>NW_023270447.1:23059993-23109112 GCF_011800145.1 Mirounga leonina
AAATAAATAAATAAATAAATAAATAAATAAATAAATAAATAAATAAAAATCTTTAAATTTTGCATTTGTTTTATAATCAAGTTTTAGGTATAACCTATTGAATACATGATTCTGTTTCAAGGAAAATTTATTTAAGGCTGAGCTTTCTGAGTATTTGGCAGAGACAGATCCCTTTTCTTATCTGACAAGGTCTGCTTTCCTTATTACTCAGTCTATGTTGGTGGGCTGGCTGCCAGAGATGGACCTAGCTGCAGTACCTCTACAGGATAACGTACAACATGCACGACATGTAGCTAATCCTCAACATGCACAGCATTCTCAGGCTCATGATCCCTAAGTATGAAAACCACATGTATAGAAATCTGTGTGTAGAATACTATTTCCAAAAAGAGTATTTCCTGTGGAAATGAATCCAAAATGTGTTTATTATTAACAGAGAATCAGCTCATTCTAGCTGCAGTTACTCTAAGGATTTTCTGCCGAAACCCCTTATGGACACTTAACCAAAATCTTTACACAGGATAAAGCTTCATTTCCCATTTTCTGAATAAGTTTGCTTTTATCTCTTTATCCATAATAGATGTGTTATTTACAGTAGGAGTACTTTCAAGTCACACATACCCAGTGTGACAGTGGTGCTCAATAAAGCACAGGTGTTCTAGAGCTAGAAGCCAGGTTCCAGTACGTGCTAGCTATGTGATCAGGAGCACGTCCCTTAAACACTCTGAGCTTCATTTTCAGCAACTCCAAAGTAAAGATAACAATAGTTCTTACTACATAGGGTTGTTGTATGGGTAAAATGAGAGAATACATGTCAAGTGTTTAGTGCATGCCTGTTATATGATGAAGACACAATAATTTTTTTTTTTTTAGGAAAAAAGAATACTCAAGATCCCTCTTTTTTCCCATATGCTCATAATATTGAAAAACTGAAATAAACTAAAATAGTTGAATTTAAGCAACTTCCTTTAGTTCCTTAATTCAGTGAGCTGGAAGCTAGGCAGCTTGTATTTGAGTCTTGATTCTAGCACTAACTATTTGGCTGAGACTATATAGAACAATAGAAAGTGGTTATTGGACAATTATCTGGTTAATTTAATCAATTTGGGTAAATGGGCAAAGAAAATATATTAAGGCTTATGTTATTTTTCTTATTTACAACTTTGTGATTTTATTTATTTTTTTAAAAAGATTTTAGGGGCGCCTGGGTGGCTCAGTCATTAAGCGCCTGCCTTCGGCTCAGGTCATGGTCCCAGGGTCCTGGGATCGAGCCCCGCATTGGGCTCCCTGCTCCGCGGGAAGCCTGCTTCTCCCTCTCCCACTCCCCCTGCTTGTGTTAAAATAAAAAATAAAATAAAAAAGATTTTATTTATTTGAGAGAGAGAGAGAGTTAGAGAGAGAAAGCATGAGAGGGGGGAGGGTCAGAGGAAAAAGCAGACTCCCCGCTGAGTGGGGAGCCTGATGCAGGGCTCCGTCCTGGGACTCCAGGATCATGACCTGAGCTGAAGGCAGATGCTTAACTGACTGAGCCACCCAGGTGCCCCTTTGTGATTTTCTTTTAAACAATCATTCAATTCTTTCATTTCTGCAAACTAAAGAGAATATAGCTTGGAGATTTTGCTGACCCAGATATATAAAAATTTTAAACTGAGAATTTATTAAGTGCTATATTATATTAATTTAGTTATTTAATGAGTTAACACTGTACTCTGTTAAGTGATATTACTCTTTACCTTTTATCTAAAAGTTGACAACTTTTAAATCTTTCATGCTACCACATACTAAGAAATGTAAGAATCCTTACATTTTTGAGGGGCAAACATAATATTACTATTGTTCCTCCAATTTATGATAGAATATTGTTGAATATTGACAGCTACAACGTTTCCTTGGCTCTCTTATAAAAAGAAGTGCTTATAAAACTTGTAAAACAAGTATAACAATTGGCTCTCCCATATCTATTTCTTTAGGCACCATAGAGTTAATTATACAGCCACTGGATTTAAAGTCAAATATTAGGAAATGAGTTATAATTTTATCATTGGCTGAGACTCAGTTTTTCCTTTTTCTCTCCCCTTTCCTATTCTTCCTTCCTCTCCCCACTTTCTATCTCTCTTCCCATTTTCCTCTCTTCTTCCCTCTCTCCCCCTTTCTTTTCTTCTAACTAGTGATAATAGTATCAGCGGTGCTTACTATACAAGTTTTTTTTTTAAACACAGATACATTTTGATATAGCAAGAAATTTAAGAAAAAGAAAAGAAAAAAACTTGAGAGTGGAGAATGCCATGGAGTGAGCAGATACCACTGAAGGAAATGTGTAAGGGCTAGTGTAAACTAGGGGGCAGTCAGCAAGACCAAGCTTACTTCTGACACCAACTGCAAGTTTGAGGGTCCCCAAGACAACCTTCAGTTACAGTAATGCTTTAGAAGGATTTATAGAACCCAGTGAAATTTGTTATACTCACAGTTACAGTTTATTACAGCGAAAGAATATGGATTGAAGTCAGCCCACAGAAGAGACACATGGGTTAGGGTCTAGGAAAGTCCCACCTATGGAGCTTCCAGTGGTCCTCTCCCAGGAGTCAGTGCCAGCTCTCACACAATATGTGACAGTATGCACAGATTATTGCCAACTGGTGAAACTCACCTGGGCCCTCATGTCCAGAGTCTTTACTGGGGCTCTGTCACATAGACAGTGGACTGCCCATGTAGCTGACCTCAGTTTCCAGTCCCTCTTGAGGTTGAACAGATACCACATGACCAAAGCCCTTACCATAAATCACATTGTTGGACTGTCTGGTGTGGTCCACAACCCTCAGATAAACAAAGATATTTTTATCAAGCAAGATATTCAAGGGCTTAGAGAGTGCCTCCTAGGAGCTGAGGACAAACATCTGACTGCTCTTTGGGCAAGGTTAAATTTTTTACTACACAAGTAGTGGACTTTGGGTGCCATAGTGGAAAGGGTGGAAAAGAAGGGCTGGGGAAAATGAAATCAAGACAGGGGGTCCCAATGATTCACTTGCATAATCTGACAGTTTGCAATAAGGCCACCATTACCACTCACAATTATAAGGATAATCTTAAATATGCTAATCTGCTCAACCTCATCAACGGTGTCACAGACATACACAGTTCCATGGAATATCTTAACACAAAAATTATTTTAAAATAAAGTCATAATCTTTCAATGAAAGAGTGAGGGCATGAAAAATGATAAAAATATTTTTTTTAAACAGGACATCCATAAGGCTGAAAGAGCATGGATACTTCATTCCTTGTTTAATGGTTCTTTTTTATTTCTAGTGTATTCTTTTGCGGAGAGTGATCCTTTTTTCCCTACATTCTAAATCTTCCTGTTCTGGTCTTTTGGGTTTGATCACCTTTGATGTTTAGCATAAATTAAAAAGGGGAAAGCTCATTAGGAAGGCATGAGATATGAGACTGGAAATGTAGGCAGGGGTTAGATCACTAAGGGCCTGAGGGCTAAAATAAGAAGTTTCAGTTTGGGCGCCTGGGTGGTTCAGTTAGTTGGGGGACTGCCTTTGGCTCAGGTCATGATTCTGGAGTCCTGGGATCAAGTTCTGCATCGGGCTCCCTGCTCAGCAGGGAGTCTGCTTCTCCCTCTGACCCCCCCCCATGCTCTCTCTATCTCATTCTCTCTCTCAAATAAATAAATAGAATCTTTAAAAAAAAGAAGTTTCAGTTTTACACTAAAAGCTTTGAGAACCACTGATGTGTTATAGGAAGCAGTGTCATGAACTAAATGTTCATTTTGTTCTGTACAAAGAGAGAAAGGTTTCTCTGGCAGCAGTGTGGATGACAGATTGGATAAGGGTGTCTTAAAAGAGGCAGAGAAATCTATTAGGAGACTAAGGTAATAATCTAAGGATAAAGAGAGCTTAACTAAAGTTTGTGTTGGACTTGGTGACTGAATAGCTATGGAGAATGGGTGGAAAGGAAGTATTAAAGGTGATTACCAGGTTTTTGGGTTAGATGGCTGTATTGATTCATTCATTCATTCAAGCAATATTTTGGACCTACTTTGTTTTAGTCATTATTCTATATGTTGGAATGTAACAGTAAAACAAGATGAAGTACCGTCATAGATTTACATTTCAAATGGGGAGAAAAGCAATAGGCAAGTCTGTGTGTATACACACACACACACACACACACATATATAAAATGTGATATATATGATATATGATATATTTATATATATTGCCCCCTAAATTTTCTGTCCTGTGAGGAAAAAAAAAAAAGCATAGTAAGATGTTGGAGAGTCACTGGGGCAAGGAGGAAGACAATTTTATATTTTAGGCATTGTTGTCAGGGCAGGCCTCTCTGAAGAGGTCACATTTGAGCCTAGATCTGAATGAATGAAAGGTTTAGAGCATTCTAAGCAGAAAGAACAATAAGTGCAAATGCCATGAATTCAAAATGAGTTTAGTGGTTTGAAGGAATAAGAAAAGACTGGTGTGGCTGGTGCAAAGTAAGGTGGGATGAAATGAAAAGAGATGAGATAAGAGAGGAAAGAAGGGAGCTGACCACATAGGTTTCCTACACCATGTAAAGAGTTGGATTGTATTTTTACTGTAACAGGAAGCCATGGGAGGATTTTGTTCAGGAGATTGGCATGATATAATTGACATTATAAAAATATCACTCTGGCTGGTGGTTTTGTAGTGGGGTTCTTCACTAAGAGATGCATTAAAGTAAGAGGAACAAATGTGGTGGAAAATATATTGAGTTAGAAGTGCTGGCAGGACATCTAATCTCTACTGCATAAATTCAGTAGGAAATTGGATATGCAAGTCCAGAAGAGAGGTTTGTGAGTCAGCATATGTGGTTATTGAAATCATGTTTTGGGTAAAGTCATTAGGCTTGGTGTTTACAGTAAACAGAGCAAAGCCCGTTGTCTTGGTGACACCATGATTTATTCTCTGTTTAAGAAGCAAATAGGTGAAAGATAAAATCAGCTCTGCTGTTAGGTGACATATTGCATTCCTAAAAGTGGCCATGCTGAGAGATTGAGTCAGGGGTCTGCCTGCTTTCAGATTCTGCCTCTACACTTCCTACTAGGGTGACCTTGGGAAAGTTATTCAAATTCTCTGTGACTTAGTTTTTATGACTGTCAGATAGAGTTAGCCATAGTACCTACCTCATAGGGTTATTGTGAGCATTATGTGGCTTAATAAAGTTGTGAGAACAGTGCTTGGTACATAGAACTAATGAATTCTGCTATTATTTTTATTCTTTAAAAAATGCAAAGAACAAGAGAAATAAATCAGACTGAGAAAGACAAATACCATATGATTTCACTCACATGTGAATCTGAAAAACAAAACAAACGAATAAACAAACAAAAAGCAGAATTAGAGCTATAAATCAGAGAACAAGTTGATGGTTGCCAGAGGGAAGGGGGCTTGGGGGATGTGCAAAATGGATGAAGGGGAGTATGAGATACAGACTTCCAGTTATGGAATGAAGTCATGGGGATGAAAGGTACAGCACAGGGAATATAGTCAATGGTATTATAATAGCATTGTATGGGGACAGATGGGAGCTACACTTATGCTATGGTGAGCATAGCATAACATATAGATTTGTTGAATAACTATGTTGCACACTTGAAACTAATGTAACATTGTGTGCCAACTATACTCAAATAAAAAAATTATTTAGAAAAAAATTTCTAAAGGAAAAAGCTTTCTTAATGAAAAAAAATGCAAAGCACTTAATGAAGTGCCTAGTTGGTAATCAGTATTCTTTAAATAGTAACTGATTTCCTAAGTGACACAAATTGGATTGATTTTGTGGTTAGGGCCACTCATGAAACAAGTAACTTGCTATAGACAACTAAGTTTTTTCTTGCTGTATTCATCAGTACCAATTGATATAGGAAAAGATATTGGGGTTCGAAGCCAACAGCCAAGAAAGAATTCTTGAGATGTCTTTTGTGCAAAAAGGTGGTTTTATGAAAGCATGGGGACAGGACCTGTGGGCAGAAAGAGCTGCCATGGGGTCATGAGGAGTGGCCCATTATATACTTTCAAGTTGGGAGGGGGTTAGGGATAGTGTAAGTCTCTAAGGAATTTTAGAAGCAAGGTTTCCAGGACCTTGAGGGAGCTAGCTATTGTTGGGAAAGTCATTTATTACCATCTAATAAAACCTTAGTCATGAGACTTTTCAGATATATATGTCGGTAGGCCATATGCTTGGGGGAAGATTGCCAACAGATATCTTGGGGGGTTTAGAGATAAAGGAAATTTCTAAAGGAATTTTTACATGTTAAAGTAGACTTACAGGATCCTGGGGGTTGGGCTAACGTTGCTTTTTACCCTTAGCTAAGTATTAACATTGAGGCAGTTGAGTCCCTAGAGGAATGTCACTCTGCCTGTTTCAAGGACTTGTCAATGGGCCGTAGGTAGTAAGGAAAATTAAAAATTTCTCTTCTGCCTTTGTTTCCCACATAACCAATGATCTAGATTTAACTTCCAAATTGCGGTTTGGTGATATCCAGGGTCAAACCTAAATTAACAATAAAGAGTCTGTCCTCTGATAGGAGACTTTCTTTCTCCTGTTCTCCCCACTCCCTCTCATCTATACCTTTTTTCCTTAAGAATTCTCTGTTCTCTTATCAATATCTGCTCAAAGCATTTGCTAAACATATTCACACTAAGATTTGAAAGTTTATAACTGGATTAACATTTAGATATCCACTCAGATACCAACTCTGGTGGCTACCTAGACAGTATTCCCACTGTGAGATTCTGTGGGAAGAAATAACTATGATTGATTCACGAGGCTTGCCAAGGGATATGTGAGGCGATGTGGAGCATAGAGTGGCTGTGAGGCAGTGTGGTGGGGCAAAGATTAGAGACTTTGAAGCTATACTGATTGGACTGATTGGATCCATTTCTACTATTTATCAGCTATATGACTTGACTAGGTTATGTAATCTCTCTGGGCCTCAGATTCTTCATCTGTGAAATAGGTATAGATTTTAAGTATAAACATGAAACCATGAGATATTATCTTCCCACTTCCATTTCTGGATATCATATGAAAAGAAAAGATGAATGAAATAATAAATAACCTTGAAAACTCCATTTTCAGCAAAACTAGGGGACTGATAAAATCTGTGAACTCTCAAAATACGCTGAGAAAAGCATATAAGTGCCAGCATAACCACACACTTCTCAAAGATGAGGAGCATACCCTGAAGTACTTAACTTTGAGCCCTTGTACAAAACAAGTGCTACAGGATCTGGGGAGGACAGAAGCTGCCCAGGAGCAAGTACAAGAAAGAAGTACAGATAATAGCTAGATGGCTCAGTGGGGACAGATCTCAGAACATGCACAAACCTACTTTGTAAGGTGAAGGATTCATTCTGAAGCATATACCAATAAAAGGAGATATAGGGGAAGGAGACTAAGGTGTTGCCAGCTGGGCTGGCTGTAGAAGTTCTGCTAGATAGGTTTGATTTAGAGAAGAAGGTGAGGCTATATCAAAAAGCCATTTGAGAAGGAATGCCGGTAATGCTGAAACAGCCTTTGGGTTTTGAGATTTGGAAGGCATGGCCCTCTGTCTTCTCCCTCAGCATCCTTTTATAAATTGTTGGGCTATGAAATAATAAGTAACTAAAAGCAACTGGCACAGCATAAATAGAAAGGTACAGTAAGGAAAATATAGGGGAAAGCAGCAAAATGAGAATGCATACATAAGGAAAAAAAAAACCACCTCTATGAAGGAAGATCATAAAACAGAAATGTAAGAACTCAAGAGAAGGAAGATATGGCAAGACGTTAAAAGGATATGAATTGTGAGCTTGTAGAACTCAGAAAAGATGTAGTAGGAAAAAACCTTTATAATATAAATCAAGATGAGATTGGAAGGAGCACAAAGAGAGATTAGATATTATAGGAAACACTGTAAAGACAGAAGTGAGAAAATAACAGAACTGAAGATAAAGAACATATTTTAAAGGATTGCAGAGAAATGATAGACATAGAAGATAGCAATGGAGATTAAACATACTTATAATAGGAATTTTTGAAGAAGAAAACCAACACTATAAAATAGAACAAATATTCAAGGATATAATTAATGAAAACTTTGCTGAAGTAAACAACAACAACAAAACTTGGATCTATACAACAAATGGGCATACTCTATGCCTGGAAATATTTATCCAGAAGGGTCAATATGAAGCCATATCCTAATAAAATCTGCATGCACTTCACTTCAAAGATAAAGAACTTCTCTTTGGGGCATGTTGGTAACAAAAAAATTGAGTCACTTAGGGGAGAAATAAAATTAGCTGACTTCAGATTTTTCTATCCTAACATTCCACACCTAAAGATAGTGGAATCATATCTATAAGATATTTAAGGAAAGAAAGTATCAGCAAAGAATTTTATATCCAATGATATTTAAGATACAAGGATAACAACAAACAATTCTAAAGTCAAACATCCAGGAAAATTTCCCATGAATGCTTCTTGAGGAGACTAATAGAGGATAACTTCATTAAAAATAAATAACTGAGAAAATGACTGAAAAGACTGGCTATATTTATCAGAAGAAAATGTGGGAACAGAACTGCATATAAGTTACCATATGAATTAATGTAGGAATGGTACAATCACTGACAAATGGGAGGGGAAGAGGGAAAAAAGACAGGAGGTATATTAAGTTTGCTGACTGGCTCATATGTAGAAGCTGGGAATTAATATTATCCAAAGCTGATAAAGCAAATAAAAAAATACTATCAGGATATTTAATAATAAAAAGGTAAATGCTAAGAATGCTAATTCTATTGGCTAATATTAGATGGTAAGGTAAAGGGGAGGAGGAAGAAAAAGAAAAAGGAAACACTGTTCATAGGAAAGAAATAATAGATATGTCTAAATAAAGAGGACTAGGGACATTGTGTAAATTTATAATTTTAAAGGTAACAGAATAAAAATATAAATCTTTTTTTCTAAAAGATAATTCTAGAGCTGTATCCCATAGATTTTGATCTGCAGTATTTTCATTTTTGTTGTTTTCTAAAAACCATGTAATTTTTATTTGTATTTTCCCATTGATCCAAATGATTTAGGAGAAAACCTTTACATTTTCCAGTTAAAGGGTTTTGTTTATTTTTTTGTTTTCTAATTTTGTTATTAAAATGTAACTTGTTAGCATTGTGATGAGAAAATGGTATCTAATTTGTACTTTATGTTTTTAAAACATAGCCTAATAAATTCAATTTAAATTAGGCCATAGAAAATAATGAATCAATATTATAGTCTGATAAAGATAGTACAATAAGAGAAAAAACACAGACCAGTCTTAACTTATAAATATTGATGTGATGGTTCTACATACATTATTTTTCAAGAACCCAGCAAGGTATCAAAAGAATAATATATAACCATCAAGTAGATTTTATTTCAGGAATGCAAGGATGGTTCAATAACAAGACACTTACTGAATAGCAAATTCTCAAAAGCCATTTTTTCCTTAATCTCAGCTATTTGTTATAAAAACTCAAATAAAATAGAATTAAAGGAAAAATATATATGAAATATTAAACACACATACATATATGTAATGAAGTTTTCAAATAATACTCTTTCCAGGAATATTTCCTTTAATAGCATTGGAAATCTGAGGTACTAGATATCAGGGGTTATTGTTAAATGCAAGGAGAAGTTTTCTTTGGGCAAGGAGCAGCTCTTGTTATCATACCACATAAATGTGGCACTTCCTTTGTGTAAAGATAGCCTATCTGGCATCTTAGAATGATAACTTTCTTTTTTTTTTTTCTTTTTTTTTTTTTTTTGCGAGAGAGAGAATGAGAGAGAGCACGAGACGGAGGAGGGTCAGAGGGAGAAGCAGACTCCCTGCTGAGCAGGGAGCCTGATGTGGAACTCAATCCCGGGACTCCAGGATCATGACCTGAGCCGAAGGCAGTCACTTAACCAACTGAGCCACCCAGGCACCCTTAGAATGATAACTTTCACATAATATATGATTATATTTTAAGCATTGTGATTTTTATAGGAGTAGTGTTTCTAACATAGTTTACTTCTCAGATTGAGATATGCACACCCACAGAGGCAGATATATTGGTCAAGAGTACCCAAAATCAGACTAAGCAGACATGTTTCAGAAGTATAAATTTTCCATGAAGACTGGGGATAGGGATAGTTAACTGATTTAACTTGTAATTTATGTTTTATATTAAAAAAATAGCCATATTATAGAGTAAAATTAAAGTGTTTCCTAAATTATAATTATAAAATATGAGAAGTCAAGATATTTTTTGTGTTTTTATGGGGCCTCCTTAAAATATTCCTCCAAACTCCTGGAGACATATATAATTCTAAACTGCTGTTAGTAATGTTTTGGTGGAAAAGATTGAGTTGCTGTCATACTGTGTCTTAGATACAAACATTTATAACTTTTAAAACTATTATAAAACTACAACTACTTTATAAATATAATGATTGTTATAACCTTAAAACACTTGAGTATTTTGTAAAGTTCTCTGCTGAGAAAACATTTTAATTGTATTGCTAGATAATGCATGAGTTATATTTGCCATTATGTTTGCTATTTGTAATAAACATGAACATCAAATATCTACTAATTTTTTTTTTAATATTTTATTTATTTATTCATGAGAGACAGAGAGAGAGAGAGAGGCAGAGGGAGAAGCAGGCTCCCAAGGAGCAGGGAGCCCGATGTGGGACTCAATCCCAGGACCCTGGGATCATGACCTGAGCTGAAGGCAGACGCTTAACCATCTGAGCCACCCAGGCGCCCCAAATATCTACTAATTTTTTATAAAAAGAAAAACTAAGATGATTCACAGTTTTTTTGGCTAATCTTCAAAAATGTTTATTTTTTTCTGTTATCACAGTTAATGAATTAATATTCTTTGACATTTCTTATTGGAAATGATTATATATGTATAAAGATACAGGTGGGAGGTTTATAACCTCCAAAATCATAAAGATCATATGGCTGATGAAACTGTTCTATATCTCTAAGAAATTATCATCATTCTTTACAAATCATCATCATTCTTTACAAATTGTATTTTATTTTATAAGACTCAGAGATAAATGTGGCATCTGATAAGATCCTCGTGGGGCATATTCATTAATCTAGAAATTGTAGAACTATTTGCAAGGCAAGAATAGTAGATATCCAATAATGAATCAGACACATAGAATCTGTCTTCTAAGAGTTTATAACTGGATAAAGGAGAGACACAGTACACTATTAGTAACACCACAATAAAAATAAACCAGGAAAGGCCATAATTTTATAAAATTTTGTATTACATAAAACCTATATTATATAATAATTATTGAAAAAGAGTCTAAAAATTGTTTGGATAAAAATTACTGTGGAGGACTGAGAAAATAATGGAAGCGAGAGAAACTTGGAATGGAAAGAAAAAGTATGTGATCATCAACAATAGGAATTAAGGTTCTCCTGTCTAGGAGATATCAAGGTGACTGAATACTCTATGTGTAGCAAACTTAAGGTATTAGGCATAGGGAAAACTTTTATATAACTTGTAAATTCCCAGAAGGCCACAAGGGAAAATAGCCTGAAAAACTATAGTTTAAAGATTATGTGAACTTAATTTATGAAATGATTTCCAAGTTATAAATTTTTTTTGGTAACTGTGTCCCCTGTTCCTCTTTAACATAGAGGTCTTAAAATTTTAAGTTTTAAATTAAGTAGTATTCATTGGAGTAACAAATAAGATTCCTAATTGATCAGGAAAAATGAGGGAACATTTATTGAATTTTGGGTTTAGGGATATTAGTGTGTGTGCGTGTGCGTGCATGTGCGTGCATGCACACTCGCATGGCTATGTTTGTATGAATGTGTGTGTTTCAAATTATGAGTATAACATTTTACTCTTCCTCTCCTTATCTTTCATTACCTGGAAATTGATAAAGCACGCTTATTTTAGGGATTACTGTTGATACAGACAAGGAATATGTTCTCATATTCAAACATTTATATGAACACATGAATGCATACGAGTAAGATTCTTTCTCTTTCTCTCTCTCTTTTTAATTCCCAGGCATAGATATTCTTCATCAGCTAGGCCTTGGAGGCAAAGATGTAAGACATTCATCATCAGTGACTGCTGTACCGTCATCACCTACACCATTACCTCAGGGGTTCCATTTAACAGAATCAGGTGTCATTTTAACAAATGATGCTTACATTGAGTCACCTCTCTTGAAAATTTTACCAGTCAACTTAGAACAGCCATTTACAATATTAATTGGGTTGCAGTCACATAGAGTAAACAATGCATTTCTCTTCAGCATTAGAAATAAAAATAGACTGCAATTAGGAGTGCAATTATTACCTAAAAAATTAGTAGTATACCTTGGAGGAAAGCAGTCTGTATTTTTCAACTACAGTTTTCACAATGAGCGATGGCACTCATTTGCTATTACTATTAGAAACCAAGTTGTCTCAATGTTTGTTGAGTGTGGAAAGAAATATTTTAGCAGAGAGACTCTTTTGGAAGTTCAGACTTTTGATTCTAACAGTGTGTTTACCTTAGGAAGTATGAATAATAATTCTGTACATTTTGAAGGAATAGTATGTCAGTTGGATATTATTCCTTCTGCAGAAGCATCTGCAGATTATTGCAAATATGTGAAGCAGCGTTGTCGCCCTGAGATAAGCCTTCTTCATACAACCATCGTACCAGCTGAGATACTGGAAAACTCTCCTTTGCCCAAACAATTTGGTGAAAAATTGCTGCCAGAGGACACATTTACCAAAGGCAAAAGCATCCCAAATATCGTAAATAACGATTCTGCCACAGTCCGTAAACAACAAGGACACCAGATATCAAAATCTCAGTCAACCTCTCTTCATTCAAGCAATGTCTCTGCTGTGGATCTTGTAAACCATGGAATTCGGGCCAAAGAAATGATCACTGAGGAACATACTCAGACAAATTTAAGCCTGTCAGTGACCCATCATCTCAATAAGGCGAGAACAAATAGCAAGGAGAAATTTAGTTCTCTCCCAAATGTGTCTGACAATATCACACAGCATAATGATAGAGTAACTGGTTTGTCACCATTTAAGAAGATATCATCTGTTCTTCCACATATGAAACAAGAAACAATTACTAATCTCAAGAAGGCTATCACAGCAAATCTACACACTAATGAACTCATGGAACTACACCAGATTTTAAACACAACCTTATACAGAGTGACAGATGAGCCGGCTGTGGACAATCACCTTGACCTGAGGACAGAAGGTGAATTTGATCCTGACGCTACCTACCCCATCGAAAGTACCTATGAGACTGAACTTTATGATTATTATTATTATTATGAGGATCTTAATACAATGCTTGAAATGGAGACTCTAAGAGGGCCAAAAGGGGACACTGGACCTCCCGTAAGTTGTTTTTTTTTTTTTTAAATCTGTCTTAATGTATTAACTTATCAAAAAGAAATCTCTAGACTGAACAATACAGAACAGATTGGATCTGTTTCAGAAATATATCCTGGCTATAGTGAGTGAATTTGTCGTTATTATAATACATCCAACCAGAATGCAACCCTGGCTCAAATGTTGTATTTTTGTTGCTGTTTTTATTGGCAGACTGAAAGATTACTTAATTCTGGTAAAGTGATGAGTAAGCTATGTTTTTCTTGTCCAGTTGAAATTCAACCAGGAATTCAACTGCTAAATATATATCAGCATTCTTTATAGAAAAACTATAGACTTAATACATAATCATGTTAAGAGAAGAATATGAAAGTTGTAGTACACTAAAGAAAAATACATTAAATACATCAATTAAATTAATTGATAATCATTAAACACATCTTTGTGTTTAAAGTGGATTTATCCACTTTAAATAATATCAAGTGGATTAAAATAGAGTATAAAAATTTATTTTAGATAGAGATAATTTTGTAGTGAATCATTGACTGGAAAAAAGAAAACCCTTGTATTATCATTCTAAATGAAATAGTTTAGTATATATTAAGAATAACATATCTCATTAAATCTTTAATGACATAGTTCATTTACATTTATGAATTAATAAAATCTCCAGCTACCTAATACAAAAAAATAGCTAACAGCCCATCTTGTCTATTCAATGGGAAAAAACCCAGCCAAATCACTTATTTAATAATATATAAACAAAACTATGAGATAATAGACAGATGTTTTCAGCTCTGAAATTCTTGTGTAGGGGCAATTACAGATGAACATTTGAAAAATTTCTTAATCATTTAAAACTTATTTAAATCTATTTAAAATCACATTAGAAACATGTTTTTGCCTTTTATGTTTTATATCTTAAGTAATCAACCTGTATGTGTTTAGAAAATAATTTTCTAATTGCAAGCAGACTAAAATATATCTTAAAGTATTTCTTTCTTTGATGAAAATAAAATTTGAGTCATTGGTTTGGTTCCAGAGGCAATTGAATGGGAGAAGGTGACATCACCTGCTTAGCTTATGCTTCCTTTGTGGTTCTTGTTTGAAGTGATTTGATAGGTATTGAACAATTCTTATTAGAGTTAATGTTTAAAGGTTTTAAAATAAAATCTGAAAAATGTATTATTATAGAGAAATAAACTTTTGTCAGCTATAGCAATTAATTATTAACATCTTAGTAATAAAACTGAGCTACTGGGCAGGTCATATTAAATAAATAGTTATGGAAGCCATTTACTTTCTTCAGAAAAAGTCAGTATGATGAGATGAGCATTAAGCTCTTCTATAAATCCCAAAATAGTCATTTCAAAATTGGTAGATGAAGCAATAATATTTAACAGATATTTACTTAGTTTCTGCTATGGGCAAAACGAGAACACAAAGTATATATATCATAGTCACTCTTCAGAAGGAGCTTACAAACTAAGGGTATGAGGTACAAATGTTTATAAGAGAAATATTTTCTGAGGAGATCCCTATGAAAGATCACTTAAGGCTGAGCTGTTCAAAATAGGTTTTTGTGGACAAAGTTAGTAATAACTTAGGCCTCAAAGAATGGATAGATTTTGATAGGGGAAAGGAATTGGTCTTTTATATAGGAAAAGTGGCATGACAGCTATCATTTACTGAGTTTTTACTTTGTGGCAGATGCTCTACCATACCCTTTACATTCATTATCTTATCTTAAAAAATTTGGTGAGGTTGGTATTATTATCCTCATTTTTCAGGTGAAGAAACTGAAGCCCAGAAAAGTTAATTTCCTTGCTCATAACCACAATGCTAATAAATGATGGAGCCAGGGTTTGGATTCAGATTTTCTGCCTCTAAAGCTCCAGCTCTTTCATGATGTTAGACTGAATAATGTTGGACAAATATAAGATCCAAGTTAGATGTTGTCAGGTTATGGAGAGTTATAATTGTCAAACTGATAGTTCTAACTTTATCTTGTTCTCATGGGGAATTTTGTAGGTTTCTGAGCAGAGATACTAATAGGTTAGTAGTGCCCAGCACAGACAAGAAGTTGCTGCTATCATCTTGATGTTACAAGACTAAGACATTATCTAGGATGACAGCAGTGAAAATGAAGAGGAAAGGTAGGATTTAAGAAATATTTTGAAGAAAGATTTGGTAGAACTAAGAAATTAATTGGACCTAGGGACCAAACAGAAAGGAAGAGAATCAAAGATGTCTAAAGTTTTTAAGTCTGTGGATTGAGAGAATGGTAATACCATTACTAAAATCAGTAATTAAGAGAGGAAGTCAATTTTAGGAGAGGAAACTAAGTTAGAACATTGAAGATACTGTTGAAAATTCAGTCAGCTGTTGGAAAAATAAAGAAAATGAAGTGGAAAAGAGAGATCAAGATAAGGATATAGATTTGGGAGTCTTCCTATCAATATTATAGTTGAAGCTATAGGGTTGGATAATTTTCAGGGAAAGGAGTTTGGCATAGGGTCAAGAGCCAAATCATGGGGAATATTTGCTTTGGGATTATGGCAGAGAAAAAGCAGAAATGTGAATGAACAGTCAGATGGGAGAGAAGAGTATAACATAGAAGAGAGTTTTGAGAAGAAATTGATCAGCAGCGCCAAAAGCTACGTAGAAGTCAAGAAGGATGCGTACTGAAAAACAGTGCAGGAAATGCATTGGCTCTTCTGATAGGAAAGTCACTATTGAACTTCATGCGTCCAACTTAAGCGTAAGGTAGACGACTAAAGGTAGATTTTTTAAAAGCTAATGAAAATGTGAATGGTGATGAAATGATGAACTTTGTGGGGATTGTTGCCCCATTTCTTGAAGTAGATGTTACTATGTGAAGTCTCTGAGGCCAGCCTGATTTTTCCTACCTGTAGGTGATGATTTTTTCCACCATACACCTGTGCAGTTCTTTCATCATCTCTGAAGTTCATTAAACCTATTTAGGTCTGTACCAGGTTTTTTCTGGTACTCCTTTAATATGAAGATTATTTTTATTTCATTATAGAAACATCTTCCCTTATTTCCTCAAATATTTTTCTTTTCCATTTTTCTATCTTCTTCGGACACCCCAATGTACATATATGTTGGATGTCCTTTGTGATGATAGATACTATTATCTTCTCTACAAGCATGTCTATGTGATTGCTTTTTGCTAATTAATTTTGTGTGAATTCACTTATTCTGCACTCACATACCTTTATTGATTTTTCAATTGTATTTAATCAGATTTTATTGTGTCTGGCGTGGCTTTCATCCATAATGGTTTCTTTTTTGCTCTTTTCATGTCTTTCTTAAACTCTTCTGGTTCACATTTCATTAACTTCATTGTTGTTTTTATTTCTTATAACTCTTTTTTGAGCTCTCTTTTTATAGAAAAATGACGTCTTGAAATTCTTTGCATCTATATGACTGAACTTTTTCTCTGTTGTGTGGAGTAATTCCTCCTCTGATAAATAATTTTCATCTACTTTTAATTTACGTTTCTGTCCTCAGACTTCCCCCTCTCCTCGATATGTATGTATAGGTCGCCTGCTGGTTTCTTTCTGGTTATTAGCCATTTTTAAAATAAAGAGAACTCTAACTGGGCCGCTATTTGTTTTAGAATAGTACAGGAAAGGCAAAGGGAAGTAAGGTGGAGTGGTACACAGTGTCAAATTTAGGTGGCTGCCTTTAAACACCATCTGATCGTATTTATTTTGTCCTCTACCCAGAGATATATCTCCTCTTATTTTCATGTACAATTTGTTATAAAGCCCTTTATTTCACAGGCCCTCTAAGAACCAATATGATGATTTATGCTCCTGTTTTTTATCCCTTCTCACCACCAGAAATCTCCTGGGGTTAGGAGGTTTAGTTGCAGATCATAAAAATGATGGGTTCTTCCTCTTCAAATCTACCTTCTTTACTCTTGGCTGTTTGGAGCTGGGTCTTCACTGGGTCATTAATCATATCTATTGTGGCTTTCTCATTCCCTTTAAACCTCATCATTGTTAATCAAAGGATTTTTGGAATGAACTTTCAGGATTGATATGCATTTAGATATCTGCAGCCTGTCCAAGATTTGAGGTCTGAGGAGGTTTTTTGTTCTTGGTCATCTCTCAACATCTTTCCTTACCACAAAATTTCTCAGTATTTGGAAGATAATCGTCATATTTTGTGGTTTGTGGTTGTGGTCTTTTCCTTGTTTTGTTGGAGATGATGTTTTTTCTTTTGCCTTTTTTTTGTTGTTTTCAGTGGGTTTTGAGGGAGGGAGGGTAGTTTAAAAAATGTTCTGCCTAAATTCTCTAGTGATCTTTTTAAAAACACAAATCACATCACATCATTTAGCTACTTAAATTCTTCAGTGACAGAAGAATAAAGCATTTAGAATAAATGAAAGACTTTTTATTATAACCTATGCAGTTGTATGTGATCTGGCTCCTTCTTATCTCTGCAGCCTCATTTTGTCCCACTTTCCCAACTCTCACGGAGTTGAGTTTTCTTTTAATTCCTCAATAAGACTGTGCTTTTTGTCTGGTTTGCTTTGTTTTACTCATGCCCTCATTCATTTTCTTCCAATTTTCTGGATTAACTTTCTTCTCTTTTCTCTTTTTCATCTTTTTCAGTCTAACTTAGCACATCCTCAGAGAAATCTTCTCTGATACCACAAATAAATTTGGTGCGCTAACTATTTTAATCTCTCTGTTGCTTGCTTGTTCTTTTCCTTCATATCACTAACTAAAATGTATAATTATGTGCTTATTTGTTAATGTGTGTTTTTTATCTGGACTGTAAGCTGCAGGAGGGCTTGATGCTGACTAATATTTATCGAATGAGTGAATGAATGAGTGAGTGAAGGAATTAAAAAAGAAAATTTAGATGCAGGGCTTCCAAGATTAATTGGCCAAGCATTACTAGGTTTTAGAAGTTTTGGTCTAGTGAATATATTTGCCTTAGTATATATTACCCTAGTAATTACATTATAACCTACGTTGAGTGCTTGATGTGCCCATATACCTTTTAAAAAATTTATTACCCTATAGATTACTGGTTAACTACTATATATCAGCCATAGTGATAGGTATTTTATACCTGTAGTATCTTTAATGTTCACAAGAACTTTGAGAGGTATATATTTTTTTATTTTACTTTTTATTTTTTTATTTTATTGTGTTATGTTAATCACCATACATTACATCATTAGTTTTTGATGTAGTGTTCCATGATTCATTGTTTGCATGTAATAGCCAGTGCTCCATTCAGTATGTGCCCTCTTTAATATCCACCAGCAGGCAAACCCATCTCCCCACCCCCTCCCCTCTAGAACCCTCAGTTTGTTTCTCAGAGTTTGTAGTCTCTCATGGTTCGTCTCCCCCTCCGATTCCCCCCCTTCATTTCTCCCTTCCTACTATCTTTTTTTTTTTTTTTAACATATAATGTATTATTTGTTTCAGAGGTACAGGTCTGTGATTCAACAGTCTTACACAATTCACAGCACTCACCATAGCACATACCCTCCCCAATGTCTATCACCCAGCCACCCCATCCCCCCCCCCCCACCATTCCAGCAACCCTCAGTTTGTTTCCTGAGATTAAGAATTCCTCATATCAGTGAGGTCATATGATACATGTCTTTCTCTGTTTGACTTATTTCCCTCAGCATTAATACCCTCCAGTTCCAACCATGTCATTGCAAATGGGAAGATTTCATTCCTTTTCATGGCTGCATAATATTCTATCTTCCCTATCCATTCATCTATTGATGGACATGGACATCTTGGCTCTTTCCATAGTTTGGCTATTGTGGACATTGCTGCTATAAACATCGGGGTGCACGTACCCCTTTGGATCACTACATTTCCATCTTTGCAGTTAATACCCAGTAGTGCCATTGTGGGGTCGTATGGTAGCTCTATTTTCAACTTTTTGAGGAACCTCCATACTGTTTTCCACAGTGGCTGCACCAGCTTGCATTCCCACCAACAGTGTAAGAGGGTTCCCCTTTCTCCACATTCTCGCCAACATCTGTTGTTTCTTGACTTGTTAATTTTAGCCATTCTGACTGGTGTGAGGTGGTATCTCATTGAGGTTTTGATTTGGATTTCCCTGATGCTGAGCGATGTTGAGCACTGTTTCATGTGTCTGTTGGCCATTTGGATGTCTTCTTTGGAAAAATGTCTGTTCATGTCTTCTGCCCATTTCTTGATTGGATTCTTTGTTCTTTGGGTGTTGAGTTTGATAAGTTCTTTATAGATTTTGGAGACTAGCCCTTTATCTGATATGTCATTTGCAAATATCTTCTCCCATTCTGTCGGTTGTCTTTTGGTTTTGATGACTGTTTCCTTTGCTGTGCAAAAGCTTTTTATCTTGATGAAGTCCCAATAGTTCATTTTTGCCCTTGCTTCCCATGCCTTTGGCAATGTTTCTAGGAAGAAGTTGCTGTGGCTGAGGTCAAAGAGGTTGCCGCCTGTGTGCTCCTCAAGGATTTTGATGGATTCCTGTCTCACATGTAGGTCTTTCCTTCATTTTGAGTGTATTTTTGTGTGTCTTGTAAGGAAATTGTCCAGTCTGATTCTTCTGCATGTGGCTGTCCAATTTTCCCAACACCATTTGTTGAAGAGACTGTCTTTTTTCCATTGGACATTCTTTCCTGCTTTGTCGAAGATTAGTTGACCATAGAGTTGAGGGTCCATTTCTGGGCTCTCTATTCTGTTCCACTGATCTATGTGTCTGTTTTTGTGCCAGTACCATACGGTCTTGATGATTACAGCTTTGTAATAGAGTTTGAAGTCTGGAATTGTGATGCCACCAGCTTTGCTTTTCCTTTTTCAACATTCCTCTGGCTATTTGGGGTCTTTTCCGGTTCCATACAAATTTTAGGATTATTTGTTCCAGCTCTGTGAAAAAAGTTGATGGTATTTTGATAGGGATTGCATTAAATGTGTAGATTGCTCTAGGTAGCATTGATATCTTCACAATATTTGTTCTTCCAATCCATGAGCATGGAACGTTTTTCCATTTCTTTGTGTCTTCCTCAATTTCTTTCATGAGTAATTTGTAGTTTTCTGAGTGCAAATTCTTTGCCTCTTTGGTTAGATTTATTCCTAGGTATGTTATGATTTTGGTTGCAATTGCAAATGGGATCAACTCCTTAATTTCTTTCTTCTGTCTTGTTGTTGGTGTATAAAAATGCCACTGGTTTCTGTGCATTGATTTTATAGCCTGCCACTTGACTGAATTCCTGTATGAGTTCTAGCAGTTTTGGTGTGGAGTCTTTTGGGTTTCCACATAAAGTATCCTATCATCTGCAAAGAGTGAGAGTTTGACTTCTTCTTTGCCAATATGGATGCCTTTTATTTCTTTTTGTTGTCTGATTGCTGAGGCTAGGACTGCTAGTAATATGTTGAATAGCAGTGGTGATAGTGGACATCCCTGCCGTGTTCCTGACCTTAGGGAGAAAGCTCTCAGTTTTTCCCCATTGAGTACGATATTCACTGTGGGTTTTTCATAGATGGCTTTTATGATATTGAGGTATGTAGCCTCTATCCCTATACTCTGAAGAGTTTTGATCAAGAAAGGATGCTGTACTTTGTCAAATGCTTTTTCTGCATCTATTGAGAATATCATATGGTTCTTGTTCTTTCTTTTATTAATGTATTGTATCACATTGATTGATTTGCGGATGTTGAACCAACCATGCAGCCCAGGAATAAATCCCACTTGGTCCTGGTGAATAACCTTTTTATTTTACTGTTGGATCCTATTGGCTAGTGTTTTGGTAAGAATTTTTGCATCCATGTTCATCAGGGATATCAGGGTAATTCTCCTTTTTGATGGGGGGTCTTTGTCTGGTTTTGGGATCAAGGTAATGATGGCCTCATAAAATGAGTTTGGAAGTTTTCCTTCCATTTCTATTTTTTGGAACCATTTCAGGAGAATAGGTATTAATTCTTCTTTAAATGTTTGGTAGAATTCCCCTGGAAAGCCATCTGGCCCTGGGCTCTTGTTTGTTGGGAGATTTTTGATTACTGCTTCAGTTTCCTTAGTGGTTATAGGTCTGTTCAGGTTTTCTATTTCTTCTTGGTTCAGTTTTGGTAGTTGATATGTCTCTATGAATGCATCCATTTCTTCCAGGTTATCTAATTTGCTGGCATATAGTTGCTAATAAATGTTCTTATAATTGTTTGTATTTCTTTGGTGTTGGTTGTGATCTCTCCTCTTTCATTCATGATTTTATTTATTTGGGTCCTTTCTCTTTTCTTTCTGATAAGTCTGGCCAGGGGTTTATCAATCTTATTAATTCTTTCAAAGAACCAGCTCCCAGTTTCGTTGATCTGTTCTACTGTTCTTTTGGTTTCTATTTCATTGATTTCTGCTCTGATCTTTATTATTTCTCTTCTCCTGCTGGGTTTAGGCTTCATTTGCTGTTCTTTCTCCGGCTCCTTTAGGTGTAGGGTTAGGTTGTGTATTTGAGACCTTTCTTGTTTCTTGAGAAAGGGTTGTATTGCTATAAACTTTCCTCTTAGGACTGCCTTTGCTGTATCCCAAAGATTTTGAACAGTTATGTTTTCATATTCATTTGTTTCCATGAATTTTTTAAATTCTTCTTTAATTTCCTGGTTGACCTATTCATTCTTTAGTAGGATGCTCTTTAGCCTCCATGTATTTGAGTTCTTTCCAACTTTTCTCTTGTGATTGACTTCTAGTTTCAAAGCACGTGGTCTGAAAATATGCAGGGAATGATCCTAATCTTTTGGTACCAGTTGAGACCTAATTTGTGACCTAGGAGGTGGTCTATTCTGGAGAATGTTCCATGGGCACTAGAGAAGAATGTATATTCTGTTGCTATGAGATGGAATGTTCTGAATATATCTGTGGAGTCCATTTGGTCCAGTGTGTCATTTAAAGTCTTTATTTCCTTGTTGATCTTTTGCTTAGATGATCTGTCCATTTCAGTGAGGGGGGTGTTAAAGTCCCCTACTATTACTGTATTGTTGTTGATGTGTTTCTTTGATTTTGTTATTAGTTGGCTTATATGGTTGGCTGCTCCCATGTTAGGAGCATAGATATTTACAATTGTTAGATCTTCTTGTTGGATAGACCCTTTAAGTATGATGTAGTGTCCTTCCTCATTTCTTATTATAGTCTTTGGTTTAAAATCTAATTTGTCTGATATAAGGATTGCCACCCAGCTTTCTTTTGGTGTCCATTAGCATGGTAAATGGTTTTCCACCCCCTCACTTTCAATCTGGAGGTGCCTTTCGGTCTAAAAATGAGTCTGTTGCAGACAGCATATCGATGGGTCTTGTTTTTTTATCCAATCTGATACCCTGCGTCTTTTGATTGGGGCATTTAGCCCATTTACATTCAGGGTAACTATTGAAAGATATGAATTTAGTGCCACTGTATTGCCTGTAAGGTGAATTTTACTGTATATTGTCTCTGTTCCTTTCTGGTCTATGTTACTTTTAGGCTCTCTCTTTGCTTAGAGGACCCCTTTCAATATTTCTTATAGGGCTGGTTTCGTGTTTGCAAACTCCTTTAGTTTTTGTTTGTCCTGGAAGTTTTTTATCTCTCCTTTTATTTTCAATGACAGCCTGGCTGGATATAGTATTCTTGGCTGCATATTTTTCTCATTTAGTGCTCTGAATATATCATGGCAGTCCTTTCTGGCCTGCCAGGTCTCTGTGGATAGGTCTGTTGCCAATCTGATGTTTCTACCATTGTAGGTTACAGATCTCTTGTCCCAAGCTGCTTTCAGGATTTTCTCTTTGTCTCTGAGACTCGTAAGTTTTACTATTAGATGTTGGGGTGTTGACCTATTTTTATTGATTTTGAGGGGGGTTCTCTGTGCCTCCTGGATTTTGATGCCTATTTCCTTCCCCAAATTAGAGACATTCTCTGCTACAATTTGCTCCAATATAACTTCTGCCCCTCTCTCTCTTTCTTCTTCTTCTGGGATCCCAATTATTCTAATATTGTTTAATCTTATGGTATCGCTTATCTCTCAAATTCTGCCCTCGTGATCTAGTAGTTGTTTATCTCACTTTTTCTCAGCTTCTTTATTTTCCATCATTTGGTCTTTTATATCACTAATTCTCTCTTTTGCCTAATTTCTCCTAGCAGTTAGAGCCTCCATTTTTGATTGCACCTCATTAATAGCCTTTTTGATTTTGACTTGGTTAGATTTTAGTTCTTTGATTTCTCCAGAAAGGGTTTCTCTAATATCTTCCATGCTTTTTTCAAGCCCAGCTAGTATCTCTTAAAATCGTCATTCTGAACTCTAGTTCTAACATCTTACTAATGTCTGTATTGATTAGGTCCCTGGCAGTCAGTACTGCCTCTTCTTCTTTTTTTTGAGGTGATTTTTTCCGTCTTGTCATTTTGTCCAGAGGACAATAGATGAATGAGAGAACAAAATGCTAACAGGGTAACAACGACCACAGAAAAATACATACTAAACAAATCAGAAGAGACCTGAAACCAGGGGAAAAGAAAGGGAAGGAAAGAAAAAAGAAAAAAAAAAAGATTAAAAAAAAAAGAATATGTTCAAATATGATCAGACTGGTGCATAAATCAGTGCTACACATTTAGATTTTGGGTGTATTTTGGTCTTTTAGAAGAAAGTGCCTCCCAAAGTTTTAAAGAAAGAAAAACTTATATATGTACAAAAATAAGGGTAAATACGATGAAGGGATGGAATATGACTGTAAAGATGAAAATTATAAAAGATTTTATAAAAGGAATTGAGAAGATAAGAAGTTGGTTGAAAAAAGAAAAAAGAAAAATTTAAAAAAGGGAGTGAATGTGATCAGGCAGGAGACTAGAACAAAGCCATACACTAGAGATTTAGGGTATATTTTGGTCTGTTAGAAGAAACTGTATCCCAAAATTTTAAAGAGAGAAAAACTTATATATATATATATATATGAAAAATAAGGTTAACTACAATGAAGGGATAGAATATGACTCTAAAAATGAAAAGTAAAAAAGATTTTTAAAAAAGGGATTGATAAGATTTTGGTTGAAAAAGGGAAAAAGAAAAATTCAAAAAAAATAGAAAAAGAAAAAAATACAGAAAATAAAAAAAAATTAACTTTGAAAAACTAAAGAATCATAGTAAAAAAGCCATGAATTCTACATGCATTATTCCCCTAGTGCTGGAGTTTTGCTGTTCTCATTGATCGGTAAACTTGGTCTTGGCTGGCTGTTTTTGCTGATCTTCTGGGGGAGGGGCCTGTTGCCGTGGTTCCCAAATGTCTTTGTGGGAGGCGGAATTGCCCCACCCTTGCCGGGTCCAGGCTAAGTAATCTGCTGGGGTTTGATCTTGGGAGCTTTTGTTCCCTGCAAGCTTTCCATGCAGCTTTGGAGGATGAAAGTGAAAATGGCGGCCTCCCATTCTCTGCCCTGGAGGAGCCGAGAACTTGGGGCCCCACTCCTCAGTGCACCCCCAGAGAAAAGCAGTCAGTCATTCCTGTCTCCCTGGTCTCCGGCGGCACTCCTTGCTCACCTGGCCTTTGACTGAGCGTTTCTATCTCTGGCACCTGACCCCATGTGGAGTCTCCAAACCCAGCAGATCCCTGCAGTGCCCTCCTGCGCCACTCCTCCCTGGGGGAAGAAGGGGAGTCTCCCCGGATCTGCCGCTTGTTGGGTCCCTGCTGGAGGAGCAGTGGCCTGACTGTGCCGCGGATCACGGTTTATGGCAACCCCAAGCTGAGAGCCCCCTCCTCGGCTCCGTCTCTGTAGCCGGCTTCCCCACTCCGATACCTGGGAGCTCTGCCACACTCAGGCACCCCCGATCTTCTTGTGACCCCGAGGGTCCTGAGACCACACTGTCCCAGCGAGGGTTCCACCCCCTGCTTAGCCACTGGAGTGATGTCCCTCAGCGGAGCCGACTTCTAAAAGTTCCAAGTTTGTGCTCTGCTTCTCTATCACTTGCCCGAAGTGGTGGACAGAGGCCCCCTCCCCCACTGTCTAGCCTCCCAAATATCGCCTTGGATTCACTTCTCCGCATATCCTACCTTCCAGAAAGTGGTCGCTTTTCTGTTCAGAGAGTTGCTGCTATTCTTTTCTTCAATCTCCTATTGAGTTCGTAGGTGTTCAGAATGGTTTGATCCTTATCTAGCTGAATTCCTGAGACCAGACGAAATTTAGGTCCCTACTCCTCCTCCATCTTGCTCCTCCTGAGAGGTATATTTTTGTCATCAGTATTTTAAAGATAAGGCTTTAAAGATAAGGCTTTAAAGAAAGAGTAACTGAGTTGTGCAAGGTCATTCAGCTAGTAAATGATTGAGGCATGACTTGAATCTAGACTAGACAATTGCAAAACCATTGTTCTTTTCATTGAATTATACTTTCTCTTAATAACTAATAATCTCAAAGTTAAAGTGCCATTTTTAGTAATTAACTTTGTTTACAGAAAATAACTTATTTTCCTCAAACAAGTCAGTCATGACATAAAATCGGTTTGCTTCCCTGTTTTCTAGAAATCCCTATTAATAATCTGTTCTGAAAGATTTGAAAATGCAAAATTGTGAAGAAAGCTAAAATTGATTTTTATTTAGTGCTTATTAAACAACTTAAATATTTCAATCAGGACATAAAATATACTTTCTTTCTTCCCCAGTATCTAATGTTAATTACTTTTTCCATGTGAATGGAATGGTGTTTTCTTTTGTTGTAATGTAGTGTGATAGGGCAATAAACCAATAATAGACATGCTGTTTTAATTTTCCATTTAGTTTTTCATTTTTCTTATTTTTGGGGACTTCATATAAATAGCCTTTAATTTCTGATTATAACAACAGAACTAGAACTATTGAAAAGAATTCCAATTTAAAAAAAAAATAAGTGGAAGTTAGTTTTTGATGGACGCAAGTAATATAATAATAGCTGTTAAAATATTTGAACAGTTCAGGAAAGAGAATGCCCTCAGTCTGAGGTTGAATAGAAATAGTACTTATCTCTCAATACTAGGAAATACATGAAAGGTTTTTATTAAGTTAGGGGAGAGAAGAAAAAATACAATTAAAGGAAAATGGACAGTTTGAAATATATAAAGAACATTACAAACTTCAAAATGACTGTAATATAAAAAAGAAGAAAGTTTCAATAGTTAATATCAAGAATGAGAAATGAGAAAAAAATGCTGCATAAAAATGAGACTCATGAGGTCATGCTACTTGTTAATGATAGGGCTAGTACTTTAACTTTGATATGTCTAATTTCAATGTTTGTTCTACACTTTAAGGCAATATTGAATGAACATTTGTAAAATGGAATATGTGTATGCTCTAGAGACACCAAGAATAATTCCATGTCAGCAGAGTGCTCAGTAACAATTAAGTGAATGAAAGATGAGTGAATGTGTTAACCATATCTCAAATGAACATTTATCCTACCCCAGTTGATTGTTAAAGTAAGTAAAAAAGATGACATAAAGCATTACACAAGGAAGTAAAGTAGTAGTTTCCTATTTCTTATTTGATATATTTAATAAGTAACATTTAAAGAACTCAGAACACTTTAAAATGGATCAATTTTTGCTTTCCTACTTTGTTTTGCAAACCATTTAAGTCTGTTACTGACCTCCTGGTATGCTGTATCTGGTGTAAGGCAGATTTATTACTGAATATACTAGAAGGATCTCATTATAACAGTTTAACACATTACACAGATTCTTGCTATAAGTCTTTTAAAAGAACATAATACGGTCAGTGCTTTAATTTTGCCAGTGCTTTAATTTTTCAGGGCAAGTCTTTTGAAATGTGTTTGAAAAAACCCTGTAGTTGTTGGTCTCCAAACCCTAAACTGAATTCTGCCTTCAGTAGTAAAAGTAAAGTTAGGTAAAAATTACCCACAAAACTACTAGTTATGGTCCCTGTAAAAACCAGATACAGTGGCTGTAACCATAAGGCACAGACTTCCTGCTGCTGTTTCTGGCCAGATTAAAGAGGACACTTGAGTTCCAACTCTCACTCCTGCTGATTAGGGTGAGGGGATTCATGTTACTTTAAAATCATCATTAGCTGGAAACTGGGGACTGAAAAGAAAAAGCCCTAGTGCGGGAATCTTAATGAGACTCGTGAGAAAAGATGTGTCTATTAGACGTCTAACATCTTGGCATTTGTTTTCCAAGGGTCCACCAGGTCTAGCAGGTATTCCAGGTCCATCAGGAAAGAGAGGTCCACGGGTAAGTAAATGGGCTCCATGTCCCACTTGCTGTTAGAATTAGTAACTTTGCAGTATGTTTTCCCGAGTATTGTACCGTATGTACTTCCTTTGGAAACCTGCCTGGATGTTCAAATGTAGCCCTACCTTTGCCAACTCAAGAGAAACTCAGGAACATGTGCAACTTGTTTATTTGAGAGTAAACACCCAGCCAAAGCATTCTCTGTGAACATGCCCAAGAAGGATTATCAAATTTGTAGATTAGTAGCTCTTCTGGTGCTACTTGTAACATTATTCTTAGTTATAAAGTGATCTCATCGGTAGTTGATAGTTCAAGGTGGGGTTCATTTGCTTTGGGAAATGAAGAGGAGTGGGCTGCCTTAAAATAGTATGTTCCTGGATTACATAGTGGAAAATGCTGGAACAACTGACTAGAAAAATAATTGTCCTGAGGAAAAAGCTGCTGTAAGCATCAGCATTATACAGGTCCAACAGAAGATTTACTGCTGTGTTAAAATTCATTTCTTTCAAAACTAAAAAAAAAAAAAATCAATGTGGACTTTTACTAACAGAAATTCTTCAAAGAGCCAGAAAAGGAATTACGACTGTGTGTTATAAAGACAAATGCACATGCCATGGACAATCCACTTTCTTTCTATCCTGATTTTTATCTATCATACAAACAACATAATGAGAAATCATATCCTGAAATATTACTGTGAGCCATCCATATTCACAACCAAGTCTTGTCTGTATGAGGCCTCAGGAATGCTCACTGGTGGTAGTTGGTTAGCATTTGGTTTACTTCTCTCTACTTGATGATCTATCATGTTCCTCCCAGAGTCTCTCATCAATGTGCCCACACTCCTGTAGCTGGCACACCTCTTCCATCCTCCTTGCTCTCTGTGTGGATCCTACTCTTCTGAGGGAGTGGATCTCTCTGCTCTAATTCCATTCCCTTTCCACTACTGAGGCTGTTCTCCCACAGCATGACCTTCAACGTCTGAGTCCAGCTATTTTCATGATACAGCAGTTTCCTTCTCTATCTTTTTAAAAAAATTTATTTGTCCAATCCTTTCTTTAAGGAAGGAACACTATTCCTCTTCTCAAGACTAATTATTACATTTGTGTTCCTAATTTTATCTCCATTCCATTATTTAACTTAAAACTTGCCACTTTGCAATTTTTCTCTCCTGAGATTTTATCTCATTTGGCAACAACCAATTATCCTTTAAAAAATAAAACTCGAACTTTCACTGACATTAATTTTTCCTAAAGTTACTGTCTGAGCTCACGGTTGCACTATTGAGCTTTGTAAAATAATAGTTTATGCCATTGCCCTACATCTCCACCAATAAATCATTTGTAAATCCCCATAAATTTTTCCATCTGTTTTATTAAAATTTATGTTTTGAAGGTTACAAATGACATATGCCATAACATCTAATCCTTTTCCCTTAGTTTTAATCTTGCTAGTTATACCTTCAATATTGCCATTGCTGATGCCCCTCTCCTTTCTGAAACACAGTGCTCTATTAATTCAGAATTGAAAAGACAGAAAAATAAGTAATTATTAACTATATGTTATATGTTAACCTAGAGGTATGGCTGAAGAGCCCAGAAGTGGGCACCAAACCCAAATGAATATAGGGGTCTGCAAACCAGGAAGGCTTTTTGGAGGTGGATCTTAGTTCCTCTACTTGTCGGTTCTGTGAGCTTAAGTTTCTTACTTTGTAAATGGGAGTAAAAATAACCACCTTGCAGGATTGTTATAAGGATTAGTAATAAGAAATATAAAGCATTAACAGTTATCTATGCATAGTTGGTAAATAGAAGTAATTACTGACAAATATTTATTAACTATCTAATATGTTCCAAGTACTATACTGATAATATGAAAAACAGTCCCTTTTTTAAAAAAATTTCAATCCTAGAACTAAATAGCATGTCATAAGATAGTTAAAATAGCAATAAAATATTTAACTAACAGATTAGAACAGTGTAAGAAATGTCCTAAAGCAATGTGCAATTAATTACAAATGAATTTTACATGTAGCAATTTCTATGGAAGTTACTAGGAAAGAGAAGTCACTTTATGATGGTGTAGCTAGGATTTAAAAATGAGGTGGGATCTTAGTTGACACTTGAAGGATGATTTGGGCAGCTGTAGGGGGGCAAAGTGAAATGAAATAAGTCTTTAAGGCATACATAATGGCATAAGCAAAAACCCAAGTGCAGAAAGGGTTAGCACATGTTGGCAGAAGAATAAACATTTGCACTTTCTTATTTTTAGGCTTCTTACTCTGCACAGCTTTTAGAAGTAGCACTATGCAATATGGCTGGAGATAGGGGTGAAAAATAAAGGAAATAAGCATCTCAAGGCAGTGTTTTGAATCAAAAGAAGGAAATATATACTATAATTAGTGTAGCTCTCTTTTCCAAGATGAAATATCCAACATCTAGGAAAAGATAAAGAACTTTGTGGGGGGAAAGAAAAGGTGACATACGTTTTAATGAAATTATGCTATGTAATATTTATCTGAACGTTGCAATAAACACTGTCTATTATTTGTATCTAGATCTGTTCTAAGAGTGATCTGACCTTTTTACTATTTGCAGGGCATACCAGGGCCACATGGAAATCCTGGATTACCTGGATTGCCAGGTCCAAAGGTGAGTGATGACTAGTGAGTATCACATTATTTCCCTCACATTATTAAAGAAGGTCCTTAACTTTTTTTAAAATTGAGATATAGTTGACATAAACATTATACTAGCTTCAACTGTATAACATAATGATTCGACACTTGTACATACTGCAGATAATCACCACAGTAAGTCCAGCCACCATCCATCACCATAAAAAATTACAAAAAATTTTCTTTCTTATGATGAAAATTTTCATGATCCACTTTCCTGGCAGCCTTCAAATATGCATGCAGTACCATTGACTGTAATCACCATGCCACACATCATATCCCCATGACCTATTTATTTCACAACTGGAAGTGTGTACCCCTCTTCCGTCCCTGCAACCACTGCTCTGTTCACTGAATACGTAAATTTTGTTTTATTTGTTCACCTGTTTTGTTTTTTAGATTCCACATATAAGTGAGATCATACAATATTTATATTTCTCTGTCTGGCTTATTTCGCTTAGCCTAATGCCCTCAAGGTCCATCCATGTTGTCACAAATGGCAAGATTTCATTTTTTATTTTTTATTTATTTTTATTTTTATTTTTATTTTTTTTTAAAGATTTTATTTATTTTTTGGAGAGCGGGTGAGAGAGAAACAGCATGAGAGGGGAGAGGGTCAGAGGGAGAAGCAGGCTCCCCACTGAGCCGGGAGCCCGATGTGGGGCTCGATCCCAGGACCCTGGGATCATGACCTGAGCCGAAGGCAGACGCTTAACCATTTGAGCCACCCAGGCGCCCAAGATTTCATTTTTTTTAATGGCTGAGTAGTATTCCATTGTGTGTGTGTGTGTGTGTGTTTACACCACATCTTCTTTGTCTATTCAATCATTGATGGACACTTAGATTCTTTTCAGATCTTTTTTTTTTTTTTTAAAGATTTTATTTATTTGACAGAGAGAGATACAGCGAGAGGAGGAACACAAGCAGGGGGAGCGGAAGAGGGAGAGCAGGCTTCCTGCAGAGCAGGGAGCCCAATGTGGGGCTCGATCCCAGGACCCTGGGATCATGACCTGAGCCGAAGGCAGACGCTTAACGACTGAGCCACCCAGGCGCCCCCATCCTTTTCATATCTTTACTATTGTAAATAATGCTGCAATGAACACAGGGGTGCATATATCTTGATGAATTAGTGTTTTTGTTTTTTTTCTGATAAAATGTCCAGAAGTAGAATTGTTGAATCATATGGTAGTTCTGATCACTTTTTATTTTATATTATTGACTATATTCCCTATGCTATATTTTTCATCTCCTTCAGTTATTTATCTTATAACTGGAAGTTTGTTATTTTTAATTTTTTGATGAAACTCCATACTGTTTTCCATAGTGGCTGTACCAATTTACATTCCTTCCAACAGGGCATTTGTGTTCCCTGTTCTCCACATCTTTACCAGTCTTCACTAACACTAGTTATTTCTTGTCTTTTTGATAATAGCCATTCCAACAGGTGTGAAGTGATAAGTCATTATGGTCCTAATTTGCATTTCTCTGATGACTAGTGATATTGAGTACTTTTTCATGTGCCTGTTTGCCATCTGTATTTCTTGGAAAAATGCCTATTCTGATCCTCTGCCCATTTATTAATCAATTGTTTTGTTTTGATGTTGAGTTGTATGAGTTTGGATATATAATTTGCAAATATTTTCTCCAATTCAGTAAGTTGCCTTTCATTTTTATGATGATTTCCTTTGCTGAAGCTTTTCAATTTGCTGTATTCCTACTTGTTTATTTTTGCTTTTGTTGCCTTCACTTTTGGAGTCAGATCTAAAAAAAAAAATTGCCAAGAATGATATCAAGGAGCTTACTGCCTATGTTTTCTACTAGGAGTTTTATGGTTTCAGGTCTTAAAGTCTTTAACTCATTTTGAGTTTATTTTTATGTATAGTGTAAGAGAATAGTCTAATTTTGTTCTTTTGCATATGGCTGTCCAGTTTTCCCAACACCATTTATTAAAGAAACTGTCCTTTCCCCATTGTATATTCTTGCCTCTTTTGTTGTAAGTTAATTGGCCATATATACATGGGTTTATTTCTGGGCTCTTTATTCTGTTCCATTGATCTATGTGGCTCTTTTTAAGTGAGTACCATATTGTTTTCATTATTATAGCTTTGTAATATAGTTTGAAATCAGGGAGCATGAAGCCTCCAGCTTTGTTGTTCTTCTCAAATTGCTTTGGCTATTCATGGTCTTTTGTGGTTCCATACACATTTGAGGATTATTTGTTTTGTCTTTTTGAAATGTGCCATGGGAATTTTGACAGGGATTGCATTGAGTCTATAGATTGCTTTGGGTAATATGGACATTTTAATATTAATTCTTCCACTCCATTAGCACAGAATGTCTTTATTTGTGTCTTCAATTTCTTTTGTTAATGTCTTACAGTTTTTAGCATACAAGTCTTTTACCTCCTTGGTTAAATTTATTCCTAGGTTTTATTCTTTTTGATGCAATTATAAATGAGATTTTTTTAAATTTCTCTGATAGTTCTTTGTTAGTATATAGAAATGCAATAGATTTTTGTATGTTAATTTTTTACCCTGCAACTTTACTGAATTTATTAGTTCTAACAGCTTTCCAGTGGAGTCTTTAGGGTTTCCTATAGATGCTATCATGTCATCTTCAAATAGTGATGGTTTTACTTCTTCCCTTCCAATTTGGATGCATTTTATTTCTTTTTCTTGCCTAATTACCATGGCTAGGACTTCTAATACTATATTGAATAAAAGTAGTAGGAGTGAGCATCCTTACCTTGTTCCTGATCTTAGAGGAAAGACTTAGCTTTTTACCATCTAGTATGATGTTAGCTGTGGGCTGTCATTTATGGCCTTGATTATGTTGAGGTACATTCCCTCTGTACCCATTTTGTTGAGAGTTTTTATCATAAATGGATGTTGAATTTTGTCAAATGCTTTTTCTGCATCTATTGAGATGATCTATGATTTTTATCCTTCATTTTGTTAATGTGGTGTATCCTTTTGATTGATTTGCAGATGATGTCAAACCATTTCTGCATCCTTGGAATAAATCCCACTTGATGATCCTTTTAATCTATTGTTGAATTTAGTTAGCTACTATTTTGTTGAGGATTTTGCATTTATGTTTATCAGGGATATTGGCCTGTAGTTTTCTTTTTTTGTGGTATCCTTGTAAAATAAGTTAGGAAGCATTCTCTCCTCTTCTGTTTTTTGGAAGAGTTTGAGAAGCATTGACATTAACTCTTCTTTAAATATTTGGTAAAATTCACCAATGAAGCTGTAGCTCCTAGACTCTTGTTTGTTGGGAGGTTTTCGATTACTGCTTTAATTTCCTTACTAGTAATCAGCCTATTCAAATTTTTATTTCTTCATTATTCAGTCTTAAAAGATTGTGTTTCTAGGAACTTATCCATTTCTTCTTGGTTGGCCAACTTGTTTGTATATAATTGTTTATAGTAGTCTCTTATGATCCTTTTTTATTTCTGTGGTATCCATTGTAAATCCTTTTTTTTTAATTTGAATCCTATTTTTTCTGAGTTAGTCTAGCTAAAAGTTTGTCAACTTTATCTTTTCAAAGAACCAGCTCTTAGTTCCTTTATCTTTTTTTTCCCCCCGAGTTCCTTGAAGTATAAAGTTAGATTGAGATTTTTCTTGCTTTTTGGGGTAGGCTTATATCACTATGTACTTTCCTCTTAGAACAGATTTTGCTACCTCCCAAAGATTTTGGTAAGTTGTATTTCCATTTTCATGGTATTTTTTTTATTTCTCCTTTGATTTCTTCATTAATACATTGGTTATTCAGTAGCACATTGTTTAATCTCCATATTATTGTGATTTTTCAGCTTTCTTTTTCTAATTGATTTTTAGTTTCATATCATTTTGGTCAGAAAAAATGCTTGATATGATTTCAGTCTTAAACTTATTGAGACCTGATTAGTGACCTAACATACATAATCTATGCTAGAGAATGTTCCATGTGCACTGAGAAGAATATATGTTGTGCTGCTTTTGGATAGAATGTTTTGTATGTATCTATTTAGTCCATCTGGTCTAATGTGTCATTAAAGGCAAGGCCATTGTTTCCATATTGATTTTTCATATGAATGATCTATCCATTGATGAAATGGGATATTAAAACTCTCCTAGGTCTGTTATTATTTATTTTATATATTTGAGTGCTCCTATGTTGGGTACATAAAGACTTACAAATGTATATCCTTTTGTTAGATTGACCCCTTTATCATTATGTAATATCCATCTTTGTCTTTTATTATAGTCTTTGTTTTAGTCTATTTTGTTTGATGTAAGTATAGCTCCCCAGCTTTCTTCTGGTTTCCATCTGCATGGAACTTCTTTTTCTATCCCTTTGCCTTTAGGTTTTGTGTGGTTTTTATATCTGAAGTGAGTCTCTTGTAGGCAGAATATAGATAGGTCTTGTTTATTTAAACATTCAGCCACTCTGTGTCTTTTGATTAGAGTATTAAATCCATTTACATTTAAAGTAATTACTGATAGGTATGTACTTGTTGCCTATTGTTAATTGTTTTCTGTTTTTGTAGTGACTCTCTGTTCCTTCTTCTCTTGCTCTCTTCCATTGTGTTTTTATGACTTTATTTAGTATTGTGCTTAGATTCCATTCTTACTGTCTTTTGTATGTCTAGCATAGGATTTTGCTTTTTGGTTAATGTGAGGCTCACGTGTAACATATACACACACACACACACATATATTTTATATATATGTATATAAAACAGTCTTTTTGAAGTTGATAGCAACTGAAATTTGGTCAAATTCTAAAAGTCTACATTTTTACTCCCTCCCACATCTTATTTTTTTGATGTGACATTTTACATCTCTTTATTTCATGTGTCTCTTAACTCACCATTATAGTTATTTTTACTACCTTTGTCTTTTAACCTGCATAGAAGTTTTATAATAATCCACTCCTTTCTATATATTTACTTTTACCAGTGAGATTTATACTTTCATATTTTTTCTTGTTATTAATTAATGCTCTTTCTTTTCAGCTTAAAGAAGTCCTTTTAACATTTCTTATAAGGCCAGTTTAGTAGTGATGAACTCCTTTAGCTTTTGCTTGTCTGGAAAACTCTTTATCTCTCCTTCAGTTCTGAATGATAATCTTACCAGTAGAGTATTCTTGGTTGTTTTTTTTTTTCCTTTGAGTAGTTTGGATATATTATGCCTCTTTCTTCTGGCCTGCAAAGCTTCTGCTGAAAAATCTGCTGATAGTCTTATGGCAGTTTCCTTGTACAGAACAAGTTGTTTTTCTCTTGCTGCTTTTGCAATTCTATCAACTAGATGTGTAATAATGAGAGAAAAGACAGACAATTTTTTTATTAAGATTTTATTTATTTATTTGAGAGAGAGAGCAAGAGAGTAAGAACACAGGGAGAGGAGAAGCAGACTCCCTGCTGAGCAGAGAGCCCGATATGGGACTCCATCCTGGGACCCTGGGATCATGACCTCAGCTGAAGGCAGATGCTTAACCAACTAAGCCACCCAGGCATCTCTGAATCTCAAGTTTTAATATTATATTTAGTAGTGTGGATATATTTTGACTATTTATAACTATTCACCAATAAAGTATTTTTATGTAACCATATATGAGGGACTTTTAAAAAGCCCTACTTTTAATTTGTAAGCAACTAATTAAGTCTTGAGGACTTAATCTTATAAACTGGAATATTAGTCTTTAATTTATATTTAACTTAATAATTTGACAACTATGTCCAAAATAGGCAAAACTGACCATGATTTAATTGCACATATTTGCAGAGGACGTTAGATTTGTGACAGGTGTTAAAAATCACCACTGTGTCTTAATGCATCCAAAAAGCTTGTAGGGTGTGGTTTTATTGAAAACTTTCCTAGATATTTACCATGCACTTTAGATTAATCAAGATCAATAGAACATTCAAACTTTATAATCCTCCTATAATTTTTTTTCAAGATAATGCAAAAAAAAGGCAGAGTGCAAGGTCTTGATGATAAATTTTGACATGCAGTCATAGGATTTGTTTTCCTTTAGGGAGTAAAGATTTCTTCTAAGTTAAGAAATTTTAAAGTATAAAGACAATCCTAAATATTTTTCTTTTCTCAGTTATTATTTAGCAAGAATAAGAGGTAGAATTGTTGGCCTCTAAGAAAATTGTATAAAAAGTCATCTTGTTTCTTGCACAAAGAAATAATCTGTCCACTTCAAAAGGAGGCTACCTGAATCTATGGAAAGAGCAAATTAAGGCAATCGCAGTTTAGAAAGTTTTAACTGAAATAGGAAATGGCAACACGTAATGGAATCTCTATACAAACATATTTGGATTAATGCATCTTATAAAAATCGTTAGAATGAAAAGGTACCTTTATAAGTTAAAATGATTTAAAGCACACAAAGCATCTGGTAGAATGCTTGTATATAGTTGACACTTAAGAAAATGTTATTTTTCTTTTCTTGAAGGAGCTACTTATGAGGCAACTAGACAAATTAGAAATGTGACTTGCTAAAAGTACCACACTTCTTATTTGGTAAATAAAAAAAAATAAGTGTTGTGAATCTTACTAATGAAAATACCTTAAGACAGTATATAAATATGTTCTACTTATAAGGCTATTTTAAAATTTATAAGAATAAAGCTTATTTTGCTAAAATATTCTAAATTGATGCAAAAACTAATCCATTTTATTTTCTGTTTTGTTTTTACAATAAAATTGGTATTTATTATAAAGGACAGGAAATGTAAACTGATGTTGGTAGTTCTCATCTCTCTTCAGACAAAATGAGTTCTCACTTATGTGTTGGTCTTTCTTAATAGACTCTTAGTTGTTTGAATGCAGGGGCCAGAACTTACTCATTTTTGCATTTGTGTCTAGCCCAGTGCCCAGCATGTGTTGGGCACTCAATAAATGTAAAACTGAACCAAAAAGCTGAGTTAATATTAGTAATAAGGCACTGGTATCATAAGAGAAGAACTGGTACTTATTAAGCTTCTAATATCTGACAATTATTTTATGTCTGGCATCTCATTCAGGTTCATTTCAATTAAAAGTACTATTCAGAGTAGGCTTTATTACCTTATGCTTTGCACAGAAGAAAACATACCTAGAGAGCTAAGTACTTAACAAAGGTAACACAACTTGTAACTGGTAGAGTTATATTCAGAAGTGAATCTGTCTTGGGGAGCCTGGGTGGCTCAGTTGTTAAGCGTCTGCCTGCGGTTCAGGTCATGATCCCAGGGTCCTGGGATCCAGCCCCGCATCGGGCTCCCTGCTCCGCGGAAAGCCTGCTACTCCTTCTCCCACTACCCCCCTGCTTGTGTTCCCTCTCTCGCTGTGTCTCTCTTTGTCAAATAAATAAATAAAATTTAAAAAAAAAAAGAAGTGAATCTGTCTTACTATCTTCCTAACACCAGGTTGTCTCTCAAAATAGTGAGTAATTAATTTATAAAACACTACCTGAAGGAGGAAGGCGGGTGGGGTAACCTAATGGAATTTAAAGACTTTATGCATTCATTTAACAATAGTAACAAAACATGTCTATTCCAACATTCCAGCTTATTCTGTGGATACTGATAATAACATATAAAGATAAACTGCATAAAGAGTGAAACTGATCTCTAGTCCTTGAGAACTATGTTGTTAAATCGTTAAATAATAGAATGAAGTGTCACACAAAATTTTAGTGGCCATAGCAATTTTTTTTCAGCATTAGTAACACTAGTATGATTCAAAATAAAGACTATTGAGCTCATTAACTAAAATCATTAGCTGAAATCAGGAGACTAATTGTAGAAATAATGTCCTTCTAAGAAAAATCGCAAGAAAGTAAATTCCAATATGGACAATAAGTATCAGAAAAAAACTGCTTGATATTATTAGTCACAGGGGAAATGCAAATATGGTCAGAATTAATTACCACTTCAAAATCACTAGATTGGCTAAAATTAAAAAGTCTATAAACACTAAATGTTGGTGAGGAGCTAGGGCATCTGAAACTCATACACACTGCTAGAGGGAGTATAAAGTGGTACAAGGACCTAGAATATAGTTTGGCAATTTCTTATAAAGTTGCACATAACCTACCCTATGACTCACAAATTATATTCCTAAGTATTTACCCAAGAAAAAAGGAAATAGTATGTCTGAAAAACTTAACTGGAATTTCATAGCAGCTTTATTTACAAAAGTCAAAAACTAGAAACAACTCAAGTTTCTAACAATAGGAGAATGGATAGACCAATCTTAGTTTATTCATACTATGCTACTCAACAGTAAAAAGGAGCTAAATACTGACATGCAGCAACATGAATGAGTCTCAAAAATGTTGTGCCAAATGAAAGAAGCAAAACACATGAGAATACATTGTGTATGAGCATCCAGAACTCGCAAAACAAACCTATAGTGGAAAAGATCACAATAGTAGTTTCTCTGGGAATGGAGGCTGACTGAGAAGGGGCCCTTAGGAACTTTCTAGGGTGATGTCAATATTTTATATATTGATAGGAGTATGGTGTATGGGTATATTCATTTGTCAAAACTCATCAAATGATAACACTTAAAATCAGAGCATTTCATTGTGTATAAAATATACTTGAATAAAAGAAAGTGATAAAAAATAAAGGAGTACACTAGGGATTTTACCAAAACTTTGGATACAGGCTATTTTGAGCTTGATTAGGTTTCATATTCTCTCCCTTTAAATTATTTGTGGAGGGAATGATCATGTTGGAGAGTGTTTTTACATAGATAAATTGCTTTCACAAAAAAATAGAAGAAAGTAAATTCCATTTCTTATTTACTAGCGAGAATAGCTTTTTTTCCCCTTGTCAGCAAATGCCATCTTGGTTCACAGTTTATCATATTTATCTACTTAATGAACTTTATTTGCAGAGTGATGAATATTTTTATTACTATTAATTAAACACATGATTAGTTATGCAGGAGATCTTTAAACCTGAGTAATGAATGCAGAGTCTATATCTTCAGCCTACCATATACTTATAATTCTAGTCCAGGCAATCTATTTGTGGTCAAGATGGTTCCTTTCCTAAAAACACCTCTTAAAGGAAACTTAAAACCGTCCCATAAACATTCACAGTTTATATTACTTTAGTCAAGGCCAATAGTTCCTTCAAATTTGATCCAGTTATTGAGAAAGACAAATACCATATGATTTCACTCACATGTGGAATCTAAAAAAAAAATTTGTTTGAATAAACGAAAAGCACAATCTGACCAATAAATACAGAGAACAAAGTGATGGTTGCCAAAGGGAAGAGGGATGGGCAAAATGGGTGAAGGGGAGTGGGAGATATAGGCTTCCAGTAATGGAATGAGTAAGTCATGTGAATAAAAGGCACAGCATAGGGAATACAGTCAGTGATATTATAATAACATTATATGGTGACAGATGGTAGTTACACTTGTGGTAAGCATGGCATGATGTATAAAGATGTTGAATCATTATACTGTACATCTGAGACTAATGTAACATAGTATATCAACTATACTCAAAAAGTGTTTTAAAATTAAATTAGATTAAAAAATCTTTTCCAATAAAACAAAAAATCCAAGTTTAATCCAGTTATATGAATCATCTAACCTTAATAAACTACAATAACATTGTCCCATTAGTAATATTAAATTAAATGTTATTAATAATACTTAATACTGAATTCCAAAGAATAATCTTAGTGCTATTTCTGTTCCTGATTTTGACCCAAAGTCCCCATGTCTTCTAAACTAGAAGTCCCATTTTCTTTACATGTGAATAAATAAATGTATTGAGCATAGATGCTGACCCATTCTAAGAATTTTTGCTGAATCAAATTGCTATGAAAAATGTTCAGTCCAGCATTTTGAAAATATAAAGTATTTTAAAATGTTGAAGACCAAGGTGCTTCTGTTATTCTGGTCAACATAGGGATCATCTTATAAAGGACCAGAAAAAATAATATGATCCTTTCTTTTGATTCTGTGCTTGTGTTTTCAGTTAAAATATGACTTCAATGTGTTAAAAATGCTACCTTCTGGGTATCAAAGATTATGAGGGTTATGTCAGAAGGATTCTGGAGCCAGTTTGAAAGACTTCCACTAGCCAAAGAGTGATGTGATTTGAACATCATTAAGGATAATAATTGCAGTGGATTGAATCCCATCAAGTAGTTCTAAATCCATGAGTTATAATGATGCTAAATACAAACAGACAGACAAACCCTCTCTGGTCACCTTTAGAGGATGCTAAGGAATTACATCTCTGAAATTATCAAATTCTCTCACACCAACTGGGTATTTAACTCTGAGTTAGTGTCAAACTCCACAGACTTAAAGGCTCAGTCCCACAGGACTGTCTATACTTGAGACGACAGCCACAGAGGACTTGTCCAGGCTGCTTATGTTTCTGTCTGGCTGACTACCAATTCAAGGGTTCCCACAGCCCCCCACTCCCTCAGGTTTAATACTGCGCTAGAACAGCTCACAAACTCAGGAAAACAGGTTTCCAAGATTTTTATAATTTTATAAATTTTATAATTTCCAAGATTATTATAAAGAATACAGCTCAGGAATAGCTAAATGGAAGAGATGCATATAGGGCAGGGTATGGAACTTCCACGCCCTCTCCAGGTGTGCCACCTTCCGGGCACATCAGTGTGTTCACCAACCTGAAAGCTCTTGGAATCTCTTTGTTCAAAATTTTGTGTAATTCAGTCTCTTACCCTCCCCGCTCCTCCTAAGTTCCCACCCTCTAGCCACTTGTTTGCCTTTCTGGTGACTAGCCTCCATCCTGAAGCTATCTATGGGTACCACCGTGAGTCACCTCATTAGCATAAGCTTAGATGTGGTTAAAGGGGATTGTTATGAATAACAAAAGACACTTGTATGACTCAGGAAATTCCAAGGGTTTTAGGAGCTCTGTACCAGAAGCCAGGAACAAAGACCAAATACATATTTTTATTATACCACAGTATCATTATTTTGAAAAATGATAAATAGAAGAAAAATAAGGGGAAGGAATAAAAGTTTTCTTATAAAACTATCTTGTTTTTTTTTTTATAGAATTTAAGCTCAGGACAACCAAATAGTTGATGAAGGGTAGTTTATAGAAAAAGCGAGGAAAGCATGTTAGAATTTAAAATTACCATTTTTGCAATCCTGATGAGGAAAGGGTTGCAGAACAATGAAAATAACCCAGTAAATCCAAAGGCGTTGAGGCAGGAGGCTGCTTGGCAGTTTTGAGGATAGACTGAATGAGATAAATCCTGGAAGATAGGTCGGAGAGATAGCCAGAGCCGGATTATGTAGGACCTTGTGTTGGCAGGATTTCTCCACCTTTGTGCCCATAGTTCTTGGTCATGTCGCTTCCAAGAATGAAGAGGTAGACCAGACTAAGATTGGTGGGCAGCAAATAGAAGTTTATTGAGCAATAGTACAAAGCTCCCCGAGAGGGAGGAGACCTGAGAGAGTTGCCCTGGGAGTTTCTAAGTTTAGGGGTTTTTATGAACTCTTTTGCAGACCTATCTTAAGCAATCAGGGTGTGCTGAGTCATGCCAATCAGGGCTTTGGTCATATATCTGTCTACCTATTAGGTTAATGTCAACATGCTGATGGCCTTTTTTGCTAACATTAATGAAGGATTGTCAGAAGAAATGCAGGCAGGGATAAGGGGCAGTATAGTAAACAGTGTTATATTAATTTCAGTGTACAATATAATGATTCAACAATTCTGTATATTACTCAGTGCTCATCATGAGAAGTGTACTCTTTAATCCCCATCACCTATTTCACCCATTCTCCCCCGTCCCACCCCCCATCACTAACCATCAGTTTGTTCTCTATAGTTAAGATTCTGATTCTTGCTTTATCTCTTTTTCCTTTTCTTTCTTCTCTTTTCCTTTCCTTTCCTTTCTTTTCTGTTGCTCATTTGTTTTGATTCTTAAATTCCATACATGTGTGGCATCATATGGTATTTGTCTTTCTCTGACTGACTTATTTTGCTTAGCATTATACTCTACCTTCATCCATGTTGTTGCAAATGGCAAGATTTCATTCTTTTTATGACTGAATAATATTTCATTATATGTTTTATATATATACATACACACACACACACTCCACATCTTCTTTATCTATTCATCTATCGATGGACACTTGGGCTATTTCTATTATTTGGCTATTATAAATAATGCCACAGTAAACATCAGAGTGCATGTATCTTTTTGAATTAGTATTTCTGTATTTTGGGTGTAAACACCTTGTAGTGCAATTACTGGATCAGAGAGTAGTTCTATTTTTAGCTTTTGATGAACTTCCATTCGGTTTCCAGAGTGGCTGCACCAGTTTGCATTCCCAACATTGCATGAAGGTTCTTTTTTCTCCACATCCTCACCAACACTTAATTTCTTGTGTTTTCAATTTTAGTCGTTTTGACAGGTGAGAGGTGATAGCTCATTGTAGTTTTGATTTGCATTTTCCTGATGCTGAATGATGTTGAGCATCTTTTCATGTGTCTGCTGGCCATCTATATGTCTTCTTTGGAGAAATGTCTGTTCATGTCTCCTGCCCATTTTTTAGTTGGATAATTTGGTTTCTGGGTGTTGAGTTTTTAACTTCTTCATATATTTTGGATACTAACCCTTTATCAGATATGTCATTTGCAAATATCTTCTCCCCTTCAGTAGGGTGTTGTTTAGTTTTGTTGATTATTTCCTTTGCTGTGCAGAAGATTTTTCTTTTAATGTAGTCTCAATAGTGTATTTTTGCTTTTGTTTCCCTTGCCTCAGGAAACATATCTAGAAAAATACTGCTATGGCTGATGTCAGAGAAATGACTGCATGTGCTCTTTTCTAGGATGTTTATGGTTTCAGGTCTCATATTTAACTCTTTAATCCATTATGAATTTATTTTTATGTATAATCTAAGAAAGTGGTCCTGTTTCATTCTTTTGCAGGTAGCTGTCCAGTTTTCCCAATACCATTTGATGAAGAAACTATCTTTTTCCCATTGGATATTCTTTCCTGATTTGTTGAAGATTATTTGACCATATAATTGTGGGTTTATTTCTGGAATTTCTATTCTGTCCCATTGATCCATCTATTTTTGTGTTAGTACCATACTAATTTGATTACTACAGATTTGTAGTATAACTTACTTGAGGTCTGGAATTGTGATAACTACAGTTTTGTTTTTCTTTTTCAAGATTGCTTTGGTTATTCAGGGTCTTTTGTGGTTCCATACAAATTTTAGGATTCTTTCTTTTAGTTCTGTGAAAAATACTGTTGGTATTTTGATAGTGATTGCATTAAATCTGTAGGTTGCTTTGGGTAGTATAGACATTTTAACAATATTTGTTCTTTTAATCCATGAGCATAGAATGTCTTTCCATTTGTTTGTGTCATCTTCAATTTCTTTCATCAATGTTTTATAGTTTTCAGAGTACAGCTCTTTCACCTCTTTGGTTAAATTTATTCCTAAGTATTTTATTATTTTTGTTGCAGTTGTAAATGGGATTGATTCCTTAATTTATCTTTCTGTTGCTTCATTATTAGTGTATAGAAATGCAACAGATTTCTGTGCATCGATTTTGTATCCAGCAATTTTACTGAATTATCAGTTCTAGTAGTTTTTTGGTGGAGTCTTTAGAGTTTTCTATGTATAGTATCATGTCATCTGTAAATAATGGAAGTTTTACTTCCCCCTTACCAATTGATGCCTTTTCGTTATTTTTGTTGTTTAATTGCTGTGGCTAAGACTTCCAATACTATGTTGAATAAAAGTTATGACAGTGGACATCTTTGTCTTGTTCCTGATCTTAGGGGAAAAGCTCTCAGTTTTTCCCCATTGAGTATGATGTTTGCTGTGGGTTTTTCAAACATACCTTTATTATGTTAAGGTATGTTCCCTCTAAACCTACTTTGTTGAGGGTTTTTATCATGAATGGATGTTATACTTTATCAAATGTTGTTTCTGCATCTATTGAAATGAACATATGTTCTTCTTTCTCTTGTTGATGTGATGTATCACGTTGATTGGTTTGCAAATATTAAACTACCTTGCATCTTGGGACTAAATCCCACTTCACTGTGGTAATTTTTAAAATGTATTGTTGGATTTTATTTGCTAATATTTTGTTGAGGATTTTTGCATCTATGTTCATCAGAGATATTGGCACATAGTTCTCTCTCTCTCTCTTTTGGTGGTATCTTTATCTGGTTTGGTATTCCAGTAATGCTGGGCTCATAGAATGAACTTGGAAGTTTTTCTTACCCTTCTATTTTTTGGAATAATTTGAGAAGAATAGGTATTAATTCTTCTTTAAATGTTTGGTAGAATTCGCCTGTGAAACCATCTGTTCTGGACTTTTGTTTGATGGGAGTTTTTTGATACTGATTTAATTTCATTGCTGGTAATTGGTCTGTTCAAATTTTCTTTTCCACTTTGGGAAGTTTTGGTAGGTTATATGTTCCTAGGAACTTATCCATTTCTTCTAGGTTGTCCAATTATCCACCTATAATTTTTGATAATACTCTCTTACAATTGTTTGTATTTCTGTGATGTTGGCTGTTATTTCTCCTCTCTCATTTGTGATTTTGAGTCCTTTCTCTCTCTCTCTCTCTCTTTCTTTCTTTTTTTTTTTGGTCTGGCTAGAGGTTTATCAGTTTTGTTGATCCTTTCAAAGAACCAGCTCCTGGTTTCATTAATCTGTTCTATTATTTTTTTAGTTTCTATATCATTTATATCTGCTCTAATCTTTATTTTCCTTCCTTTTGCTGGTTTTGTGTTTTGTTTGTTGTTCTTTTTCTAGCTCTGTGAGGTGTAAGTTTAGGTTGTTAATTGAGATTTTTCTTGCTTCTTGTGGTAGGTCTATATTGCTATAAACTTCCCTCTTAGAACCATTTTTGCTACATCTCAAATATTTTGGAACTGTATATTTTCATTTTCATTTATTTCCATGTAGTTTTTTATTTTTTCTCTAATTTCTTGCTTGACTTATTAATTGTTTAATAGCATGTTGTTTAATCTCCATGTATTTGTGCTCTTTCCATATTTTTTCTTACAGTAATTTCTAGTTGTGGCCAGAAAAGATGTATTGTAAGACTGATCTTTTTAAATTTGTTTTGTGATCTAATATGTGATCTATTCTGGAGAATGTTCCATGTGCATTTGAAAAGAATGTGTATTCTGCCATTTTAGGGTGGAGTTTTCTGGATATATCTGTTAAATCCATTTGATCCAGTGTGTCATTCAAAGTCACTTTTTCCTTGTTGATTTTCTTTTTGGATGATCTGTCCATTGATTTAAGTGGGGTGTTAAAGTGCCCTACTATTATTGTATTACTACTGATTAGTTTCTTTATGTTTATTATGTTGGGTGCATAAATATTTACAATTGTTATATCTTCTTGTTGAATTGTTTCCTTTATGCTTATATAGTGTCTTTTTTTGTCTCTTGTTACAATCTTTGTTTTAAAGTGTATTTTGTCCGATATAAGTATTGCTGCTCTGGCTCTTTTTTAATGATGTGCATTTGCATGATAAATGTCTCTCCATCCTCTCACTTTCAATTTGCTGGTGTCTTTAGAGCTGAAAGGAGTCTCCTGTAGGTAGTATATAGATGCGTTTTTTTTTTTTTATCCACTCTGTCACTCTGTGTCTTTTGATTGGAGTATTTAGTCCATTCCCATTTAAAGTAATTATTGATAGATTCATACTTATTGCCATTTTGTTACTTTTTTAGTGCTTGTTTTTGTAGTTTTTCTTTGATCTTTTCTTATCCGGCTCTCTTTCATGGTTTGCTCATTTTCTTTAGTGATATACTTGGATTCCTTTCTCCTTATTCTTTGCATATCTATTACTGGTTTTTGATTTGTGGTTATCATTAGGTTCTTATATAACATCTTATGCATATAGCAGTCTATATTAAGTTGGTGGTCACTTCCGTTTGAACTCATTCTTTACTCCTCTTCCCAGCACATTTTAGATATATGGTGTCATACATCACATCCTTTTATTTTTTGAATCCCTTGACTGATTTTTACAGATATACTTATTTTCATACTCTTATTTATGGTCTTTCCTTTCCACCCAAAGAATCCCCTTTAACATTTCTTGTAGGGCTGGTTTAGCGGTCATGAACTCCTTTAGGTTTTGTTCATCTAAGAAACTCTTTATCTCTCTTTCTATTCCGAATGACAGCCTTGCTGGATAGAGTATTCTTGGCTGCAGATTTTTTTCTTTCAGCACTTTGAATGTATCATGCCACTCCCTTCCTTGCTGCAAAGTTTAAAAGATTGTGTACTTTGTAGTTTTTGGTTGTAGTAGTCAATAAATACCAATTAGATTAAGGTGATTGATGGTGATCAAATTTTCTCTATCCTTACTGGATTTTAAAAAAAATATAGTCATTCCATTAATTATTGAGACAGGTGTGTTAAAACAGCCAACTACGATTTGGATTTGTCTATTTCTCTGTTTAGTGTTTAGGAAGTATTTAGTCAGTGTTAGGTTCATTTACTTTGCAGCTCTGTGTTGTGCATACATGTTTAAGGATTGCTGTGTCTTTTTAATGAATTGATCCTTTTTATCATTATCAAGTGTCTCTCCTTATCTCCAGTGGTACTCCTTTTCTTGAAGTCTAGTTTGTCTGATAGTAAGAGCCACACCAGCTTTTTTATGATTAGTGTTTGACTGGTATATATTTTTCTTTCCCTTTCCCTTTCTATATTTAAAATACATCTCTTATAGACAATACATATTAGATCTCACTGTTTATCTGGTCTGATAATCTCTGATTTTTAATTGGAATGTTAAGTCCATTTATATTTGTGTAATTATTGGTATGATTTGGTCTCAGCCTACATTGTCATTTCTTTTCCATTTATCTCATGTGTTTTTTGGTCCTTATTCCTCCTTTTCTGCCTTCTTTTGGGTTAATAAAATATTCTCTAATAGTCCACATAGTTTCTCTATTGGCATTTCGGCTATACCTCTGATTGATTGATGTTAATGGTTGCTCTAGAGATTACAGTATGCATTCTTAACTCATTCTAGTTTACTAGAGTTAATATGGTAGCAGTTCATTTAAAATATAAGACCCTTATGATTATATTTATGCACTGTCCTTATCCTTTGTGTTTTGTTGTCATTTATTTTATATCTATGTCATTATAAACTCTAAAATACAGTGTAGTAATTTTTGTATTAAGTGATCAGTCTTTAAAGAAATTAAGAGAAGAAACAAACAAGGGAATCATTTATATTTCCTCATTTATTTTCATTTCCAGGGCTCTTCATTTCTTCCTATAGGCTGAATTTCTAATTGGTATCACTTCCCTTTAGCTAAAAGAAGTTCCTTTAGTATTTCTTGGGGTGCAATTCTGCTGGTGATGGATTCTCTTGGTTTTTATTTACCCCCATTTTTTTTAATCTATGTTCTTTGAAGTATATTTTTATACAGTACAAAAATCTTGGTTGAGAGTGTTTTTCTTCCAGAACTTTAAAGATGCTTGTGGTTCTTATCTTGTAATCTCCACTGTTTCTGATAAGAAGTTAGTCATTAGTCACATTGTTATTTCTCTCGTGTAATGTGTCATTTTTCACAGGTGCTACTGAGATATTTCTCTTTTTCTGGCATTTAGCAGTTTGACAATGATATACATAGGGGTAGTTTCCCTTAGATATTTCTTGTTTGGAGTTCACTGAATGTCTTGGATCTGTAAGTTTTTGGTCTATGTGTAATGAATTGGGGATATTTTTGGTCATTATTTTTTCAAATAATCTTTCTGTCCCATTCATTCTCTCTTTTCCTTCTGGGACTCCATTTACATGTATGTTAGACTACTTAATGTTGTCCTACAGGTCACTAGAGCTTTGCTCATTTTTGTACTTTTTTCTCTTTACTTCAGATTAGTTAACTTCTATGGGTCTCTAATTAAGTTTACTAAACTTAATTTCTGCCTTCTCTAATATATTGTTAATCTCATCCAGAAAATTTTTCATTTCAGATACTATATTATCAGTTCTAGGATTCTATTGTTTTTTGTATAGTTTTCACTTGTCTACTGATATTTCTGTGTTCACTAATTATGATGATCATTTACCTTACATCTTTGAACATATATATAATAGTTAATTTAAAATCCTTGACTGCTAATTCCAATATCTGGGTCCTTCTGAGGTCTGTTTCTATAGACCACTTTTATCTTAACTCAGGTCAGATTTTATTTTCTTTGTATGTCTAGAAAAATTTGATTATGTATTGGATATTATGGGTGATGTGTGGAAGAACTTTAGATTCTGTTATCTTTCTTTGAAATCCTTTGATAATCACTGATCTTTTTTTGTTCTATAGGCAATTAAATAACTGACTCATCACCTTAAACTTGTACTTAAACTTTAAGGGACAGATTTCTTTCAGTTTTGCTTATAGTGTTAGTGTTAGTCCAAGGATATCATATTTACTTCTAAAGTATAGCCCTTCCTGAATTTCAATGGAAAGGTGATTACTAAGGCATTTACCATGTCCCTTAAAATGGTGTGACTCAAACTATTTCTCCTGTGGTGGCCAGCAGCTGAAATTTATATTCAATTATTTTAGCCTTCTGGTTGTTGCTTTTTGGTGAACTCTTTGGAATCTGTCTCATGCAACCACATTTAGTATCAGCCAAGAATTGAAGAGAGTCTTTATCCAGATTTTGGGGGGAAGCTCTCCTCTTTTCTTTTCTTTTTCTTTCTTTCTTTCTTTCTTTCTTTCTTTCTTTCTTTCTTTCTTTCTTTCTTTCTTTCTTTCTTTCTTTCTT
>NW_023270447.1:23109122-23111102 GCF_011800145.1 Mirounga leonina
CTTTCTTTCTTTCTTTCTTTCTTTCTTTCTTTCTTTCTTTCTTTCTTCTTTCTCTCTCTCTCTCTCTCTTTTTCCTTCCTTCCTCCCTCCCTTTCTTCCTTCTTTCCTTCCTTCCTTCCTTTCTTGGACTTCCCCCTTGATTTACAGTTATTCAGGTAGTCTCACAATCTGTCCTCTGACACAATTAGCTAAAACATCTGTGGTTTTCTGCTGGAATTCTAATCCTTCCACGCAGACTGTGGAGGGTCCTTAGAAGAAAAGTTGTATAAATGTGTATGTACCAAGTGTGGTTCTTTTCTTGCAAGAGTTGAATTCCCTCCAGTGTGTCCTTCTTTTTGATTGTTCTCCTGTGCATTCAAATAGTTGTTTTATGTATCTTGTCTTAACCTATGGATAAATATAGACGTAGAAGTGTCCAAGGACCAAGTCTTGGGGTACCCCAGAGTTTAGTATATTAGGAAGAAGAAGAGGAACTATCAAAGGAAACTGAGAAAGAATGACAGTGAGGTAGGGTAGGGACAATAGCCTGAGTGAACTAAGTCCAAGAGAGAATGGAAGAAGTCTCTTCATTAATATAGACAAGTTTCTAGGAGTTTTGCTCTAACAGGGAAATAGTGTAATGGAGCAGAGAAGGGAGGTGTAGCTCAAGAAAAGTTGTTTTTTTAAGATTGGAGAAATTACAGTGTGTTTACTTGGTGATACCAATTATCCTGGAAATAAATAAAAATTAAAATAATGTAGGGAAGACAGTGTATTGATGATGTCCTGATGAGAGAGAATGGTGGGTTTGGTTAGAAGGCAGAGTATTTTGGAACAGATTTAGGTGGGGTAGTGGATTTGGTTGTGACAGGTTGTGAATGTTAAAAGCAAGATCACCCACTCAGAGTGAAGAGAGAGAGTTATAATTATCTATGAAACTGGGAAAGTGAATTGACTAAGGTAATTATTAGACACACCAGAAAACAAAAGAAAACACAACCAATTAATGTAAAAAGTCATGAATTTAAAGTGAAATTTGTCAGTATGACTGTTTTCTCTTAGTCACATTTAGCTGCTAGGGGATGGGACAGAGTAGGGGTAAGTTTAGATTTAATAATTGCCAGGTAAGCTTATAAGACAGAGGGAGAAAGAAGAAATGGTGCCATTTATGTATGTCGGGAGGTGATTATAATGTCAGACCTTGGTATTTAGGCTGCTTAAAGATTGGAAGTCAGGCCACATGGGGATGAGACAGTGAAAATGTGGTGGGATCACATATTAGCAGTTACAGTGGGTCAAATAATTGTTAAAGTTGTGAGTGCTTAAGAGAGTGAGCTAAAAAGATAGGAAGTGTTGGTTAGAGAATATTATGTAATGCTTAAAATTGATATTATGGAGCTTATATAGTTATTAGTAATGTTAAATGAAGAATATTCAAGTGATGTTACCTCAAGATCATGTCACTTTGTGTTTCTTTTATGAGACTCTCCCAATTTAGCTTATCCATATTTGAGTCTTTAATTCCAAATTATTTTCATTTAAATTTTGTTGCTCCATCAATAATTCATTCAAGAATTGTGTTCTTTGCTTTTTAAGATGGCAATAATTGTAAAATTGATTTTAATGATTGTCTTTAGTCCTGTTATTTTTAATACTTACATTTTTATACTCTATAGAGAATTTTACCTATATCTTACAAGCTAAACTAGGCAGGTATTATTATTCTTATTTCCATTTTACAGAGGAGAAATCTCAAATTTAGAGAGATTAAATGATTTGTTCAGTGTTTTTACTCTAAATCCCAATGTTCTTTCCATTGTATTGAATGGGCTCTAATCTGATAAATCTTTTCTAACATGTTAATGGGGCTAGTACTTAGGGAGTTTTCCCCCCTAGACAGAGGGCCCTCAGAGATCCAATACTAGTCTAAAAGAGCTGTGCTGATAATAAGGATTTTATTTATTTATTTATTTATTTATTTATTTATTTATTTATTTATTT
>NW_023270447.1:23711112-23958715 GCF_011800145.1 Mirounga leonina
GATAAATACACTTTATTAAAATTAAAAACTTTTGCTTTGTGAAGGAAACTATTAAGAAAATGAAAGATAAGCCACAGGTGAGAGAAAATATTTGCAAAACATACCTGATAAAGGACTTGTGTCCAAAATATACAAAGAACTCTTAAAACTCAACAATAAGAATACAAACAACCCAGCTAAAAAGTGGGCAAAATGTCTGAAAAGACTCCATACTAAAGAAGATTACAGATGGCAAATAAACATATGAAAAGATGTTCAATATCATTTATCATTAGGAATTATAAATTAAAATGAGATACCACTACCCACCTATTAGAATGGCTAAAGTCCAAACAACTGACAATACCAATTGCTGCCAAGAATATAGAACAACAGAAACATTTATGTATTGCTAATAAGATTGTAAAATAGCACATCCACTTTGGCAGTTTCTTTCAAATCTAAACATAATTTTGCCATATAATTCAGCAGTCAGATTCCTACGTATTTACCCAACTGACTTGAAAACACGTATGTCCACACAAAAACCTGCATGTAAATGTTCATCACAGCTTTATTCATAATCACCCCAAAGTCGAAGCAACCAATTTGTCCTTATTAAGACCTTTATATGATGGATTCATATAAAGGAACGTAAATCCACAATAAGAAGACATGGGCTATCAAGCCATGAAAAGACTTGGATGAATCTTCAGGCTATATTGGTAAGTGAAAGAGCCAGTCTGAAAGGGCTACATAATACTACTGTATGATTCCAATTATATGACATTCTGGAAAAGGTAAAGCCACGACAGTGAAAAGATGTGGTTGCCGGGGGTTCAGGAAGAGAGGGGGAGGGTTGAATCCATGACACACAGGGGCATTTTGTGGGGCAGTGAAACCATTCTGTATGACACTGTAATTATGGACACATACACTATGCATTTGTCAAAACCCTTAGAACATTGCAACACAAAAAGTAAACTTTAATGTGTGCAGACTTTTTAAAAAATCATTTAGGAGATTGGGAGTCCCAGGATGGAAAACAGAACATGATTTAAAAATATATATCTATTACAAGGTATGAAACAACCTCACTGAAGGGGGTGGGGGAGAGCTGCGGCTGACCTGAATAACTTTGGAAGTGATTGGAATCTGTAAGATTAAAAGCAAAAGAAATAGTACATAGGCACTGAAATATAGCAGACAATATTGTTTCCCTTGGAGACATGGGTTAACAATTCGGATATTTCTGTACTGGAATGGAGCAGTTGAGTAAATGGATGGCAGATGGTAGAAGCTGGGTTTCTTATTGTTGGAGTGAAAGTTTATTGGTAAGCAAAAGCTAGAATGATCCCTGTGGCAGTGTATTAGAGTTGGAGATGTCAGTTTGAATTCATGTTTAGCTTAATAGAAATACAGATGGTTGCACATAGAAATATTTATAGATGTGTGTATGTACAGGGGTTAATATATGCAAATACATTTTTTGCTCTTTAACTGAGAGGGCCAGGAATTAACAACACCCCAGCAGTAACAAGCATACTTAGTGCCCAGATCTTGGTTTCTTATGCTATTCTCCAAAAAAAGGAACCAGGACTCCTTGGAGAAAGATCTGATTTTAGCACCAGATCAGGAAATATACAAGATGAATCTGGAGCGTCTCTTAGTGCCAGAAAGTAAGGAATTACTTTTAAAAACGCACATGATGATAGAGTATGTCAGAGGGACACAGAAGACAGTTGAAAGAGTTCCCAATGGCTAAAGATGGAACAATTTGAGCAACAAAATAAAGCACTGTGGGATTATAGCCCAAAGTATAAAATAAATAGCTTGAGTCCATACTGAAGTAAATAAGTGATTGAATAAATACTTGTGGGAGAAAAGACAAATCTCCCAGGCAGAAGAATTCCAAATAATTTATGTAGATACTCTGCCCTCCAGGAGATAGAGCAAAACTCCCCATTCCTTAAGTGTACTGCACAAACTGACTTTCTTCCAAAGGTACAATCTGCAACAGGGGAGAAAAAAGTAACTCTAACAGGGGAGAGGCCTGACAAACCCTGAGCCAGGTGATCAAGGTCAACACACACCAACAGTGATAAGTCATGTTGATAGTGTGCACTCTTGATATAATGTAGCACTTTACCTCAGCAGTCTTCCTCCCCCAGAACCATAAACCCAGTCTAATCATGAAAAAAGCATCAGACAAATCCAAGTTGAGGGACATTCTACAAAATACCTGACCAGCACTCTTTAAAAACATCAAAGTCATCAAAGATAAGGCAAGTCTAAAAAACTATCACAGCCAAGAGTTGCCAAGGAAGACATGGTGACCATTGCAATGTGGTATCCTGGATGGGATGCTGAAACAGAAAAAAGGTTTTAGGCTAAAACTAAGATCATCGGAATAAAGTACAGACTTTAGTAAATAAAACTCTCAGTATTGGTTCCTTAGCAATGTACCAATCTATGGTAACAAATGTACCACACTAATGTAAGATGTTAATTATAGGGGAAACTGGTTGCAGGGATATATGTGAAATGTCTGTATTTGCTTCACAATTTTTTTTTTCTGTAAATCTAAAATCGACCTAAAAACAAAGTTTGTTTTTTTTAAATGTTTCCCAGATTTCTTGCTTGCTACTGTCCAATGGGTCACTACATTGCATAACTCCAGGAAACACCATTCATATAAAATTCAGTGTGAATGGTTTTCCCTGGAGTTGTGGTAGGCTGCAAACTCAAACGGCTTTTTCCTAAGAAAATGTATCATGTTTGCCATGTGTCAATTTATGTCTTCCAAGTAAAATTTTCCATCAGTTGATTATAGATCCTGCCTTACTGGTTTCCTCCAGAGGGGAAGGTTGGGCTGGATCAGTGACCAACCTATTTCAGACAGAGGTAGCAAAGCCACTTTCCCTCTTGTTTAAGCAGGCATTGACCCAGCTACATGTGAGCAGTCAGGGAAGACGTAGCCAAGTTGGGGAGATCTTATTGGCTTCTCCTATCCTGGCCTATGATGTATATTCCACACTTTTACCCACCTCTGACCTTGGTTATGGGGTAGGAAGCACAGCATGATACATCAATGCTGGTGCTTTGACTTCCTGAACCAGGAAGCACCCCAAATGGGCCAGGAAAGCCGAGGGAATGTAGGAATTGTGTTGAAAGTGGCAGCAGGAACATTTCTGAACCGAGAAGGGCTTTTCCAACATCCAAAAAAATGCTACATTTTCCAGCCTGCTTGAGTAAGAACCTGAAAGATAAAAATTTTTGTTGACTCCTCGGAAAACTCAGGGATTTAACTGAAATATGTAAATGAGATATTCAATCCCTATGAAATGTGAGGGCTTCCCCTGGTATTTAGTTCATAAGTTGTGTTCCACCAGCTTTTACAGCATCAAGTTCCCCCATTCTAGACCAAGCTAATGGTCTTTCACTTTCTGTTTCTGTAAATTATAAACCCCAGATGTGTCACATTGTGTAATGAAAACCATCTAAAAAGAAATTTGTTTTTTAAAGAACTTCATAAATTTCTTGTTTTACTGAGGTTTATTGGTCCTTTTTTAAGGAACAGAAGAAAAATTAACCTTTCATGTTTTCCCTTTTTTGCACACCGAAGGGAGACCTTGAACTGTTTGGGCAAAAAAGGGAAAATACTTTACTTGGGCCAGTTTTTTTGACAGAGTAGGTCCAGTTGCTGAGATAAGCCTCGCTGAATCAACTGTATGTTTTTGTGTTTGGTCTTGGATCTTATCTGCCTACAGCAGCAGCAAGCTTCATAACAAATGAGGTTCAAAGAGGTGAAGCCGCTGTTTCAGCCTCTTACACCAGTGTTTTCAAAGAGTTCTGTAGATTTGGTCATTATGCTCATTCTAATCAAACTCTTTGAAAGCTTATCTTCGGCCACCATTTCCTACAGTCTTTCCGCAAAGCATCCATTATATGCAATCATTAGTGGAATGGCATGTGGGTAAATACACTTAATAGTTAAATTTCTAAGACTATTGTTTGAGACCATCTTTGGAAGAATCTCAGCTTGGCATGAATTTTTTTTTTTTTTTTTTTGGTTTTAGTTTTCAAATTGGAGTATTTCGCAATTATTTTGCACACATTGCAGTTGGTCTCCTAAGGTTGTTCTTCAGTTCATGAGAGTTATGGTTTTTATAGTGCAAATAAGTTAAATAGATGCCATTTGGGTAAATAGATGACAGATTGTTTCATTCTTTTTGTGCTGGATAATTCTGCGGGAAGATGCTATCAGTTACAAGAAGTTATGTTGATAAAGAGGAACAGTTTTAAGGCTATAAGAGCTCTAGAATGAGATGTGATTCACAGTCTAACCTTGGTTTTCTTCAAAGGACCCTGTTGGCTTAAACTCTCAGAAAATATGATTGTACTCGTCAGTCACCTAAATTGTAAAAGTGTTCAGGAGAGGGCCTGTCAACATTTGGAGTGTCTGAGGTGGTGATGTTGGGGATCAGACTGGCATGATGTAGGGATGGGGACTAAAATTCCTAGAACGCAAGCATGTTGAGCCCACTTGCCTCTCTGTGAATGGGGCTCTTGACCACAGGCCTGGCTCCCCTCGCCTCCACTCCCAACTCACCCAGCAGAGGACAGACCCATCCCTGCCAGAAGGCAGCTGTCCTTGGCTAGAGCCGGCTCTTGGCTGCACGCTGTGCTCCACTCAGCCTTCCAGCCCAGCCAGCTTGGCTAGAGAGGCCTCCGATTTCATCCCCAAGTGCAGACAGTTTGTACACTAAAATCAGATTTTCTCACCTGGTAATTTGATCATTTCTCAGTTGGTAGATTTCATACACAAAAATTATCTTCTAGAAAATAAAATAAAATCCAGTGTTATCTTGCATGGTCTTACATGTAGGAACACTACCCAGTGAAAGCTTCTGAGAGAACCTTGGTTTAAAACAGTAGTTTAGGGGTGCCTGGCTGGCTCTGTCAGTAGAGCATGCGACTCTTGATCTCAGGGTTGTGAGTTCGAGCCCCATGTTGGGTGTAGAAAAATTACTTAAAAATTAAAAACGCCAGTTTATTTGTCTGATCCATCCAGATCTGACCATGCCATTCTAAACTTGAGTTTCTTTTGCAAAAATGAGGAATAACAGTTTTTAAAATAAATATCATGTGGAAATATGTTATTAACTTCATGAGCATTTCCCTGCAGATAATCAAGCTAACCAGATACTATTTGTAGAAGGAAAACAAAGTCATGGTCATACAAAGGCCATGATAAAATGAGTAACTTTCTTAAAATAAAAAATTCAGAAAAGATCTATTGTTTCTTCATACCTTGAGGTAAATTTTATACAAATGTGTCCTAATATAAGTAAACTCAAAATTCAAAAGTATGAACATCAACATAGAGACATTGGGGAATTATTTTCTTTTCTCTACTAAGTCTTTCATGTTATAATTTATCTAAGTAGGTAATTCCTATGGTAAGATTCAGGTAGAATTTGATTTATTTAAATATGAAGCTCAAAAAAAATTTTTTAAATGCAGCTCACATACGATTTTTTTAAATTATTGAAAACTACATTATACATTCAGAAGGGTGTTATAACTGAACAGCTTAAAGAAAAACAAGGAAATGAACAGTTGTATATTTATTATACAGATTAAAAAACCAAAACTTAGATGGCCCCTGGATACCCCTCCTCAATCATAATCTTCCCCACAGAGGTAACTAACTACTCATCTGAATTTTATGTTAACCTATTCCCTTGTTTTTCTTTATAATCACCTATGTATTTTCCTTCAAAATAATATAGTGTTTACTTTTGTCTTTTTTTTTGAACTTTACATAAATAGAATCACAACTTTGTATTTTGGGGATGATTTCTTTTGCTTAACATTACTATGTACTATATTCTAGTATATGAATATACCAAATTTATCCATTTTTACTGCTGATTTACATTTGAGTTGTTTCTAGTTTCTTGCTGTTATAATGAACAATCCTGTAGTTAGTCTTAAACATGCCTCCTAGGCCACAAGTGTGAGAGATTCTCTCAGGTAGATGTGGATTGTAAGGTACAATATAGTATATATATATATATAATACATACTAAGTAATGCCAAAATGTTTCCCAAAGTGATTGCTCCTATTTATGGATGAGCAATGGATGAAAGTGCTATTGCATTCATCACATGTCCTCCAACACTTGCTATTATTTGACTTTAATTTTTTCTAGTATAGTGAGTATGAAATGGTATCCCATTGTCATTTTCATTTTATTTCCCTGATCACCAGTGAAGTAGGATATCTTTTCATATGTTTATGGGCTAATTGTGTTTTCATGCATTCAACAAATACTGTTTGAGTACCGCCCATATGCCAGGCACTGTCTCTTCAACTTCTTTGAAATTTCTGTACTTATTGATTGCCCATTTTTTCCACTTTTGTTTTCCTTTTTCAAAAGAATTCTTTATATGCTCTAGAAACATCCTTTGTTGGATACATGTTTTGCAAATATTGCCTCTAAGTTTCTGTATTGCCTTTTTACTCTATGGTATTTTTTGATGAACAGAAGCTCTTAATTTTAATGTAGTCAGATCCTTTTTCTTACATTGTTTTTAAAAGCGTTTGAGTTTTGCCTTTCAAATTTAAGACCTTACTTCCATTTAAGATGTATTCTTATATGTAATATGAGGAAGTGATCCAATTTCTTTCTATTTTTTCCCTATATGGAGAACTAAGTCATTGTGACATTATTAATGAGTGGTTTCTCCTTTACCTACTAATCTTATAATGTCCTCTTTGTCATGAGTCTTGTCCTTATGTATATGTGTGGGTCTTTTCCTGGATGCACCCTTCCATTTCATTGTTCTATTTGTTTTTCTCTATGCCAGTTCCACTGTATCACTGTATTCATTACTCATCATAAAAGGAAAAGGATAATACAGTTGATCCTTGAACAACATGGGTTTGAACTGTGCTTGCCCACTTGTACATGGATTATTTACAGTACGGCACTGTAAATGTTTTTATCTTCCTTATGATTTTCTTTTCTTTTCTTTTTTTTTTTAAAGATTTTATTTATTTATTTGAGACAGAGAGAATGAGAGACAGAGAGCACGAGAGGGAGGAGGGTCAGAGGGAGAAGCAGACTCCCTGCTGAGCAGGGAGCCCGACGCGGGACTCGATCCCGGGACTCCAGGATCATGACCTGAGCCGAAGGCAGTCGCTTAACCGACTGAGCCACCCAGGCGCCCTTCCTTATGATTTTCTTAATAACATTTTCTTTTCTCTAGCTTACTTTATTGTCAGAATACAGTATATACTACAACATACAAAATATGTGTTAATCAACCAACGGTTTATATTATCTGTAAGGCTTCTGGTTAACAGTAAGCTGATAGTAGTTAAGTTTTGGGGGAGTCAAAAATTGTGTGCAGGTTTTCAGCTGTGCAGTGAGTGGGTCAGCGCGCCTAACTCCCATGTTATTCAAGGGTCCGCTGTCACATGTGAAGCACTCAATAGTTGTCATCTATTATTATTTTAGTAGGGAACACATTTTGGGGGGCACATTTTAATTGTGTTTTAAACAATATCTGAAATTCTGTAGAAATTAGTGAACGTTCAGTAGAAATAACTAATCCTTTTTGCATTTGATCTGAGTTACCTGGCTGTCCAGAGACTTAAGAAATACACATGCTCAGTCATTGTCTTTGCCTTCTTCTGAAGCACGTAGGAAAAGGTGAAAGATGAATTCTCTAGATTCTCCACTGATCCTCACTCAGAGTCTCTTGTAAGGCTAAATGAAGGAGGCTTTACTATATAGTTTGTTTATTTTTCAGAATTGAGTTTTGGAAGAGGAAATGATATGAAATGACATAGAAGCACATTGAGGAAAGACTTCCAGTGATATCTAGAGCATCCAATTTTCTACACCTTGCTTCTATTCCATATTTGACTTATTATAAACCAACTCAGAATCTTTATAAAATAAACCCATTTATTTGATGAAGAAGAGGGAAGTGCCACATTTTAACTGTTACTGAAAGAAATGTTCTTTGTTCTGTTGGTCTTGGACTTCCACAAAATACTTGATTCCAGATGTTAAATTGTTTTTTCAGAAGCCTTGTTAAAGTGCCAGAGCAATAGATTTTTGAAAGCATTTCCAAACCCCAGCTGATTATCACAACACACAGGAATCCAAACTTTCAAAGCTCAGCTTTGGCTCTGAAGTGTATCAGCAGCTGCAAAAAAATATGTGCGAAGGCACAGGTTCATAGGCCTGAGGTCCGATGTCCTTATATGGTAAAACTATAAGTGAATTTCCTTTACTCCCTGGTTATCAGAGATTTGGGTCAGTTGTTTAAAAGGCACTAAATTTCCTTGATCCTATAAAAAATAATTGTAGCTCAATAGTGGTAATAATCATTCAGCAAGGTGATATGTGGATTCCATTATGTAATATTATAGGTTTTTTAAAAAATCTTTGATTTTATTTTTCTACCAAAGCATTCACAGTGATGAGCTTATTTTACACCTTACTCCAGCTGTATATTCCAGAATACATTTACAAGGTCACCTTTCCTCAAATTGTTTTATACATATTCACTATTTGTGTTCTTCTTAAGAGGCTTGTTTCATCATTCCCTAGGGAACCAATCCAAGAATGGAGAGAAAGTCCTCCCCATTCACCTCCTCTCCCTCCATCTGATGGCAGAGGGATCATCAGTAGATGCCTGAACATGACAAAGGTGGGAGAGGGAGTTTGGGAGAAAACCAAAGTGGGATGTTGAGCTACATCTCATTATTGTGTTCCAACAGCAGACCGATGACCTTTGTGTTCTTTTGTATCATTTAACAAATAGCATTGGAGTATCTAGCATGGTATAGTAGATTCCACACTCAGTAAATTATTGTCATCAGATAAAGTTGAATTATAAAGACAGTCTATAATAAATGAGAGTCTATCCTAGGCCTAAAACAAAATGTTTTAAATTGCTTTTTAAAAATATATATATTCTATTTCCTACCACTGACACTATGCCTAGAATTTGGTACATGTAGGAATTAAAAAATCAGTCCAATGCCTCTTTCTCTCCCAAATTCCACAAGTATGTTCTACATTGGCCTGATAATTTAGAAGGAAGCCCTGATGGTATCAGGGCAGAACATTCCTCCAGGCCTGGGTGGGGTAGAAGTTCTGCTTTCATCCCTTTCTAATTCCTTTTCCAGCTATTGATTGGCTTCTACAGTGCAGAGGACAGAGGTTTCAGCTGATCTTTCTCTGATTTCTTAAGATTCCTCCTTTTCAGAGCAGAAGCCAGCATGACCAGAATAAGACTTCTAAGAAGTCCTCAGCAGCCATCTCCATGGGGAGCCTCGAAATGAGTGAAACACAGCATTTACCCTCAAATGGCTCAGCAGTTGTCATCATGGCAGATATCAAGAACTGCAGATGTCTCTTTCACACTCTTTATGTTTAGGGCCCAATAGAATTAATTGTCTGCTGTCTTGGCATCTGGATCTAGACAGATGTACACGGAGCAGCCATTTTGCTAAAGGCTGGGATCCAGAAATGAAAGATAGTGATAGCATGATGTGGTAATCAGCACCACACCAATCCCTCCCTATTGGGGTCCACATTTACTTTGTCAGACAAAGGAGCATTTTACTTAAGGCAGGTCCATTATCTTTCTAATTGCTTTTCCAGTGATGTCAAGTCTTTTCTTTGTCCTATTTGACCTCAATACTTGTAGTTTGTTTTTAAAATCTTATTCTCGGCTACTTATTGCAATCGTGCCAGATGTTTAATTCATGATTCTTTGTTTTAGCTCCTCTTCTTTGTGAAAGTTAACTTTTTTTTTTTTTAAGATTTTATTTATTTATTTGACAGAGAGAGACACAGCGAGAGAGGGAACACAAGCAGGGGGAGTGGGAGAGGGAGAAGCAGGCTCCCCGCTGAGCAGGGAGCCCGATGCGGGACTCGATCCCAGGACTCTGGGATCATGACCTGAGCTGAAGGCAGTCACTTAACCAACTGAGCCACCCAGGCGCCCCAAAAGTTAACTATTTTTAAAGCCACGCCAAAATAACAACAAAAACTGAAGCCTACAAGCCTACCTTTCTTTAAGCAATAATTCTATTCTAAAAGCCCTTGTGTGAAAATTTAATTCAGATAATTTATAACAATTGATTGCTCTTTCTTAGACTTCTGCCTCTCTGTCAAACTGCTATTGTTCTGTTTCATGGATGGCGGTGGCTGAATATTTTCCCAAGCAATGCAGTGGTTTTTATGATGTTGTAATAACTTGTGGGCTGGACCAGGACTGGCCTGGCACTGGTCCTGGCCAGACACTCAGTCAGAGGACCTATGAAAAACATAGTTGGATAGAGTTGGATCTCAAGATACCATCTCAGCCCCATAGGTGATGTCTACAACAGCCTAACCCCACTTTGATGGTGACTCTACACTGTTATAATATCTCCCTCACTCATCAGAATGTCTGCTCCTGGCTTTGGTCCATATTTCCCAAGGTTGTTACACCTGAAGCAGGGGGATATTTCTCATTGCTTTACTTGCTTTGATGTTCCATCAGAGAAGCAAAGACTTAATTATTTGTGAGATAAAGTTAAGTAAAATTGATAATCAAAATATTCTTGGGACTAAGCTATGCCTATCACTGCAAAGTTATCTTTTAAAATATATTCAACTTATGCATTCTAAACTAAATCATATTTAGTACCTAAACTAAAAATATTCAATATTAATCTCACTTTCCCTTTTCTCAAAAGGAGATAAACATTAATTTTAAGGAATTTTTTTCAGATCTATCTTTTCATAGTCTCTGCTGGTATATATGTAAGGAGAATCATTGTGATTAAATAGGCATTGAACCTCCCTAGTTAACTTTTAGCACAACAATTCAAGTAGGGAATGAAGACTAGTGAAGCAATGAGTTATGACTGATAGCTTGAGTTTTGGTAAAAACTTTAGCATAGGATCCTCAAAATTTGTTTTGACCAATAAGTAGCATTTCCTATAAACAGGGTTGAAGGCTCATCCGTGCATTCCAATAATGCTGTTACAGCATGAAATGCCATTGTAGAGGTGAATGCAAACTGCTCTGGGAGCACAGAACTAAATACCTGCTGTGGAGTTCAGTAGCCCTTTCACAAAAGATAACAATGTTTGAGCTGAGTCTAGAATGATGAATCGGCGTTCCAGACGGGGAAAGGTGGAGGGTAGTTTAGGCACTATGTGAAAAAGCATAAAGGTATGACAGAGGATCTCTATGCACCAGTAGGAAGTTTGACGTAACTAGAACTTTAAGTGGCAGGAGAAACACTGAGCACTTAACACTATGGATGCCAAGCTGAGATGTCATGCTTCATCCTATATTGTAGTTCAGTGGCAAATAATGAAGGTGTTTCATTGGGGCAGTGATGTGATCAGATCTTGCTGTTTGGCAGTATCTCTGTGTAGATTAGACGTTCAAAACACCGGATTCAGGGAAACCTCTTAGGGCTCCTATAGTAGTTGATGCTGGACATGTTGAGAGTCTGGACTCACAGTGACTATGGGAATGCAGAACAGGAGATGAAGTTGGAAAGTAATAAAGTTAGGTTATTAGCCCTGGGAGGGCAGGGACCATGCATATTTTATTGAAGTTTGCCCCATAAAGCTCTCTACACCTGTTGTGTGATCCCCAAGTTGACATGGCCCCTTTCTTGCAAGATCCCCCATCCTTTCCACTTTACTCCTCAGTTTTTACTGGTTAGTTCAAATTGTTCAGTGTAGTAAGCCCATTCATTGCTTCTGCTACTGTCAGATGTATAGAATTGTCATCAGTGAATTAAGTAAAAAATTAAATATCCTTACTTGTTTGTACTTTTTCATATATTTCTCTTTCATTCTGTTTGTCCATCTAGCTTACGCTGGAAGAACAGCTACATTTTTAGTGGAGGTGTGTAATTCACCCCATTCAGAAGGGGAAGGTATATATTATGAGATACTTTTTAGCAATTTTTAAAATGAAGTAGATGGGGGTGCCTGGGTGGCTCAGTCGGTTAAGCATCTGCCTTCAGCTCAGGTCATGATCCCAGGGTCCTGGGATCAAGCCCTGTGTCAGGCTCCCTGCTCAGCAAGAGCCTGCTTCTCCCTCTCCCTCTGCCTACTTGTGCTCTCTCTCTGTCTCTCTGTCAAATAAATAAAATCTTTAAATAAAAAAAATTAAAAATAAATAAAATGAAGTAGATGTACAAATATGGAAACATTTCCAAGAAGTGCTTTTAAAAAAAGTAATTTATAGAACAATGTGATAATATATTAAACAGAGAAAATAAACCACAAATCAAAATTATATGTCTTATTTTAAATGCATTGTGTAATTATGCAGATACCCAGACAACAGTATGAAAAAAAAATACTCCAAATTGATAACAATGGTTACTTCTGAGGGAGGGACCAGAAGGGAGGGTGGGTGGAATCTTTCAGTTAATCTTTATTGTCTGAATATTTTACCACACACCCCCCTGCAAAAAAAAAAAAAAAGAAATGCAAGGAAAAGAGAGGGAGAAGGAGAGAAGGAGGAGGAAAAGAAGAAGGAGAAGGATGAAGTAAGGTAGCCAAAAGCAGAAGCCTTTCAAGGCAGAAAATTCCTTGTTCTGTGCTTATGTCTGTCAAGAGCAAAAGAAACTAGAAAGTATGTCTTTGTCCAACACTGGGGAAAAAGGAATTTGATTTCATGAATTATTATTATTATTGTTATTATTATTATTATTATTTAGAGAAGGTGGAGGGGGCAGAGGGAGAGAGAGAGAATCCTCAAGCAGACTCCACGCCCAGCTCAGAGCCCCACATGGGGCTCCATCTCACGACTCTGAGATCATGACCTGAGCCAAAACAAAGAATCAGACGCCTAACTGACTGAGCCACCCTGGCGCCCCTGGATGAATGATTTTTATTATTGCTGCTGAAGTTGTGATGGCTGAAGTAGTATGGTGAATCTAATACTGAATTTTAAACTATAAAAATCCATATTGTAAATTGGGACCTGCCTTTGAATAGCTATGAACTCAAGCAAACAATTTCAATTCCATGTGCATTGTCTTCCAACTCTAAAGCAGGAGAAATAATATTTACCCTAAAAAGGATGTTGGAGAAGAGAAATGACAGATGTAAGCAAAAGAATTTAGGTCTTTTGAATTTTATGTAAGCATAAGATAGGATGTTTCGGTATAATCTCCACCTATATACATATACTGACAGAAACTGGGTATCTGTTGCATACTGTTTACCAATTTTAAATGTGCAAGTTATTGTTTAAGGTAATCTTGCATAATCCTTGGGTCAATATTACAAAAAGCTAACAATCAGTTCTTTCAGTTTCAGATTTCAAAAAAGCCTCCTTTCAGATTTAAATTGAATGGGCAACCATTATTTTTAGTGCTTAAAAACACAGTGGCGTCCCCTTGGAAATCCCTAATTATGGTAGCTATTGTCTAAATTAGGTGAAAATTATAATCTAAGAAAGTCTATTGATTATTTTCAAAGCAAGATATTGTAATTCAAGCATATTTCCAGATGCCAGTGAATTGCTGGAAAGCTGCAAGTTTAGCTTTCCGCTCTGATAGAGTTTTAAAAGAGGTCAGAATACGTTTTACCATAGTGTCTAGCAATGTGAGTCTGTGCAGACCTTTGGCAGACATTCCTGCACACTCAAGCTAAATCAATGAATCATCCATTGTTGGCCGGCCCTGCTCTCAGTTGCTAAGAGATTTTTCAAGCATACTGAGGCTTCATTCTACATGGTCTGAAAAAAAGGACAAAATGTATTAAATTTGTAAATGTCTCATCTTTCCTAAATCAGTAATTAAAACTTTGTCCTGGACTTTAACATTTGGGGCAATGGGTAAGTCAGTATGCAGCTGGAGAACTTTCTACTGGGGAAAATACAGGACAAAACTTCCTGTTCATAACTCTTCAGAGCTATGTGTGTGGAGGAAATGGAAATATTTAAAAAGTGGATGCAGACACCAAAAACAAACACTCAACTAGGAAGGTCTAAACTCTTTTAATGAAAACTAATGTGCGTGTGTTATTATGTTTCAAATGAAGATTTTCTTTCATTTTTATTAAATATACTTTAATTTTCCTCATTTCTCTGAGTCATACATTACTTTGTAATTTAGCATGTAATTATAAAGCTTTGATATAATATTTTTTTAATATAGAAATTTAAAAATACCATAAAAATGGAATATAGTGGGGCACCTGGGTGGCTCAGTCGGTTGAGCGTCTGCCTTCGCCTTGGTCATAACCTCAGGGTCCTGCATCGGGCTCCCTGCTCAGTGGGGAGTCGGCTTCTCCCTCTCCCTCTGCCTACCCCCCCCCCAACTGCTGCAGCTTGTGCTCGCAGAATATAGTTTTTTTCAGCTTACTATTTATGAATGTGTTAAGTTTATTATGTTTTATATATATCTTTACTCACATTTCAAGTTTTAAAATATATAATAGTTTTATTTATGTTCTTTTTGGACTTGGTGATAATTTCACATTATTGAGAATCCCATAATTTATCATAGAGGTTAATGATTCATTTGATGAGAGGAAAAGGATGTTTGGGCTACAGATCTAAAAAGAAAAAGGGCATAACAAATCTAAACTTAAAAGCAAGGTATTTTATTGGATTTGAGTCTATTCCTTAGTTTCCCAGGATAAAATTCTATCCCATAAATTTCTCAAGAAGATGAAGCTTTTGACATAAGTATGTGGGTTTTGAAGTTGGACAGGCCTGAGTTATGATCCTGGCTGCTTGATGTTCTAGGTGGTGTGACTTTGAGCAAGTTGCCTTCTTTGGGCCCCCACTTCCACACCTGTAAAATAACATAACAATGTACACCACACAAGGTTGTTATGGTACTCAAACAAGGAAATATCATAGCCCTGTCACGTAGTGGGTCCTCAGTTCTCAGCTTCTCTAAAACTGGGAGGCTAATTCCAATATGCTCTTAAATGCTCACAACCACACCTTGTTTGTTTTCAGCTGGCAACATTACTATTTGTTTTACTTCTAATTTCAACAGAGATGTATTCGGATGAGTGGATAAGAACATCTCATGTTCAGGAGCTTGGGATAAGAGCACATGAAGAGTCTTACACCTTGGCCTTCTTTCTTGCAGAGAAACAAAACATTTGTGATTCGTGGCTTCTTGCCTCCCTTCTCTCTGTGAGGTCCTCTTGTTATGGACCCCACCTTCTTTCAAGACTTCCTTTCCAACATGCCATCTCCAGTTTACTATTCACTGCTATAAAGCAGGACTTCATTAAGGGCACTTTAGTTTCAGCCATGGACCAAGTATTTTCCCAGCCAAATGCAGAGCAGGGAATGAACTGCACCTTGGTACCAGCCCTGTTCTGTTGATCCAGAACATTACTTTTTAAGACTTTAAAGCAAGTTTACAGAAAAATAAAGACTGACCCTATTTATATGCTTAAGCTTCCTGACACCTGTGTTTGTTTAGAGGAAATCACTCAATGTCTGTACTAACAATTTGATGACGTACACCCTTTATAGAACCAAGTACATTATTTTTACAGTAAGTTTTTTAATGTCAGGGGAAAACAGTATCTTTTCCTCAGGTTTTTGAGTATTTCCCTCTGTAGTCTTAGATACAGTTTTAACCCTATTTCTTTTAGGTAATCTTTGTTATTATGCTTGATTGTACACCAAATGGAAATGAACCCATTTGGCTTATTATTCAGTTATACTGAAGAGAATTGCTAGCATCTCTGCTCTCAGAATAATATAAAGTGGCAGCTGTATAGAACTAATAGAGAATCTGGTAGCCCCTGCGTAAAAAGAGAAAGCCTAATGTAGCTTAACAGTAGTATCAGCCAAAGAACATGTCCATCCTTGCCAGGAGAAGATAAAACAGAGGTAAATGACAGAGAGTGAGGATATAATGCTCAGGCTGTCCTAGGGACAGATTGTAGAGTTGGTTATTCCCTGGCAAAAATAAAGCAAAACAAAACCCAAAGGAAAGAAGTTTAGGTTTAATGTATAAAGAAAATGATGTTCCCCGGAAATAAAGAAAATCGGCATAAACTAACTTAAATCGCAGCAGTGGCATTCAGTAAGCACTACATGGAACAACCCTTGTGGCTTTTCTGTTAGAGTTTCACTTTGCAATTATAATTTTCATACAATTCAACTTGAGGGAGAGAGAGGGAGGGAGAGAGAGGGAGAATTTCCCTCACTTTCTAAATCATGGCTCAGTAGTGTGTTATAAAACACCAAGAACGGAAAAGCCATTACGTGGAATATAAAGAAATACTTGAGTCTACAATATCATTGAACTCTTGGATTCAGTTTCAGCAGACATGCTCTGTATTCCCACAAGAGTCTGGAAAATTGACTTCTATTTTTTTCTGTCTGGAGTTGCAGTTAGTGTTATTATTTGCTCCATGGCACAATCCGGGTCAGACTGTTCTGCAGTAACACAGGTGGATGTTAAAACAGGGAATCTGTTGAAAAGATTGCGGAGGAACTGCTTCCCTAAAGCAGTTTTGGATGGCAGTTTGATGGCAGTCAGCTATGGTAAGGACAAATGAAGCCTAGCAGTACCTTCTAGAATGTGGTCTTGCAAGGTTTGTCACCTGCAGTCCTTAGGTGGAAGTTTCATGTAAAATGGATCTTTAGGACCAGGTGGCATTCTCTAAGGAGTGGATCCTAGAAATGGAGGTCATTGAATTCTCTTAATATTTGTGAATTGTAATGTTGTTATGCATTTCTCTGACTAGCTTTATTTGCGAAATATAATATGCAATTCTTAAAGGAAAATTACATAAACCTTTTGTGTGGGCTTGAAAATATTCTAGAAATTTACTGTTAAAAACTAGTTATAGAAAGATTTCTTATCCTATTAAAGGTCGCAGGAGGAATATAGTTATGATTTAAGATATAGAAATTGTTTTGTATTACCTGAAGTGTTTTACTGTCAGCAATTACATTGTTAAAATGTAACATGTAAATTTTTCCAAGGGTATATGTATCCACTTGTAAGAAGTCACACAAGGGAAACTATATTTTATATGTTCAGCCCACTGAATTATTTTTCTAGTAAACAACCTGACATAAAATAGACCGAAACATCCATTTATTTTAACAGCTCTGTTAAATTACAGATTAATGGTCCAAAATAAAATCTGAACTGATTGAATACATAATTCAGCATTAAGGGGAAAATAGATCTTTTCCAACCGAGGATAGACATAATTTTTTTTTCTTTTGTGAATAACTTATTTTCCCCTTAATAAGTTTAGGACATGCCTGAACCACAGCCAGCCTTAAGAATCCCTTTGTTCAGAAACGTTCAGTGTTATATTGACTAAGGAGCGACTTGGGGGTTGAAAAATAGATCAGTATTTCAATTTCTGACTTTAGACTATTTTTAAAGTGCTAAGAGTTCCAACTGAAAAATTGCAAATGCTCCAGGACACTGTGCCTGGAAATAAGATTCCTGAATAGTAGAGCTTGGGGATGTTTAGACGGCCCTTACAGAAATGAGCCTTCAAGTACATTTTAAGTACAGTGTGTCTCGCACGTTTTGAATGGTTCTTCTCAGATTTTTCTTGGATATAACTGTTTCATTTTGTTTTGCTTCTTTTCTGTAATTCTATTTGGTAAACCCAGGAGTTTCCATGTTCAAGGGAAAAATTTCCTCAAACTTGCTATCATTCCTCTCCAGATCAAACCCTAGCAGGCCCTAGGGAGGGTCCCAGCCCACTGCCAACACACACAGATTCCCTTCTTATCTCTTGGAACAGATACTCTTCTATGGGCGCACACACCGCTGTCTTAAGAGAACAGATATCTGTTGAGGTTAAACTAATATTTTTGGAACAAAAACAAAAATTCTAAGATTTTTAATTGGTTAATTGTGTTTTCTAGAAATGAAACTTTAGGTCAGCTGTATTTACCAGAAAATCCAGAAGAGTGCTTTTTTATATCTTGGTATTTGTAACAAATTACAGATTTCAGAAGAAAATAACAAATTTGAGTCTGAAACGGTGTGGGGGAAATTCAGATATATACTGTCTTTTTAAAATATTTTGTCACTAAAAAACTCGGAAAGCAGTCTCATTTGTTATTAGGTGTAAGACTAATTGAGGAGAAAAAAATATTCACTCTTGAACCCTGGCTGGAAAAGAAACAGGAGGTGAATTTTTAAAAAACCACAATTTCAGAGCACATTAAAAAAGAACTAGGTGCAAAACAGTTTATAAAAAATGTTTTCTTTCAAATAAGATAGTAATAGTGCTTTTAAAAATTTTATATGTAATAATATCTGATTCTATGCTTAAATGAAAGGAATTTTAAAATAGCTCAAAAGCTGCTTCTCTTAAAATTCAAAGTAAAATTATATTTCGGCCTCATTGGAACCTTTTTCCTTAAGGTAAATATGAACCATGCTCTTCTGGTATATGCTGTTAAAACTGTCTTTAATATTTTGGTTATATATATATATATATATTTTTTAAAGATTTTATTTATTTATTTGAGAGCGAGAATGACAGAGAGAGAGAGAGTATGAGAGGGGGAGGGTCAGAGGGAGAAGCAGACTCCCTGCCGAGCAGGGAGCCCGATGCGGGACTCAATTCCGGGACTCCAGGATCATGACCTGAGCTGAAGGCAGTCGCTTAACCAACTGAGCCACCCAGGCGCCCCTATTTTGGTTATATTTTGTTGTTCTTTTCTGCCCCCTGGAAAGTGAATAAATCCAAATAAAAAGAAGTTGTCAGGAATGGAAGATTTCACTTTTAATGAATTTCACGTTTTCACAGTAGTCTCCCTTCTCTTAGGAGCTCTAGGCTCGTGGAAAAAGGGAACATTTCTGTCTTTTTATTGTTAAACTGTATCAACACGGTATATTATCATAGCTACTCTTAATATTCAAAGGCAGTTTCTACATAGCATCAGAATTTACTGATGAAAGAGTGTCAAGCTAGTGTACTTAGAAGTGTTCACTTTTCAGCCCATTGTTCTAGAATTGTATAGATAAAGCTTTAGAAATCTCAGATATTGGGCGCCTGGGTGGGTCAGTTGGTTAAGCGACTGCCTTCGGCTCAGGTCATGATCCCAGGGTCCTGGGATCGAGTCCCACATCAGGCTCCCGGCTCAGTGGGGAGCCTGCTTCTCCCTCTGACCCTCTCCTCTCTCATGCTGTTTCTCTCTCGCTCGCTCTCCAATAAATAAATAAATAAAATCTTTAGGGAAAAAAAAAAAAAGAAATCTCAGATATTTGCTTACCAGGTCTTTGAAGAGTGTAATCACATTGTGCATGTGGATGATATCTCTGCTTACATTTTTATATGTTTTCCATTTATGCATCATCATGCTGCAGAAGGGAGAGAAGACAGCTTAGTAGGGTATATAAAATACAAGGCAGAATCAATCAAAATATGGAGAACGGAAGAAAATAAGAATAATTACCATCAGGAAGAGCCAGGAATGCGGTTAATGATAGGCATGATCTAGCCACTGTTGCAGATGGGTCACAAATTCCACTCTAAACTTTCTACTGCCAACAGTAAGACATGGACCTGGTAGGTGTTTCAGTCTGTGACGACCCAAAGATACAGGCAAATCAGTTACTAAGAAGGAACAGTATTCTTACCACTAAGCTCAGAAGTTCTTCTTGGGGCCCCATGTGGCCATAGTGTGATGATATAAATAGCATCATCTATCACATTTCCATAGTAGGTGCAACTCATTGAATTCAGTATTACAGTAGATGAACTCTTTTAATTCAGGTGTACATTTTAGAATTTCTGGAAGAGTAGACTGTGTGTTCTTCAGACAGTTCTCCCTGATTGTTTTTAATAAATTGTGCCAATGAGCTCATGATTTTGTTATGAAAAAGTAGCAGACATAGCAAAACAAAGCCAAGATTTTCCTAAGCAAAAATTTGCAGGTCTACTCAGGTACATGGACCAAACAACAACAACAAAAATAACAAACAAAAGTGGACCTTCACAACTCCACAGTTTTGTTTCTTTAACAGGGCTGACATAGGTGCAATCTCAAAAAAATGCGAGGTCCTCTATCTGCACTCCTTATGACATCTCAAAAAAACATGGATTAAACATGTATTGAACTTGGGTAATACTGTTTTCTTGCATTGTCTCCAAGATGAAAACTGCACACTCAGGCAACTAAATGATTTAATTCCTCCCAGATTATACTTATAAGATATATAAACAATGGAATCAGTTTGGTTTTAGGATATTTGAGTTATAGTACTTTTGTTTTGTTTTGGTTTTGGCTTTGTTTCTGGAGTTTTTTGTTTTGTTTTGTTTTGGGGTTTTTTTTTTTTTTTTTTTTTGGTTTGGTTTTTGCTTTTTTAGTTATTATAGGCTGTAAGTTTGTCGTATCAGGCCATTCTTAGTTAGAGATAAAATAAACCAAATCAGGAAGCTTGGCTTTCTGCTATCTATAGCAGAAGAACAAGGATCTATTTCATCCAAATACGGTATAACATCCTCTCTCTCCCAAATAAAAAGTTGCACATGGAGTAGGGGATGCAGGGACTCTTTATTTCTTTTCCTCATGTTTTCTTAAAGGAGTCCATTGCACTGAAACATTCTGGTCCTCTGATCCATGGTAGTAAGTTGCTAGTCATGTTGGTCAGCCACATATTTTAGTAGATTCACAGGTCATTTTGCTTAAAGTAGGAAGTGGGTTCCCCCTTTATCTCTTTGCTCAGCCAAGCATTCCCCTCTGTTTCCTATTTCCTTGGGGAATGCCTTGGGACAGGTGGGTGGGGTGAAGAATGGTGTGATTGGGTTTTAAAATGACATCAGCCCAGCTCATGGATCAGGTTGTGTTCAGTTCTGACTGGAGGGTAGGTAGGAGACCTTGCCAGTTCTCCAATTAGATCCTTACCAGGGGACCCTGGATAAAGCTGATATCTGATCCCCATTCTGCCTTTGTCTCTTCCTAATTAGCTGTAGGATGGAGAAGAGGAGTGGGTAGTAATTGGTACTCCTAACCACTGGCAAATAAGGCAAGGACACTGAGACAGGATTAGGCTTGACTGGACATAGAACAGTATGTGACAGCATATTCTCTTTTCTCCTTTGACTTCAGATATAAAATTGACTAGAGTTTCTTTTTTCTATGATAAGTAATAAATATATTTCTGTGGGGGTTTTTTTTGTTGAAAGTTAAAAGGTCTTCTAGAAATGTCAAGTTTGATTACACATTCTTTTGCCATTATTGCTGGACTATACTAGCATAAGTATAATAGAAATTTTCAGTATTTAAGAAAAGGGGGGTTGCCTAGGTGGCTCAGTTGGTTAAGCATCTGCCTGAGGCTCAGGTCATGATCTCAGGGTCTTGGGATCAAGCCCCATGTTGGGCTCCCTGCTCAGCAGAGGGTCTGCTTCTCCCTCTCCTTCTGCTTTTCCCTCTGCTCCCCCTACCCCCGCTTGTGCTCTCTCTCTCAAATAAATTAATAAAAATCTTAAAAAATAAAGAAATTTTCAGTATTTTACTCATGGTGATCCTACTACCTGAAATACCCTCCTTAAGTCCTTCCTGCTTTCATTTTCCTTTTGGAGGCTAATTCCAACTTCAGCTAGAACACAAGTTCTCTGAGATCAAAGAGTTCATTTTACTCATCCTTGTATCATGTCATTCATTCATTCATCCTTTACTTATATATTCATTCAAAAAGAAAAAACAACCTAACTTGTTAGCATCTCCTATGTGGTAGGTCTTTCACCAGGTCCCAGGGTGATGTAGCCATTAGCACGAGAGCAGAGATGCTGCCCTCACAGTCTCCGGGAAAGCCCCTCATGACAAAGGATTTCAGTGAAGGAAAGAATTGAGCACAGGGCCTCACAGCATCAGCCACTCAGCACACGTCTGTTCAGTGGATGAGTTAATCGGTAGTGAGGGAAGTGGCATGTAGTCCGTGTCCTGAGTTTTTTGTGTGGATTATCTGGATTCCCAGGCTAAAATTTAACAGATAGTAAGTAAGTAATATTCAGTGAACATTTACTGTGAGTAGGGCACCATGCTAAGTGCTTTACATATACCATTTTATTCTTCACAACAACCCTGTCCGGTAAAAGCCACTTCTAATGTCTATTTTATAAATGAGGAAAACGAAGCTCAGAGTATAAGTAACAAACTGACGCTCAGAGTATAAGTAACTTGACCAATCAATCAGCAACTATCAGAACAAGGATTTGAATGGAGTTGTTCAATTCCAAAGCTTGTGAACTTAAGCATTTTTCTGTACAACCTCTCAGGGGTTATCTCAACTCTTTTTAGTGAATCCTGGGACCTTAACAGAGAAGCCATCTATCAGTCAGGAGACCAAATATTCCACATTGAAAGCAGAAAAAAATAGCTTCATCAGGAGCACAGCGAAGGTGACACTTTCTTGTTTTTTGTCATTTTTTTCAGAGAGCCATTGATTGTCCTAGAGTGGTAGTATGTCTGAGCAGGACCTTCCTGAATGCCACATCCAGCTAAGTTAAAGAGGAGATGCCTACGGATTCTTAGAGTGAGATTTTCATGAGTTTTAATATAAAATGTAATTTTATAGTTTACTAAGGGACCAAATGATTCTGGACAACACATTTAGAAATGGGGGGGCGGGGAGGGGGAAAGTGAGACAAATTAAATATGTTACCCCTTCCACCATCCTTCCAGTTTCATTTCTTAGGGAAAACAGTAAAGATGGGGTAAAATTAGATAATTACTTTTCATTCAACCATTCAGATTATTTCTATAGCCTCATAGTTTATGACATTTACTCTTTATAAAACTTGTATTTACAAAGCTAATGTTCAAGAGGCAGTTTGGGTTTTTTTTTCTTAACAATAGTAGCAACAGTAACAATAGCTAAAATTGTTTGCTATGTTCCAGGCTTTGTCCTAAAGCTTTTACATGCATTATTTCATTTGATCATCCCCTCAACCCTAGGAGATAGTTACTATTATAATCTCCACTTTAAAAAGATCCAAAAGTTGGACAGGTTAAGTTAAGGGACCAAGATTTGGAGAGGTTGAGGATTACCTCAGGGTCACACTCCTATTAAATGGCTGATTTTATGCTCAAAATGAAGTCTGGCAGATTCCAGTGTCTATGGACTCAGTGACTCTCCTGGCCCACCTCCTTGAGAGGCTGGCCTGACTGCTGGCTAAACTGTATCAGATAAGGCCTTGCAATCCAAACATATGAGTTTCCCAGGGTAAAATGATTTGAAGAAGAAAATGGCACATTTTCCAAACTTGATAATATTCTTTTAAAGTGTGTCTTAAGGGGCATCTGGGTGGCTCAGTAGATTAAGTGTCTGACTCCTGATTTCAGCTCAGGTCATGATCTCAGGGTCCTGAGATCAAGCTCCATGCCAGGCTCCGTGCTCAGCTGGGAGTCTGCTGGAGATTCTCTCTCTCCATCTCCCTCTGCCCCTCCCCCTGCTCGTGCTCTCTCTATCTCTCTATAAAATAAATAAATAAATAAAATCTTTTTTTTAAAGTGTGTTTTAAAATGAGATAGTCCTCCTAAAAGCAAATTATTAAAGAATACCCATCATTAAAATTATATTTAATACCTATTTATTATTTATTTTCTTCTAAGATGTTCCTGGTTTTCTTCACCAGGCCTAAAATTCAGTATTTTTTCCCAGGCCGTTCTGAATTTGTTTTTGCTTCAAGTTAGGAAAGCTCCCTGGGTATAGCTGTGGATCATTGTTTTCAGCTGCCCTGCTCTATGCCAATGGTTTTGACTCCTTCAGCAAAGGCACTCTGGTCTGCCGAGGCTCTCTTATACAGCAGCTTAAGTAGATATTGCAGAGGAGAAGAATCAGCAGCAATTATGAATTGTGTTTCTGGATCTCTGTTAATTTTAATATAATGGCTAAATTTTCTTATTAATCTCTTTGCTACAGGTTCATCTCCTAAACACAGTCCAGAAGCACAGTGCTGTGTAGTTACAAATGGCCTTCTTAATTAGCTTCCAAGCTCTATTAGAGTTAATAGCTATATCAGGGCATAGCATTTTAAATAACATTTAAATAAATCCTCAAGGAGTTTTTAACACACTTACTGTCTGCTCCCTTTCATACCATTGTCACCAAAATCATCAAGAATCATACTTGTTCTTATGGAATTATTTTCTAGACCATCCATTTATTTGTTAAAGGGGAGTATGTTGGCCCTCACTGTTTTAATGAGAAAAAACAATCACTTGAATTAGGAGAAATTGAAGAATGTTGTCACAGAGGTCGTTAGGAAAATAAAGTTACAATGTTTGAGTGTACGAGCTTGAGCCTTTTACTTCTAGCCATGAAAGCCTACAGGAAATTCCCTTTTGTTGTGAACAGTTAGAAAACTGGACCAATTATGTGAAACCCTGGTTTTCAGACAGTGTAGAAGAGGAAGTATGGGACTGTGATCCCTGAGGGAAAGGACACAAATGAAGTGTGATCTATACTTGCCTCAACTCACTGTCTGGAGTCTGTTTCCAGGCTCTCCAATTCTTTAACATAGGAGAGAAGGGGAACAGAACAGAGCTCAGTGGTCTTGCTGAGTTCAGAGGACAAAAATGAGAGTTTGGGGAGGTCAAGAATTTCAGGACATAGGGCGCCTGGGTGGCTCAGATGGTTAAGCGTCTGCCTTCGGCTCAGGTCATGATCCCGGCGTCCTGGGATCAAGTCCCGCATTGGGCTCCCCGCTCTGCGGGAAGTCTGCTTCTCCCTCTGCCTCTCTCTCTCATGAATAAATAAATAAAATCTTAAAAAAAAAAAAAAGAATTTCAGGACATAATACAGGAGATGAGGGTGCTTCATGAAGAGAGCATTCTAGACATATGCAGAATTGTTCCTTCAGTCTTTGGCTATAAATTTGTCTGTGCATGCATAAAAGCAACTACTTAAGACTGGAGAGAGAACCAGTAGAAAATAGGCCCAAAAAATCCTGGAACTTAAAATAGTTGGGAATAGTTCGTATTCCTACCAGCCAGAATGGAGAGATCTCAAAATGTGCGTGTGTGTGCCTGCACACACACGAGATAGACAAAGGAGAGAGTCAATAGTGCCTAGGGATCTTACAGTCAGAACCAGAATGTATGGCTAGAGAAGTCAACATGAACACTGTCATCGGTGACCAGTGAGAGTATGACCATATCAGCTATGACAGTGCCAGTGACCAAGAATCTAGGACCATGATGAGATGATTGTATATCCTGGAATATTCCAGCACAGAATTCTCTGTAAATGCACAGTGTGAATGTCACCTAGAAAGAAAGAGGTGGAAAAGAAAAGGAAGGACCTGAATTTAACTTAGTTTAACTTTTAAACGATTGAGAAATTAGATTTAACTACATTTACCTGGATTGTTTTCTGTCTCTAGAAAGTATGTTCAGTTATAGGAAAATAAAATAATTTATATATAACAATTTGTAGTTTTAAAAATTATCTACTGCATATTACTTAATGTCATGGGGCCTGGTTCATCATCATCTTTGAAATAGGGAAAATAATATCACCTTCACACAACTGAATAAGGTTTCAAGGAGTAATTTGTGAAAAACAAAAACTTTATACATTTAGAAGAAAATTTCCAATATGAATGTTAGGTAAGCTTAGGTTTTCTTGGGGGTTTTTGTTGTTGTTGTTGTTTTCATGTAAGTTCTATGCCCAACGTGGGGCCCAAACTCATGACCCTGAGATCAAGAGTCACATGCTCCACCAACTGAGCTAACCAGGCCCCCCTAAGCTTCAGTTTTTAAACCAATATGATTTCTGTTGTTTTAGGAGAATGGCTCTGGCTACAGTGTGTATGCAGAAGAAAAGACCATTAAGAAGAGACCAGTAAGGAGGCTTTGTAATTGTTCAGACAGCAGGGAATGAGGCCACCTTTAGGAAATTGCAATGTATGTGGGTTCAAGAGCCTTTCCAAAGGTAGAAATGTGGAGAAGGGGGAGGAATTAGGGAGGAGTCAAAGAATACTCCAAGTTTTCAGGCTTAATGACGAAGAGGACAAGGATGACTTTAACAGAGTTCAAAAGTAAGGATGTCAGCAGGTTTTAGAGAAAGGTGAGTTCAACTTAAAGCATGTTGAATATAGAGTACAAAAATGCTCTCCAACAAGAAAAGTCAACCGTAATGTAATGGTTAAGAATGAGGGTGTGGTGTGGTTCTGGAGGCAGACTCTTGCCAAAGTTACTTAAGCTCTCAGTGCCTCAGGTTCCTTTTGTGGAGAATGGTGGTGAAAATAGTACATATGTCATGGATTTGTTAGGAAGCTTGAATAGGAAATCATCCAGGAGGAACATTAGAATGGCACCATCTTTGAATATAGCTATTGTGACCATTATTGGTGGGAGGATGGTACCAAGGACGTGAGGAAAGAGCACTGCCCGTTGATCTGGGTGACAGGAGATATAGCTCTGAACACTTAACCAGCCAGTAACTTTGAACAAGGGATTCAACCGGACCTCAGTTTTTCATCTGTGAAAACAAGGGATTATTAGGTAATTCTCTATAAGGCCCCTTATAGCTCTTACCATTGAATGATTGTGTTGAGACTAAAAGTAAAATTTGTCACAGATAAAACCATAAGGGAAATAATTTATTCACAGATAATGGAGCAATCAATGATGTTCATCATATTTTTAAGTACCTGTGTGTCCCTAAGACATATTTTTGCATTTAAAGCACATTAGAAATTTAGACATGGTAAAGGTAAAAAGCTTTTTGAAATTTGCCTCTGGAGATTTTTTTTTAAGACTTTATTTCTTTATTAGACAGAGGGAGACCACAAGCAGGGGAGCAGCAGGCGGAAGGAGAGGGAGAAGCAGACTCCCCGCTGAGCAGGGAGCCCGATGCAGGGCTCAATCCCAGGACCCTGGGATCATGACCTGAGCCGAAGGCAGACGCTTAACTGACTGAGCCACCCAGGCACTCCTGGAAGTTTTTTTTTAATTTAGAATTTCAACTGTGCATTAGTCTAGTGTCTTTTCTATTTACCTGTCACCGTAAATTTTCTGCAGGGTTTCTGGTAAATGTGTGGAGCCTTCTCCTGTTATGCTGGGCTTAGTGATGTCACAGAACAATTGTCTGGATGCTTACTTCATCTGTAAGAATAGGGTATTTCATTTGCCAGGATTTTCCTTGTTAAAAAGAATCCCAGTCTCCGTAGGCAGGGTGTTAATCTGCTGTTTTTTGATAAGCCTTCTAGAGCAGAATGCAATCCTCTTCCCATTAGGTTACTAGAAATTTTTATCAATAGAAACATGCTAAGCACCTAAACAAAGCTAAGTTTTGCATGTGGCACATTTGGGGGAAAGCTTATGAAGGAAGAGCTTGAAGGAGAAGATACCAAAGGACTCCCTCTTAATAGCTTATGCCTCCTCTACAATCTTGCCTTTAATAGGGGAGATTTTCTTCACCCTAGTTAACTTCTTCTATCCCTTTCTGCTTTGCAAAATTTGACACCCACCCATATGTAGTGAACAAAATCTTTTTTCACTTATGTCCTTTGTAAAATGCAATATGTGGAATATGGCTGAAATAATAAGATGGAGTCCAATAAGTCACCTGTAAAAGTCAGCCCAAATTACTTTATTATCTCATATTCACATCAAAAACTTTTTTCATATGACACATGTTTACTATTCACTTTAGATATATTTTCAAAGTGTTCAGCTATCAGATGAGGAATCAAATACAATAACTGTGTCGCAGTTTATACTATATATTTTCCAATTTTTCATGCAGTTAGGGCTTTAGATGTTAATGAAGAGGAAGTGAGATTTTCAACTTATTTAGGAAACCAAATCTTCAATTCTCAGTTTACTCAAAAGCCTGATTGTACATGGGTGTGTATGTATTGTGGGTGTATATTGGCAGAGAGGGAATTATGTTTTGCCTTGCAAAAGAACCATTTAGGGAAAATCTGGCAAACATTGTGAATGGCTTTGATTTAAAATTTTTTCTTATCATTTGAAAAACAGTTGAAAAACACCTGGGCCACTAAGTGTGCATTGTGTGGAAACGTCCAAAAATGTGCCTGCCTGGATAATGTCACAGAGGGCCGTGGTCCCTACTCTTGTCTTCCAGTGCCAAGCCACATCTATTCTGTGATCTTTGGTTTCATCAGATGGCAGATGCTTCCTCATTTCATGCTATGAAACCTGAAATTCCAGCTAATATGAAAACTTTATAAATGAAATCTGGTAATTTGTATTTGAGTCCAAGAAGGTAATTTAAGTTTTTATGTATATATAATTACATATTATTTTAAAGCTGTTTAAGTAGAAATGATTTTATATTAGTAGTCTTAACACTGGTTTTTTGTCTTAAAAACATTTGACTGGGACGTCTGGGTGGCTCAGTCAGTTAAGCGTCTGCCTTCGGCTCAGGTCATGATCCCAGGGTCCTGGGATCAAGTCCCACATCAGGTTCCCTGCTCAGCAGGGAGTCTGCCTCTCCCTCTGCCTGCCGCTCCCTCTGCTTGTGCTCTCTCTTTCTCTCTGGCAAATAAATAAATAAAATCTGTTAAAAATATATATTTTTACTGAGTCAGGAGTCTTGTTATAGTGTAAATATGGGCCTTGGGTTCTAAGTCCTGCTTTAGCCCCTGTGACTGAGCAAAGTTACTTAAAGCTAATGGGACTTGGTTCCCTGATCTCTATGATTGCTAAGGTCTCTTCTGATTTGTTTTTTAAGATTTTATTTTTCTACTTAGGGAAAGGGACAGAGCACAGCAGGGGGAGCGGCAGGCAGAAGAAGAAGCAGGCTCCCTGCCAAGCAAGGAGCCCAATATGGGACTCGATCCCAGGACCCTGGGATCATGACCTGAGTGGAAGGCAGACACCTAATCGACTGAGCCACCCAGGAGTCCCGATCTCTTCTGATTTTAATATTCCATGATTCCATGAGTTATATCATGTGCTAGTTTCTTTTCATTTAATTCTCCAGCTCAGAAATTTATCACACATATATCTGCATCTAGCTTTGACATCTATTAGGTGATCAGTAAATATTTGTTTAAGTAATGGTGTGTTTTGCTGTTTCTGATGGGTTGTGAAATTACTGTAATTTCACAGCTTTTTATATTGAGCTGTTACTCATCTTTATTTTTGTTGAATGATATTGCTGCTTTAACATTTAATTCCTCTCTACCACAGCTTTGTGCATGATGTAGAATTGGTTTTTATGTGTTCTCACTAAGGTGTTTGAGAGAGGAATCTGCAGGTAAAACTCTTTCACTTCACCTAATCTTGGTCACTCTAAAAAGATAGAGGGTGGCTCAGTAGGTTTAAGTGGCCGACTCTTGATTTCGGCTTAGGTCATGATCTCTGGGTCCTGGCATCCAGCCCTGGGAGCCCCTCAACATGTCTGGGCTCTGCACTCAGTGGGGAGTCTGCTTCAAGATTCTCTCTCTCCCTCTGCCTGCCCCCGCTCTTGCAAGCACTCTCTCTCTCTCAAATAAATAAATAAATCTTTTTTAAAAAAAAGGTAAAAAGATACAAATATTTTCATAATCATAAAATAATCCAGAAAATAAATTTTACTTTTATTCAGCTTGACTTTACTAGTGAAAAAAGCCCAAACATTCTGATACTGGCCAGTTGCCTTATGGAAAGAAATGATACCCCAACTCTATCCATTGGATAACTAGTTAGAGACAAATATTAGGTACCCTGTGCTTGGGGATACATATCCTTTCTTCTAAGGCTCTTAGATATATATAATGAATAGAAAAAAAATTACAGGAAAACAAATTGTTTCCTGTTTAATAAAAGAATTTTAAAATTATAACATTTGTTCCCTTAACTTTGATTTTTTTCCATCATATATTTTCAATTAATCTTTAAGTGAGGGCGAAACTATTTAACTCAGTCATCAGATAGACTTACTGAGATCGTTGTATTAGTTCTTTAAAAATGCCTAATTCTGTAGGATCTATATTCAGCTTTGTCTATTTTCAGTATTTAACACTAACACCACAGTGGCTTAATGTGCTATTTGTAATGGAGAGAGAGTTAATTCGTTATGCTAGTAAGAAGCAAACTTGGAAGCATTTAATACATTTTATATTATTATTTGTTCTGAGAGACTACCTCAAGATTTATAGGGTTCAATTTTGAACCTCAGAATAAATAAAGGGAAGGGAAGCCAAAACTTCCCTGGTGTTGAGGAAAAACTCCTGCTTTCTAACTTCCTATGAATGGCAGTATTGTTCACCACAGCACGGGGAACCAGGTCTTGCCATTCCATACTTAGGCTTGTTTTTATTTTTAAGGAATGTCGGAAAATTGTGGAAATGAATGTTTTTTCTTTTTCTTCTTTCCTTAATACCTCATGGATCCTGACCTTTTCCTTTAAACTGGTTTAGTATGTGTTTCCTTTAAAATTGGTCACTGACCCAAAAATAAGTTTTTCTTTTTCCATGATCTTCTCTAAAGAATTCTGTTAATAGCACACTAAACTGGATTACAAACTTACTGAATAAGTGCTTTGAATCCTGGGCAACCTTGGAATAAAGGGCACAGAAAGAGTAATACTGCATAAAACGAAATTGAGCAAGTTGGTATAAAGGAAAGGAATGCAACTGTATGGTTGATGTGATCAACATCTTCTAGTAGGTTTATTAGCAATTTAATGGAATATGGTTATTCAAGCACAATAATAGCTTCAGTTGAAATGTCTGCTCTGCTCTTTTTCCCATACACTTTGGAATGAGTTGAATGTGACAGTTGAGCTTTCAACAAGCTTCATGAATTTTAAATCCTTTTGAGACATAAAATGGATTCCATGGCATGTAGTCCGTGTGAACAAGTAGTTGGCAGCCTCGCCGGGTGTTATGGGATATCAGGTGTCTTCAACATACTGAGGACCTGGATTCACTAGGTGCATTCTGGGTCTGCTCTGCATATCCACAAAGAACAGAGAACCTCTTTCTGGTCTAAAATTTAATAATTATTTTGCAGTTGTACAGTTACTTTCCCAGCAACTGGTTCAAGACTTAAACCTCATATCATCGCAGAAGAAAATCTTTACTAATGTCTCAGAACAGATTATTTTTTGGCAGCTAAATATTTCCTTTTTTTCTCCTTTCTCCTATCTGATTCATGTATATTTAGAGAAGAAAACCTCTATGAATTGTGACATAGATTTGTATCCTCAAATTTTAACACATATCTGATCAGTCCTGAAGTATTTCTTTAAATATTTAAATGTTTTATAAAGCTGTGTTACCACTATAAAAATCTGAATCTTTGCTTGGGGATAAAATTATTGAAGTATTCTGAAATTCAATACAAGGAGCTTTACTAATTATATCTGGCACTATCTTACAACAAAAGACTGTTTTCAGAAGATAATTTTTGAAGAAATCCATTGTAAAGCAATCTCCATTTAAAGTGTGAATTCATTCTTAAATTACCTTATAACAGTGCCCCATATTTTATTTAAATATGGAATGTGGGTACTTACAGTGTAAATTAATAACAGCATGAGCAGAAGAACATTTCCATAAACACAGTAGGAAATTTTGGAAGTTTATGTGACAGATTATTAGTAGTGGTCTATAAATGGTATTGGGATTACAGAGTTTTTAATGGTTTTATTTTTACTGATCTGTACTTTCTAATTTTTCTGCATTGAATGTATGGAATGGGATGTGCTGCCTTTTTCATCTCAAGTCTAGGGAGAGTGGGTTATACAGAGACCTCTCAGAGAGTTGATAAATATTCCCTGCAGCTGGGAAATGCCCTGGGCACTAGTCTAGGAGATCTGAAGAGCAAGAAACTGGGTGACTAATGACTTAGATACAGAGCCAGAAGAGTGCCACTTTGTTGGGGACAGACACACTGCCAGAGTTTGTGGAAGTATTTGCGTGGACTAGAAATGCAGGAGCAAAAGCTGGGCTGGGGCTATTTCAAGTCCAGTCCAAGGGTATAGCCCACAGAAGCAAGGGGATCCCCACAGTGAAAGCCTGAATGGAGTGAACACAGGTGAACCAGAGGCTGGTAACTGAAGTGAAAAAGACTCTTACAATGTGGCCACAAGTGGTCCATTCTTCCTTACCCAGAGACACATCAGTATTTGAATGTTTAGAATAGTAGAAAGCATGCATTAACAAGCTATGTCTTCTGTGCATAGATCTGCCTTGGGAGTGGTTACTATAGTCGTAGGTAGTAGATGAAGTTTTAAATGTTCAGGTATTTCTCAACTTTTTCCATCAGTGACACAACAGTTATTATCCACTGACCAACCATAGCTCTTTTCATTTGTGCACATTTCCTTTGAATCTTTGTTAACAGTCATACTTTTTATTTTTATTTTTATTTTTTTAAAGATTTTTATTTATTTATTTGACAGAGAGAGCGAGAGAGCACGAGCAGGGAGAACAGTAGAGGGAGAGGGAGAAGCAGGCTCCCCGCCAAGCAGGGAGCCCGATGCGGGACTCGATCCCAGGACCCCGAGATCATGACCTGAGCCGAAGGCAGACACTTAACCATCTGAGCCACCCAGGCGCCCCAACAGTCATACTTTTTAAAAAATGTTGCAATCTAGTTTTTTAACAGCTAAATTTATCCATATTCTTCTTATTCTTAAAGATACCTCTTAGTTTCTCCCTGGGTATTGATAAGGATACACTTCATTTCACTGCACAAAAACTAAATGACATTAATCACTAAAGAGACAGTATGTTAAATTGTGCTCTGAAGACCTGAGTTAATCTACTTTTCAAAGTTCCTGAGGTACTCTCCAAGAGAAACTGAAGCAAAGAAAATCTGGCTGACTATATGTTAATAGGAAATACTTAGGAAGTATATTTGTGTAATACTAAAATGCATTCAGCTCTGTGTTTAGCATAAACATTACTGTGTTCACTTGATATTTATTTCAAGATTTGAGTGTTAACTTATATGATACTAAATTTAGTTCAGATACATTCAGAAATTTTACAAACTATACCCACTGTTAAACGAAGTGGCTTTTGCCAACAGATTGTGTGCTTTGTTAGACTATAAGCTTTGTACATTTTATAATAAGCACATTCCTGTTGTGAAATGGAATGCATCTGCTCCATAGTAAATCTGGTTGAGAGACAATGGAACTTAGCCAGCCCAGTCCTGGTTCAAGGAAAAAGACAACAAATAGGGGCAATGATATTTAGGAGAATCTAATTTCATCATGCACTGCCTCATAAGAGAATCTAGATGACATTAAGGTTATTGTACTTTGAGAATTACTCAAAGCCAGCTACAAAGTGTGTTCCATGTTATAGAAGGGACTAGTTGCTTCCTCAGATAAATGTTTTAGTTGAAAGTTAGTTAATACTTAGTGATAAATTGGAAACAAATAAACTTTAAAAAAAAGAGAGAGAAAACTGTAAGGACAAGAATGTTACCATATTTTTCTAAAACTATTTGGGAAAGGCAAAACTCACCAGCTAGACAATAATTAGTTTTCCTTGGCAAAACGTTGACTGGAATGTTTCTATTAGGAAAATATTATCGAACTGTTCCAGTCTCTGTCCAGCTGAGGATACCCAGATTCGATAACAGAGAAGAGAAATTACTCACTATTTTTGTTACCACTATGTTAGAATTTGAACAGCTGTCAAAAACAAGAACAATTTCTTGAAACTATCCATTTTATACAACTATAGTTGGAAATGAGCCTGTATTTAATATTTATAAGCATACAAATATTCAGCTGGTGGTTTTTCACTACCATATTTTAAATAAGCTTTAGGAGAAGCAAAGGCTTGAACATATGACAAAGGGTGAATATTTACAAAATCACTTGCCATGCTGCAGCCTGGAATCAGAAGGCAACTTCTCAGAATGAAATACTATATCCTCTCATAACGGTGACCACAGCCTGTCACAACCATCTCTAATGAAGGCTGCAATCACAACACACAAAAAAGTCTAGGACTAGAGAGAAAAAAAAAAAAAAAGGAGTATTCCCCCCAAAAATAATCCCAGCATTTCAGAAACCATCCTAAATATTGTGTTCAAACACTGGGCGATATCGTACAGTTAAAAAAGTACCAACTTGTACCAGTTGTGAAGAAAGTCTCAATTGGTAAAAAATTAGTAAGTATAATATTTTTAAAAGATATGCAGCCTTATTCATTTTTAGCACACACAACCGTCATTTAGGATGTACTAATGAAGGGTTTATAAATTGAGATCTTAGCAAACCTACTTGAATAAGTGAGTAAGAATGTTTTAATTAGCACAGCAAGCATCCATTTAGTCCTATGGTGCTTTGGTACAAATTATTTTGGACTAATTGATCTAAAATGTGTTTGAAAGTTGTTCTTCCTATAGCCTTGCTAACTCTGCTTAATGAACTTCACCCTGTCTCCTGTTCAAAGTGATCACAATTTCAAAATGTATGGTTTATGAAAGAATGAAATCTTATACTACTGCTATGTTTTATAGCTTCCACAAAACTGAATCTAACAAGAAAACACACAGGCATTTGACAGTAAGTAGTGCTTAAAGCCTTAACGTACCAATTACATCCAGAAAGTTCATTACAATCCATTTATTTTTTTCCAGACCTTTTATCCTGGTGGGATCTGTGCAATCATAATGCATGTGCATTAAGTAGTCTTTTCCTGCCAAAGGGGGATTATTCCTTCCATTGTTGCAACCAGCCACCATACTGTGCAACAGGAATGCCTCAAAAATATCTCCAGGAATCTATTTCTTGGAATACAGTTGTTAAGAGGAATTGTCAAGGCCAGATTTCTCACATCACTTCCTGCAAAACACGGTTTGAGATAGTTCTAATTTCCCTTGGTTTTATGTCTTACTTCCAGTTCTGACTACACCCCCAGAAGGCTAGGTTAATATATTCAAATGTGGTGATCTCTCCATATCGAGAAGGCATTTCACATTGTTTGGCTAAAACAGAACTCTTGAATTTTCTCCCTAGACTTGTTCCTTTCCTCTGCCTTTTCTGTATCTCATCCACCCAATTGCTCAAGTCAAAAATCTAAGTCATTCTTGATTGTTTTCTTTCCTTCACTCCCACATCTAATCCACCACCAAGTCCTGCCAACTCTCCTTCAAAACACATCCCAAATTTTGCCAGTTTTTTTTTTTCTTTGTCTCCACTATCATCACCTTTGTCTAAGCCACCATTATCTTTTGCTTGGACTATTGCAAATGCCTCTTAGCTAAATTCTCTGCTTCCATTCTTGCCTTCCAGTCCATTTTCCACAAAGCAGCTAGCCAGAATTATCTTTGTAAATTAGATTATGTCATTCTCCTCCTTCAAATTCCCAGTGGCTTCTGATAACACTTAAAACTCAAACCCCTGATGCTAGTTTACTAAGTTTTTTATGGTCTGTCCTCTGCCTGTATCCCCAGCTTTATCTAGTACCTTGCTGTATTCATTTTCTAGAGCTGCCATAGCAAAGTACCACACACTGGGTGGCTTGAACTATAGAAATTTATTTTCTTATAATTCTGGAGCCCAGACATCTGAGATCAAGGTGTGGGCTGGGTTGTTTCTCCTGAAGCCTCCCTCTGGTTTGCAGATAGCCACCTTCCCCTTATGTTTTTACATGGTCTTCCTTTAGTACCTGTCTCTGTCCTAATCTCTTTTCATAAGGATGCCAGTCATACTGGATTAGGACCCATGCTAATGGCCTTGTTTTAACTTAATTACCTCTTTAAAGGCCTTATCTCCAAACTCAATCACATTCCAAAATGCAGGGCGTTAGGACTTCAACATATGAATTTGGAGGGGAGACAATTCATCTCATAATACTTGCCCTGTTTGTTTAGCCCCATACTGGCTGTCTTTCTGTTCCTTGAACAAATTAATCTTGTTCCCACCTTAAGACATTTGCACTGGCTCTTGTTGGAACATTCTTCTCCCTGATGGCAACACAGTTGGTTCTTTCAGTCGACTCATACATATGTCACGTGTTCCAAAAGGCTATTCCTGACCTCCCATTCGAGCCCTCATTTTCGAGGCACACCTCAGAGATACGGTTCGGCATGTTCAGTTCTACATTACAACAATGAAGTGAGCCAACTGAATTTTTTGGTTTCCCAGAACATATAAAAGTTATGTTTATACTATACTGTAGTCTATTAAGTGCACAATAGCATTATGTGTAAAAAACAGTATGTATGCTGTAATTGAAAAATACGGTATTGCTAAGAAAATAATGCTAACCATCTTCTGAACTTTCAGTGAGTCCTTTTGCTGGGGGAGCGTCTTGCCTCAATGTTGATGGCTGCTGACTGATGAGGGTGGTGGTTGCTGAAGGTTGAGGTGGCTGTGGTAATTTCTTAAAATAAGACAACGATGACATTTTCCACATTGATTGACTCTTCCTTTCATCAGTAATTTCTCTGTAGCGTGTCATACTGTTTGATAGCCTTTTACCGACAGAACTTCATTCAAAATTGGAGTCAGTCCTCTCAAGCCCTGCCACTGCTTTATCAATTAAGTTTGTGTAACATTGTATATCCTTTGTTGTCATTTCAGCAATCTTCAGAACACCTACACCAGGAGTAGATTCCATCTCAAGAAACCACTTTCTTTGCTCTCTCATAAGAAGCAATTCCTTATCCATACAAGTTTTATCATGAAATTTCAGCCATTCAGTCACATGTTCAGGCTTCACTTCTAATTCTAGTTCACTTGCTGTTTCCACCACATCTGTGGTTACTTCCTTTACTGACATCTTGAACCTCTCAAAGTCAATCCATGAGAGTTAGAACCAACGTCTTCCAAATTCCTGTTTATGTTGATATTTTGACCTCTTTCCATGAATCACAAATGTTCTTAATGACATTTAAAACAGTGAATCTTTTCCCAAAGGTTTTCAATAAACTTTGCCCAGATCCATCAGAGGGATCACTGTCTTTGGCACATATATGTATTTCACTATCTTTGGCACATATATGTATTTCTTAAATAGTAAGACCTGAAAGTCAAAGTTACGTGTAGGTCCATGGGCTACAGAGTGGATGTTGTATTAGCAGGCATATAAACAATATTAATCTCATTGTCCATCTCCTCCATCAGAGCTTCTGGATGACCAGGTGCATTGTCCATAAGCAATAATTTTTTAAAGGAATCTTTTTTTCTGAGCTGTAGGTCTCAATAGTGGGCTTAAAATATTCAGTAAACCTTGTGTTAAACAGATGTGCCCTCATCCATGTTTTATTGTTACATTAATAAAGCATTAATAGATTTATCATAATTCTTAAGAACCCTAGGATTTTCAGAATGGTGCGTAAGCATTGGCTTTGACTTAAAATGATGGTTTTAAGGGGGTACTGCATTAGCCCCTAACAACAGAGTCTGACTGTCCTTTGAAGCTTTGAAGCTAGGCATTGACTAATCCTCTCTAGCTAAGAAAGTCCTAGATAGCATCTTCTTCAAGCAGAAGGCTGTTGCATCTACATTGAAAAATCTGTTGTTTAGTGTAGCCACCTTCATTAATTCTCATAACTAGGTCTTCTGGAGAACTTGCTGCAGCTTCTCCATCAGCACTTGCTGCTTCACCTTGCACTACTATGTTTTAGAGATGGCTTCTTTCCTTAAACTTCATGAACCAACATCTCTGCTGCTTCAACATTTTCTTCTGCAGCTTCTTCACCCCTCTCAGCCTTCATAGAATTGAAGAGAGCTAGGGCCTTGCTCTGAATTAGGCTTTGGCTTAAGGGAATGTAGTGGCTGGTTTGGTCTTCTTTCCAGGCCACTAACACTTTCTCCATATCAGCAATAAGGCTGTTCTGCTTTCTTTTCATACTTGTGTTCACTGGAGTAACACTTTTAATTTCCTTCAAGAACTTTTTCTTTGCGTTTACAACTTAGCAGTTTGGTGCAAAATGCCTAGCTTTCTGCCTAACTTGGCTTTTGACATGCCTTCTTCACTGAGCTTAATCATTTCTAGCTTTCGATTTAAAGTGAGACTCTGCCATTCACTTGAACACTTAGAGGCCCTTGTAGGGTTATTAATAGGTCTAATTTCAATATTGTGTCTCAGAAAGTAGGGATGCCTGAGGAGAGGGGGAAAGATGGGTAAACAGCTGGTCAGTGGAACAGTCAGAATACATACAGCATTTATCGATTATGTTTGTCATCTTATATGGTGTGGTTTGTGGCTCCCCAAAACAATTAGAGTAGTGACATCAAAGATCACTGATCACAGATCACCATAACAAAGAATGAAAAAGTTTGAAGTATTGCAGGAATTACAAAAATGTGACCCTGAGACACAAAATGAACACATGCTATTGGTAAAATGACATTAATAACCTTGCTTAATGCAGAGTTGATACAAGACTTCAATTTATTAAAAAAAAAAAATGGAGTAGATGCGAAGCGCAATAAAGTACCATAAAATGAGGTATGCCTGTATGTCACATCCCCTGAATTAACTCTCTATATGGTACCTACTACTACCTAATATTTTTCTATTATTTACTGTCTATCTCTCCATTTCCCCACAAGAATATACACAAGGATCTTCTCTCTTCACTGATGTATTTCTAGGGCCCACAGTAGTGCCAGGTGTGTTAAGAATGTTGAATAGACAAACCATGAAAGACTGTGGACTCTGAGAAACAAACTGAGGGTCCTAGAGGGGAGAGGGGTGGGAGGATGGGTTAGCCTGGTGATGGGTATTGAGGAGGGCACGTTCTGCATGGAGCACTGGGTGTTATATGCAAACAATGAATCATGGAACACTACATCAAAAACTAATGATGTAATGTATGGTGATTAACATAACATAATAAAATAAAATTTAAAAAATGTTGAATAGATATTGAATAACTGGATAAATGAATGAAATTATTAAGGATGGTAAAGATAAGACTGGCAGTTAATGATTATTGTGACAAATAGACAAGGATAGTTCTCCCTTGAAGGTCTTTAGAAGTAAAGATGAATCTGCTTACCATTGAAATGCTGTTAAGAGCTGTCTAGAAGAGATCACCCGACCTTGTGACTATGCCTTGGCTAGACAAAGTAGAGATTTGTAAGTGAGGCATAAGTTTATTATAACATTTCTAGAAGTTTTGTGTAATGTGCAGAATTTTTCAGCTATTCATTCAGTAAACATATGGAGAGTCTGTTGTGGTCAGATTTTTTGTTAGTAGAATGCCCTGGGAAACATGGGAGTGCACAGAAGGCATATCTCACCCAGCCAGAGCCTGCAATTGGGTACGCCCAGGGGTCTCTTGGAAGGCTTTTAAAGCAGCTTAATGTCTACAACGTATTAATTGTGTACTGGACATACAAAATATTTGTTGTGCTTTACACCTGTTTGCCTTTATAAATGGCAGCATACAGCTTCTCTGAATTTACAGAAAATTATGAGCACTTCAAGTTCTATGTCCACTGCTTATTTTGGGTGGTGTGTGCTGCTAATTTTTATGCTTTTGACTCCTGGGAAAATTACTTTAAAATTTTAGAACCTTGTCAGTTCCCTAGTTTTTAACATACTAAATTTTGCAAATTTAGCAGCTGACATTTATTTTTATTTGGTATTTGGTGACAAAGCATATTTCTATTTGTTCTCTGCCGACAGAATGTCAGTGGCTCTTAGACACTCTGTACATGTATTGTGTCATTATTGTCAACAAGGAAATGGGCCACTTGAATTAGTACATTATCTGTCAGGAGAGTGACAAGACCAGCAGAGCCCCTGCCTTGTTTTTCATTTAGAAAGCTAAATGTTACTTTCAGTCTTCTTCCAGGAAACTGTCTTGTTGTGACATCTTTATGGAGGGGCCTCTGGACTTTTGTCTGTTTTATGTTTGTTTTTTTGTTTTTTAAGCATAGTTGACACACAATGTTGCATTGGTTTCATGTGTACCACTTAGTGATTTGACAAGTTTATACATTATACTGTGTTTACCACTAGTATAGCTACCATCTGTCCCATTACGTCACTGTTACAGTATCAATGACTATATTCCTTATGCTCTGCTTTTTATTCCCGTGATTTAGGCCTTGTTCCATGACTGGAGGCCTATATTTCCCTCTTCCTTTCACCCATTTTGCCTAATTCCCTATTCCCCTCTGGTCTACAACCATCAGTTTGTTCTCTGTATTTATAGTTCTGATTCTGCTTTTTTTCAATTCATATTTTTAGATTCCATTTATGAGTGGAATCATAGGTATTTGTCTTTTTCAGTCTGACTTATTTCACTTAGCACAATTCTCTCTGGGTCCATCCATGTTGTCTCAGCACAATCTCATCCTTTTTTATGGCATGTAATATTCCAGTGTGTGTGTGTGTGTGCGTGTGTACCACATTTTCCTTATCCAGCAGTCTACTGATGGACACTTAGGCTGCTTCCATGCCTTGGCTAGTGTAAATAGTCCTACAGTAAACGTAGGGGTGCATGTATCTTTTTGAGTTAAGTTTTAATTTTCCCTGGGTAAATACCCAATAGTGAAATTATTGGATCATATGGTAGTTCTATTTTTTATTTTTTTTTAAAGATTTTATTCATTTATTTGAGAGAGAGAATGAGATAGAGAGAGCATGAGAGTGGGGAGGATCAGAGGGAGAAGCAGACTCCCCGCCGAGCAGGGAGCCCGATGTGGGACTCGATCCCGGGACTCCAGGATCATGACCTGAGCCGAAGGCAGTCGCTTAACCAACTGAGCCACCCAGACGCCCTCTATTTTTAATTTTTTGAGGAACATACATCTTATTTTCCACAGTGACTGCATAGTTTGCATTCCCACCAACAGTGCACAAGGTCCCTTTTTCTCCACATCTTCACCAACACTGTTATTTCTTGTCTTCTTGATTTTAGCCATTCTAACAAGTGTGAGGTGATATCTCATTGTGGTTTTGACTTGCATTTCCCTGATGATGAGTGATGTTAAGCATCTTTTAATGCATCTGTTAGCCATCTGTATGTCTTCTTTGGAAAAATATCTATTCAGATCCTCTGCCCATTTTTTATTTTTTTTTTTTAATTTAAGTTTTTACTTAAATTCCAGTTAGTTAACATACAGTGTAATATTAGTTTCAAGTGTACTATTTAGTGATTCAACACTTTAACACACCTGGCACTATTGTAGGCCCTAGAAATACATCACCCAGTGCCCCTCACAAGCGCACTCCTTAATCCCCATCACCTATTTAACCCACCTTCCCTCTGGTAACCATCAGTTTGTACTCTATAGTTAAGAGTCGGTTTCTTGGTTGGCCTCTCTCTCTCTTTTTTTCCCCTTTGTTAATTTATTTTGTTTCTTAAATTCCATATATGAATGAAATTGTATGGAATTTGTCTTTCTCTGAATGACTCATTTTGCTTAACATTATACTCTTTAGCTCCATCATGTCATTGCAATGGCAAGATTTCATTCTTTTTTATGCCTAAGTAATATTTTATTATACACACACACACACACACACACACACCACATCTTCTTTATTCATTCATCAATCAATGGATACTTGCTGTTTCCATAATTTGGCTATCGTAGAAAATGCTGCATGGATCCCTCTGAATTAGTATTTTTGCATTCTTTGGGTAAATACCTAGTAGTGCGCTTACTGGATCATAGAGTTCTATTTTTAACTTTTTGAGGAACCTCATACTGTTTTCCAGAGTGGCTGTACCAGTTTCCTTTGCCCATTTTTTAATTGAATTGTTGGGTTTTTTGGTGTTAAGTTGTATAAGTTATTTATATATTTTGGATATTAACCCCTTATGAGATATATCATTTGCAAATATCTTCTCCCATTCAGTAGATTATCTTTTTGTTTTATTAATGGTTTCCTTTGATGTGCAAAAGCTTTTTATTTTGGTATAGTACCAATAGTTTTTGCTTTTGTTTCCCTTGCCTTAGGAGACATATCTAGAAAAATGTTACTATGACTGATGTCAAAGGAATTACTGGCTATGTTATCTTCTAGGATTTTTATGGTTTCAGATCTCATGTTTAGGTCTTTAATCCATTTTGAGTTTATTTTTGTGTATGGTGTTAGAAAGTAATCTAGTTTCATTCATTTACATGCAGCTGTCCAGTTTCCTGGAGGGACCCTTGAATATCTAGAAATTTCTAGGTAATGAGAGGGATCTTTCCCAGTTTTCTTCCGAGCTGTTTTTCTCTCTCCTGGGTACTTTGGCTCCATTGGTTTTCCTTCTGAATTTCTGTCAAATCTTTCTATTGACATGTCCTCCAGATCTGATTACTAGTTCAGAGATGAGAGTATTGGAACATTAACTTCCAACTCTGACATATGGAGCTGTAACAATTGTGCTTTATCTACAGAATTGAGACATATAATACTTCCTTTTGGCTTTACAAATTATTATTTACAATCTGCTGTTTTCTATAGACAGGATGGTTTTAGTATCACCAGGGACATTTGATCAACATTCTTATCAGCCATGATACCAGGTATTATCAGTTAAAATAACACCTTACATATTGTGTAAACTTGTTGAATGGCAAGTCATGGTATATTTCTAGAGAAAGAAAAGCCTCCATTTAATAGTTGTTTCTACATCAGAACTTAATGAGTTTTAGTAATGTGGTCTATTGTTATGGACTCTTTGGATACTGCTTCTCAGTTTTGTTATATAAGTAAATGAGTTGCTTTTAGCTGCAACTAACAGAAACTCAATTCAGATTGGTTAAGGAAATGAAAAATCTCGTATGCCAAGAACTTCAGGATTCCAGGATTGATTCATCAGCTCAACAGTGTCATCAAGGACCCAGTTCTTCCCATCTTTCTGCCCCGTCATCCTTGATAATGGTTGTGTTCTCAGACCAGAATCAGTTCCAGCTACCTTATCCAGACAGGACAATGTTCAAAAGAAGAGGTGGGATTACATTTCTTTCTATACCTCCAGGAACCTCTCAATGGACTTTCCTCAGTGGCCAAAATTAGGTTATTTGTGCCAATCCCTGGTAAGAGGGATGGAACTGCCATGACTGATTCAGACTAGGAGGTACCTGAAGGGATATGGTATTATTAAATGAGGTAACCCATGTAAAATCACTTAGCACAATGCTGAGCACTTAGAAGAGCTTAATAAATTTTACATGTTATTAATGATGATACATTAAGTCTGTAGTATTAATATAGTAAAAGAGGACCAGAGTTATAAGTAGTTAGAGGCAGATTCCTCAGCCCTGGGGGTTACTGATTCTATGTTGAGGAGATGGAGAGAGATGACAAGCCCCACTTGCATGTAGTTGCAGGGTTGTAGGATAAAGGCTCAGATCTTTAGAGAGAGCACAGAGAGGGCTCCTACTCATAGGAAGAGATTGGGATAAGCTACTAGAACAGGATTCCCAGGAAAAGGAACCAACATAACACCTAGGTATATGGTCTAAAGTGGAACAAAGCATAAAGAATGACTTAATGCTGAGTCTCAGGAGGATTGGCCTGGAGCTTGTTAGACCCTCCTTTTTCAGATGGTGATTGATCCTGGGAACTGTGGAGAGATGAACCCAAAGTTGATGAAGTCTCCTCTACTACATGTGGATATGAGAAAGTATGTAGAGGTTAGCAGCTAAGCAGGGCCTGATAGCTGTTTTCTCATAAGAAAATTATTGATGCTCTACATAGTGTAATTATTATCACTGTTGGCAGGTAATTAGCAGCACTAAAAACACACACACACAAAGTATCATAAGTTAGTGTTGACACTCACACACCTTGTTTTCTAGATACAGTTTCTCCCACTACAACAGAATCCTTCTGTTGGTTTCTGAGGGTTTAATCCTACTCGGATTTTTTAATCTACTTTTGGGTTTGCCATCTCTTCCTCCCCATCCATATATTCAACTTCTTGCTTCTGACTGAATTTCATTAAACATCAGAATACTTTATGCATGAATAACCATCTGGGATGTTTTCAGTAAACTCTTTTGGAGGGAAATAGAATTACAGTTAGAGTCACATTTATGAATGCCAAAAACCATTTTGAAACTACAACTCTTTGAAATCTAGAGCTGGAAATGACTTCCTTTTTAAGCTCTACCCCCTCATTTTACAAATATGGAAACCAAGATGCTAAATATCCTGGTTAATTTTTAGAACTTGTCACTAGAGATAAACTAATACAGTTAGAAATCTGTATCACTAGAGATAAACTAATAAGTTTAGAAATCTAAGAAATCAGTGGGGAAAATGCAATGAATATTTAACAGTGTGTGGGAAATGTTTCAGAGATCTTATTCATGCAACAGTTATTATTATTAAAGCTCAATAAAAGGAAAATGAATGAGGTAGTTATAAAACTTTCATACATGTTGGCCATTGTGAATATCATGAGTTCCCAGACATTTACTTGACTCTGTCTGATAACTTTTGAAGATTTTAATGTAATAAATAATTTCCAGTTCTATTGACCATTTTCCTAACACAGAAAGCCCTTAATTGATTTTTCATATATTAAGGGGAGATGTTTCTGATCTGAGAATCATCCAGAAACCTGTTTTATTTCTAAGGAAGACTTGCAGATGACCCACCAGCAGGAATAGATAACCATTATTAACATTTTTATTTCTTAATTTAAATGTTATTTCCTCAAAGTGACCTTCCTTGACCCCCTTGACACCCTTCTTAGTTCTCAAAGCACACTGTTGTTTTCTTGCATAGTCCTTATCATAATGTATAACTTTTTGTTGACTTGGGTGAATCTGTTACCCTAAAGGCACTATATAGCAGGGGTCATATCTATTTTTTGATGACCAGTGATCACTGTCTATCATGGTAAGAGCTCAGAACAGACACTTGATATTTACTGAAGGAATGAAACTCAGAATAGGATTGAGGTGGCTCAAGTATATAAAAGTATATACTTTTATCATTTTCACTTCTATGAGCAGTGTATTAGATTTGTAACTTTAAAAAAAAAACAGTATTGCAACTTGTTTTCCGTATTTTAAAATATAACTGTACAACATTTCAGTAAATAATAGATTAAGGAAGTTAGTAGATCTGGGACTTTAAACTCAAGTAAAACATTGTTTTCTTGGAAATTTCTTAGGAACATCTTAAGAACTTTTGCACCATATTCTGAACAAACAACTTGGAAATAAGCATTTAGCTCAACATTTTGCTTCTGAGCAAAGGCCTTTATAAATAAATGTATAAAATAAAATATGTTTAAATTTGGGGCTTTCTGTATTAGTTTTCTATTGCTGTGTAACCACTTACCATAACATAGAACTTAAAAGAACATCTACTTATTATCTCACAGCTTTCGCAGATTGGAAGTCTGGACATGGCATGCCTGGTTATTGGCTGGGCTCTGTTCTGATCTGGAGCTTAGACCTTCTTCCAAGCTCATTCAGGTCGTAGGCCGAATTCAGTTCCTTGTGGTTGTAGGATTAGGTCCCTGTTTTTTTGCTGGCTATTGACTAGGAGTTGCTCTCAGTTCCTAGAGGATGCTCTGTAGGCATCCCTCTATAGGCAGTTCCCACCATGGCTGTTTGCTTTTTTCCAGACTAATAGGACAACATCTCTCTGACTTCTTCCATCTCTTTTTAAGGGCTCACTTGATTAGGTCAGGCCTACCCAAGATAATCTCCCTTTTGATTAACTCAAGTCAACTGATTAGAGACTTAACTGCATCTGCAAAATATCTTTACTTGTGGCATAAAACATGCCTAATCACAGGAGTGATATCTCATCATATTTATATGTTCTTTCGACACAAAGGGAGAGATTTGTCCATGGCATATGCATCAGGTGGTGGCAGTCTTGGGCATCTTAGAATTTTTCCTCCATACTTCCCAATGTGGTATATTCTCAGAATCTTTCCCAATTGATTGAATTGGTATATGGTGACATGGTTTGGTGTGTGTCTTTATGTCCATGTGCTTTTATAATCTTAACCGTAATTAAGATACATTTGTTGACTGTCTGAAGATTTCTCTGCAAATAACTCCTTCTCCTAATCTGATCTAGAAATTGGAAGGATAAAGTAGGGGCTCCCAAAATTCATTAGTTTGTATATGCTTAGGAAAACAAAATTTAGGATCTTTAGAAACCAAATGTAAGTTCACATTGCCACAGTTTATAGCCTCTCCCCCCTCAACTCCCGTTCCTCCAGAATGTCTGAATATACATTTTTGTTCAAATAAAGTGAACATAACCTGTTTTTAAGAATATTATAGATGCTCACAATCTTTTCTAATATTTATTTTCATTTGACGACATAATAAACATATAAATTATCTTGTTGTTAGTGACAAGTTGTATAGGAAAGAACACAAACTGCAGAGTAAAGTTCTCGGAGTTCAAATCTCAGCTCTGCTGCTGTAAGACCTTGCGTGAGTCACATATTGTGCCTCAGCTTCCTCATCTCTAAAACAGAAATAATGCTTGTACTTGTTTCATTGGATTATGAGGGTTAGATTAGTTAAATATGAGTTCTTAAGAGAGTGTCTGGCACATAGGAAGACTACATAAATGTTTACTGTTATCATTGCTAATTAAATTCCTCCTAAGAGTTTTGTCCTTACAATAGAAGAGGATTCCAATATGCTTTTACTTAGGAATTTTTAAGACTGTGTCATTTAGTATGTTAAGCCTCTCCTTGATCTTTTTTTTTTTTTTTTTTTTTTTTGGTAGGTCTGGTTAGTTTTAGTAATTTAATTAGCACATGCGGTAAAGTTAAGGAATAAACCACTGAACAAACCTCAGGCATCCCAAAGTTGAAGGAGGGTAATTCATATGCAGGCTGTCATTGGTGAGCATTCCTGATGTGGTTTATACGTTCTGTTCATATTACTTAGCATTTTAATTATATTATACCTTAGCATCCTAAGGCCCTAGTATATAAAAATGTCACTCATCTCTGAAATGAAGAGATCGTGGAATCTGGAGTCACCTGGAAAAGGATCTTGTAATACCAAGTGGACTTAAATGTACAGAGTTGGAAAACAGAAGGCATGAGCTTCAATTCTGATGTGGGCTTTGCTTTGTTATGAGACTTCAGGAAAATCATAATCACACAGTGCAGTGAATAGGAACACGAGCATGAGCATGGGCTCAGGAAGCTTGACTCAGCAAATCAGTCAGCCTCCTCTAGCCTCAGTTTACTCATACGTAAAATGGATATACTAGTGCTTACCCTTACACCATCACAAGTATTTCATTTTATTATCACTATATATCCATAAAGTATATCTCCCCAATGACTTGCTATCTTTCCAGGAACAGAGACTGTGCTTTTGTGTTTTTCTAAATATTTGTAGCCTGAATTTTTTTTTAAAAATTGGCATCTACTAAATGTTTGTTGAACTGAAATGTTGATTAAAGGAGAAAAGATATATAAAAGCGTGATAGAGACATTAAGTATTGTTATAAAATCAGCTAAACGTACACTATTCCAAGTAGCCACAGGATCAAAGATGTGCTGATTAACAAAGAACATTGAAGTGGTACCAATGAAATGTGGACTTTTGAGTGTGACCAGGGACAACCCAGCGTAACTTTGATGTACCCACAAGTTTCAAGCCAGCTGTGCCTTGATATGATAGACATCACATCAGCTTCTTGAGTGGCCTCCTCAGCATTATCTACAAGATAATTAACATTAAAAGGCAAAACAAAATCAACAAATTGAGAAAATGAATCTATTTGACGACCAACAAAGCCATGTTGCTGCTATTCAGCTTTTAAGAGCTTTTAAGAGCTAGATGGAGTATGAATAGGATGACGGTATAATTTCAAAGCTCTTATAATATGATGAGTAATAAAGGGACATGGAACATTGAAATGGGTTTTGAAAACCTAGTGGCGATAGTGTTGATAACACAGCTCCCAACACATGTCTGTGGGGGACAGAGACATATCAGCCACAGACAAGCCGATGCCAAGGTCCTCATCTATAGTCATAACATCTGGCACCCCACTGAGCAGAAGCAGCTAAAGGAAAGCAGCTTGGCAAACAAGTTGGTGCAGACTCTTAATGGAACCACACCACAAAACTGTTCATCAGCCCTTGTGAGCACATTCCTGACATCCATAGTGAGGATGTGAAACATTCAAAGTGGATGTAGTTGAAAATAGGCAACAAAGGCAACTTTGGACAGGGTCAACTGGAAAATGTTGGCATCTAAGCAAAGAATATTGAACTAATTACAGTGCTCTTGCAAGCTACCATGAATATAACTTCCCAATAAAAATGTATAAGGTTTTATACTTGCCCTAATATTTTGTGTTTGGGGGAAATTTTGTAAGAAGAAAAGAAGAGTTGGAATCAAATGGTATATTTTTGTCTTTTATTTCTTTTTGAAAGGTAGCCAGAATCCAAACCAAGCACTGAGTTAATTTAGGGCAAAACAATAACATCAGCAACCACTGGTTTTGAGTACAATGTGCCAGGCACTATGTACTAGCTTATTTGTTACATAATCCCTCTTAGAGAGAAGACACTATCCCATTTGTGGATTAGGAAATCGAGGCTCAGAAAGTATAACTCATCCCAAGTAACATACCTAATAGTTCAAATCCTCAATTCTTCCATTCACGTGAGAACCCAAAAGGAGTGAAATGAGAAGACAGGGTGATGATGTAAACATGAAGGACAAATGAGGGAATAGAAATGAGGGCTGTGAAAGGTGAGAAGAGAGAGGAACAGGAAATATAGGAAAAGGGACCAGGCATTGAAAAAGAGAGGGAATTCTTTAGACTGAGTCCTTTAGAGTGGTCCTATCTTCAGGAACTGTAATCATTCTGTATCATCTTGGCTGACGCTCCTTTGAGTCCTGTGGGACGTCTTACCAGACAGGCCCACTTCCCACCTTACGTAGTACGTCCAGGGGGCTGTTTTAAAGCAGAGATTATACAAGGAATCTACAACACAGCCTGACAGATTCCAGGAGCTGGCAGGAAATCAAACTGGCATGGTTTAAAATTTCAATGTGTCTTCAATGTTTGTGCTCTAACTTTACATTGGCTTTGCAGAAAAGACTGTAATTTTAATTCACTGGAAAGCAGATGGGATCTGTCATGGGGTAAAACATAAGAAACTTGTCCAAATGTAAGAAAAAGCAACAGCTTTCTTTTGTGGATCAGTTTCATAGCACAAGTATTTATCATTGGGTCCACATAAGCTGATATTCATCAAAATGATAGAAGTCCTATCTAATATTTATTGAGAATAATAATGTGCTAAGTGCTTTACATGTATTTCATCATCAGGGGGAGCCAAGGAAGTTGGTACTACTATAACTAACCACCCATTTTAAAGATGAGAAAACTGAGGCCCAGAAAGTTAAACAAGCTGTCACTGGCTAATAAGTAGCCGAGCGGGATTTAAATTCCAGGCCCTTGAGGATAACAGTACACTATGCAGATATTCCCAGGGCAGTGCCTCTGCCTCTGTAGCCCCAAGAGCTCTAGTTTTTGACAATAGTACTCCAGGGGGAAAAAAAAGAAGGAAGGAAAAGGAGGTGGGGAGGGAAGGAAGAAGAAAAGGAAAAGATAATGACTTCAAAACTAGTACCAGCTCTTGAGAAAGACATGTGGGTTGGATGGTTGGAAGCCGCAGAGGTGGTCTGAACCCACTGTGGTCAGGGAAGGAATCTTTAGCAAAGGGTGGGAGGAGCAAAGAGGAGGCAAAAAGAAATGGGAGTACAAAGTAAAGGAATGAGACAAAGTGTATGCAGAGTGAAAAGGGGAGGAAGAAAGGCCTTGCCAATCTTTAGAGTATGAAAATAATATCAGTAGGTTTTAAATTAATTAAGGTTGTTTCTCTGATTTACCCTTTTATTTCTAATTTCATGAGCTAAAGTGGACTATTCAACTCAACCTTTAGAACTAATGCTGTTTGTCTGGCAGTTTCTCCCCACCCTGAGTAATGCTAAGTTCCACTCTGCAACATTAGTGTCTCAGTGAAAGGTGGGGGTGTGTTGTTTGGTCTTTTTTTTTTTTCCTCTTGAAAGTTAATTAAGTCAACATTAACCATGGCTATGTAACCACAGAATGGGCAGTTTCTTTGAGGGCTCATGGTTTGGATCTTTTCCTGCAAAAATTCCCACTTCTATAGTTATATTTAGTGTTCTAACTGCCAGGATAACTGACTTGCTCCGGGTCCGTGTGTCAGGGCAATACTGGGCCTTGTTTGCAGCTGTTTGTCTGCTTCATGGAACCACTATGCCAAGAGTTTGTGGTTCTCAGTGGACAGCCTCCGGGTTCAGCCTCTCTTGTTTCTTCTCCAGAAATTTCCCTGGAGTTAACATTGCCGATTTGATGCCATATGGTTCTACAATTCTCAGAACTATTTACTTGACATTTAACAAATTTTTAAACGTGTCCATACCCTTAACTCTGAAAGTAATATGGTATCATCAATGTTTGTGTTATGGACCTATCCTGATGACTTTGTTTATATAGATGTGACTGAATATTTAAGGAGAAAAATAATTAACGGGCCTTGCGCAAAAGCCAGTTTTTTCATATTGATGCAGCTGTTTTAACTTTTAAGAAGCCACAAGCATTTTATCCTCTAAAACTTTAATTTGAAAGACACAGGACTTTTAAAGAAATACAGTGTTTCTGAAACTGGTATATATTAGCCTCCCTACTTCTGTTCTCTTTGAACTCCTGAGAATGGAATAAAGTTCCTCTTGAAACTCTTAAGAATTAAACAAAGTTAAATATACATTTTTCAGACCAAAATACATGTTATTGCTGTATTCCTGGTAATCTTTGAAATGTTAAGTTACTGTAGAAGCAGTAGCATCATAAGAGAGACAAAAGGTACAGTAGCTGCATTCTAAAGATCTCTCTCCAAGCTCAGAGAATTCTCCATAGACCCAGAGGCAGATGCCAGAAGGAAACAGTTGTGTTTTCTTGGGTTCACTGTAGCCCAACAAGCCATGGTGAATGGTATTTTGTTTCTTTTTTTATGCTACAGTAATGATTCTCCTTCCTGTTACATAGAAAAACCTATTCTGCTGTTAAAAGAGAACACTAGATATATTTATTACATGAAGACCATTTTGTCCATGGAAATAATTTTTTATTGTTCTGAGTCACTCTGGTTTGTGGAATTTTTACATGTTCCAGGACAAGGATGAGATGATATATTTATTTTAATTTGTATCCTCTTTTTTTTCTTGACTGCATGAATGTCGGGCTTGTTGTCAGAATATTTCCATATTTTTATTACTTTAGAAGTTACTCTGCTGTAGTTGTGTCTCCTAAATTCTTCATTGACAATTCTTTTTTTTTTTTTTTTAAGATTTATTTATTTATTTATTTGACAGAGAGAGAGAGATAGTGAGAGCAGGAACACAAGCAGGGGGAGTGGGAGAGCGAGAAGCAGGCTTCCTGCCGAGCAGGGAGCCCGATGTGGGACTCGATCCCAGGACCCTGGGATCATGACCTGAGCCGAAGGCAGACGCTTAACGACTGAGCCACCCAGGCGCCCTTCATTGACAATTCTGTATGTGTCCTGGGCAAGCTGTAGTTTGGCAGAACTACCTCCTTTTCTCAGTATCATGCGATCTCTTGTTTTTCCTTTCGCCCCTATTCATGTTTGCTCAATGTATGTCTTCACCATGTCAGAGGTTTACAGACCTTCACAAATATTTAAAGTGTTGAGCTGCTGGAAGGATTTGAATTAAACTCTGAATTTCAAAGGGCATTTGTTATGCCTTAAATCTTTTTCTTGCATTAAAAATAAACCTCACTGGAAGTATTCCCTAATTCAGCCCAGAATATCTCTGTGCTTTAGACTATACCCTGCAATCCTAGAAAGGCCCTGAAATTCATTTTTCAAGTATTCTTTGGTGTGATTGCAATTATTGTATTTGTTAATCACCCCTAGGGGACTAGGTTAAATTTAATTAGCAGTTCAGACTTACAGAGAAGCCTTAGATGTTCTGACATCTTAGAAAATATTTGAACAGAAAACAGTGTCCTGTGGGCTGAGATTTCAAGTAACTGGTTATTGTCATTGATATTTCTTCCATATATTACTCAATGTATGCAATTATGACTGACTTAAGGTTTAAAAATAAATCTTGTACTTTCTGGCAAGAGTAGGAAGATTTGTTCTGCCTTCCACCTTTCTTGACCCATATGCCCTAACTAGCCCGTCTTCCAACAGTGTCCTAACCAGTCAGACTCCAACAGAAAAAGGGACTATAATATTGACTTTAGCATAGACTAGACAGAGACATAATGGACAATTTCTAATAGAAAATTTATTCTCTTACAAATGGTCATTGCAAGTCCAAATTACACTACGTATATTCATATAGTCACAAGGGTGGGTGTGTGTGTGTGTGTGTGTGTGTGTGCGCACGCACTAGTGTATGTAAGAGCATGAATCAGTGTTCAGAAGTTTTAGATGATTAGTTTTGTTGTTAGAAAATGGTGGGGTGTCAATCTGAATAATTTTATTTTCACCAGGTTGACATGATGAAAGAAGCATTAGAAAAACTTCAGCTCAATCTAGTAGAGATGAAAGATGAAAACGCAACTTTAGATGGTGGAGACGTCTTATTCACAGGTATCTTCATCCTCACTTTCTCCTATCCAAAACTATTTCTAATACCTGGCTTGTATTCACTTAACTGTAAGGTTTTGTTTTTGTTTTTTTTTTTTTTAATTACCAAAGTAAAAATGCTAACTGCAGGGAATTTGGAAAATACTGGAAAGCACAAAAGAGAATAAAATGAAAATGACCTTTCATTCAAAGATAATCATTTCAACATTTGGGTATATGTCCTTTTAGTACTTTTGTATGCATGCCATATTTGTGTATTTTTTACAAAAATGTTATCAGCGTGTACCTATCATTTTGTAGGTTGCATCTACTATATTCTACAGTGTGAGCTTGTGGGTTGTCTAGTTTTGCATTGTATGTTATTGGATCTGGTTTGCGTTTAAAAGACTCTTAATTCAAGAGGTGTCATTTACAAATAATTTTCTTGCCCAGACAGCAAGATGAGTTTAAATAATTTTCAATGCAAATTGATTTGGCTTCAATGCCAGATGAATAACATCAGAACTCAACCAAATACAAAAAGCTGGTATTATGGATCTACCTAGAATCAGTTTTTATAGTGGGCATAATATTGCTGCTAAAGAAACAGTAATTGTAGCATTTAACCTTTCCAGCTCTTTATGATCGGATTATTGTTTTGCAAAAGTCATGTGCCAAAATTTGGATCCCCAGATTCATTCTAGTTATACTGATAAGCAAGAAAATCGATAACAATTTTTAATTTATAGTGAGAGTTTATTTTCCCCTGAATGTCAGAGAAAAAATACCTGTTTCATAGATGTAGCCCTACCAGCAAGGGCTGGTTACCAGGGATTTGGGAATGTAGCCCACATGGCCCCCTGAAAACATGAAGCTTCTTAGAAGTCTAATATTTTAGCTGATGTGAATTTTAGATTGAATCCCTTGTATATAGAGAAAATATAGCCATCTTCATTTTAATATAAACATAATGCTTTGTATTACTTACATTTTGCTATCATTAATGTTCTTGGAGGAGGAAAGGTGTTTATCCTGTGACGTTTGAGTAGTTCCTGGCTCAGTGTCACATATCTATGGGTGGGGCCACTGTGTTGCTGAGCTCTAGGCAACGCCATTCTTATCACAAGCTCATGAATAATACCCCCTGGGGTTGTGCACTGCACAACCTGGGCTACGGGGTGCACACCCATTGAGCCCTAAGAACACAGAACAAGGGGTCAAGGAGGCCTACGCTGCATTCTCAGCTCTGGCCATGTCCACGCAGACTCAGGCATTCTTTCTAATCTGCCTAGTAAGTTCCCCCTAGAATATTCTCTGTGTCTCCCAATGATGGCACTTCATTCCTTGGGCAGCACAGAACAACAGCCTGTTTCTGTTAGAAAATAGGCTTTTGTGAAAAGCTAGATGTGTAAATCATGCTTCCTTACAATAAAACTCTTTTTTACCGAACATAGCTATATAATAAATCACTTCTTGAAAGCAGGTACTGGTAATATTTGAAGTATGGTTTATTTTTTTTTTTTAAGATTTTATTTATTTATTTGACAGACACAGTGAGAGAGGGAACACAAGCAGGGGGAGTGGGAGAGGGAGAAGCAGGCTTCCCACCGAGCAGGGAGCCCGATGTGGGGCTCAATCCCAGGACCCTGGGATCATGGCCCGAGCCAGAGGCAGACACTTAATGACTGAGCCACCCAGGCGCCCCTGAAGTATGGTTTAAAACAAGCTGTGTTCACAGCCCTTTAGCTATCTTAACAGCTGAGCTGAACAGATTCCCTAAAATCTTCTCATGTTACGGTGCAGCTTTCGCTATAGAAACTATAGGAACCTCTTCCTTTGGTCAGAGATCTTTGCATAGCATTTCAATCCTGATGTTCTTGCCCCAAGTCCTTATTAGGTACCTAAGTACCGAGGCTTACCATTGACACTATCTATCTGCAAGCTTATTTTGGTAATATTCCATCCTTAAGTTAATATCTTGAAAGTTATTTTATTCAAAACTGAGATTGTGTTGGGATATCTGCTTGGCACCTCGTCCATGCCTGATTCCTGGTTCTGCCTTCTATTTCCTACTTCTCAATTTTTTTTTTTTTAATTCTGGTAAAATACATATAACATGAAATTTGCCATCTTAACCATTTTCAAGTATACAGTTCAAGTGGCACTAACCACATTCACTGTATTGTGCCACCAACACCACTCAATTTTTTGATTCAGCGGAGTTGGGGAAGAAACAAAATCTGTAGCACTTTCCACAGCTTTTGTAGTGCTTTTCAGCTGCTTCATTAGCAGTTGATCGGGAAATGGGCAGGAAAGCAGCTAGCCAACTCCAGTTCCCCTGGGAATCTTGTGAGTCAGGCAAGCAGCTCCTGGCAGAAATTATTTCAATCCAAATAGGCATCAGCATACCTCTACTTTCATTTTTTTTTTATTTTTGTGAAATATGGAACAAATAAAAAAAAGAATTATCAATGTCTATGTACAGTTTAAAGACCAAGGATAAAATGGGCACCTGGTGCGTCCACCTGGCTTTAAGAAACAATATTGCCAGGACCATAGGAGCCCAACTCCCAACCTCTCTCTCCTCTCAGCCTGAGGTAACCACTGTCCTGCATTTTGTATTAATCACTGCCTTGTCTTTCTTTGAGTTTTACCTCAATCTATGTATTCCTAAACTATAAATTCCTTAAAAAAAAATTGTTTAGTTTCGCTTGTCTTATAACTTTATATGATTAGGATCATACTATATGAACTATTCTGTGATTTGTCTGCTTTTGATCTAACTTGATAAGTGTAGCTATAGTTTTTTTGTCTTCACTTACTGTGTGGTATTCCATGGTTAAGAACTACCACAGTGCATTTATTCATTCTACTGCTGTTGGATATTTGAGTGTTTTCCAGTTTTTTTTTCAATTATCTTCAGTGCTGCTGTGGACATTCTTGTGTCTCCTGGGAATGTGTATAAGAGTTTCTCTAAAGTAAACAGCTAGAAATGGAGTTTCAGGTGATAAACTCTTTTTGCTCCAGTGAAATATATATGATTTTCTTCTTGAATCTATTGATGTGGTTAATTGCACTAATTGATCTTTCTGATATTTGATCAGTCTTGCATCCCTGGGATGAAGTCAAACTCCATTTTGATATACTTTCTTTTTACTACAGTGCTAGATTTAGTTTGTTAATTTTTTTCTTAAGACTTTTGTTTTTGTGGCCAGTAATTTTTCTTGCTTGCTTTCCTTCTCCGGCTTTGATAAAAGAATTATGTTAACCTCATAACATGTATTAGGGAATATTTCCTATGTTTCTGTTCTCTAGAATCAGTACTATTTGAATTGTGCATTCCTTGAACTTCGGTAGAACTTACCTAAAAACAGGCTCTGTGGACCAGGTACTTTCTCTGTGGGGAAATTTTAAACTGATTCAATTCCTTTAATGGTTGCATGACTATTGAGTGTTTTCTGAGTCAGTTTTTGTGAGTTCTGTTTTCTAATATTTTATCTAAGTTTTCGAAATGTTGGGTATAAACTACTTCATATCTTCTTAATATCTGTTTTAAGCTTCATAGCATTATAGCTACGTCCCCTTTTCATTCGTAATGTTTATTTGTGCCTTCTCTTTTTTCTTTTGTGCCAGAGATCTGTCAATTTTATTCATCTTTTCAAAGAACCAATTTTGGGCTTTGTTGAATTCTCTTTCTCTTGTATATTTCCTTTCCTTTTCCTGTTTCTATCTTTAATTCTTTCCCTCAAATTTCTTTGTTTTTATTCTGTTCTTTTTTTCTTACATTTCAGGTTGGAACTTTGTCTATTTAATGTTGAACCTTTTCTCATCTTAAGGCAAGCAGTTAAAGCTATATAACTTTCCCTTCAAGTACTGCTTTAGCTGAATCCTTTGTGTTTTGATATATATTTGTTATCATTAGTTTTAAATGTTTTCTGATTTCCATTATGATTTATTCTTTGACTCATTCATGGATAATAATATTATTTAAAAAACATATCGGTCATTATTGTAAGTTGCTGGGGACACCATCTTACTACTCTGATAGTTAATAAGTGAAGGAAAGATTCGGGCATTTAGCTATCTTTCCTTTATGAATTCTATTTCAAGTAGACCAAATACTTGATTGAGAAAGTTTTTTTTTTTTTTAAAGAATTCTAGCCAATAAATTTAGATTTCTAATAAAATAATGGATCTGTGTAATGATCATCCAAGGCTGTTAAAACGTTTATATGAAAGCTTGATGGGGAACTTTATAACGGAGGGATCAGCCTGATACCACTTGAACGCACAGATATTCTAGTATCACTGACAATGTGGCTCTCAGTCATGTGCCTCGTGATGTGATACAGTACTGTGGTCCCACCTCTGAAGTAGTCCTATCAAAAAAAAATTTTTTTTAACAAGAATCTAGTTAAATATCTACATGAAACTGTCAGTTTACTGAAAATACAGAGGGTAAAGGAACAATTTCATGTTAGATAATACACAGGGAAACAACCAGTCAAATCCAGAACGTAGGATCATCAATAGGATAAATGACCTGGCTTCTCCTATAAATGAATGAGATGAAAGGGTGGATTGATAACAGAAAAAGATGACATAAGAGACATAACAACAACAACAAACATGTTTTTTAATATTTCAGTTCCAGAAGTTCAGTTATTTTCATCAGAAAGACCATTTAGGAATTTCAGGGCGCCTCGGTGGCTCAGTCGGTTAAGTGTCTGCCTTCGGCTCAGGTTAAGCATCTGCCTTTGGCTCAGGTCGTGATCCCAGGACCTTGCGATTGAGCCCTGCATCGGGCTCCCTCAGCAGGGAGCCTGCTTCTCCCTCTCCCTCTCCCCCTGCTTGTGCTCTCTCTCTCTCACTCTCTCTCTCCGTCAAATAAATAAGTAAAATCTTAAAAAAAAAAAAAAAAAAGACCATTTAGGGGATCTAGTCCCCCATACTGCCAGAAACAGAAGTCCAACTGACTTTTTAAAGAGATAAGTAGTTTGCTTTTCTTTGTGCTTGACTACCTTAGTCTTTTAAAATAGAAATAGTGTGCATACCCCATTATAAATTTGTTTAAATTTGCTTAATCCATTATTTTTCCTAAAAATTATGTATAAATCTAATTTATAAATCTATTTTTATCTTAGAAGAATTAAGGAATTTTTTTAATTTCAGCTTTTTTAATAAAGTGAGTAATAATTTTGCCAAATAAAAGCTCTTTCTCTTAGTTAAGTTTTGATTTGTATGTAGTGAGTTTTCTCAAGTGACAACAGAGACATACCATTACCAAACAAAAACAAAAACAAAAATAAAAAACCTGTCAGTGTGCCACCAAAGAGTCCTCTGCCTGGAAGAGCATACGCCGCTGGAACTTATCGTAACATCATTTGACCTAGGTCATTTACCTCTTTTTTAAGGACATTATGAGGATTAAGTTTGTAACATTTGTAAAGTCTATCAAGCAATTCTTTGTACCTGGTTTTTCTTCTTACACTTTATCCTAATGTTCTGGATCAAATATACTGATTTCTCTTTGAATATTTTTTCACATTTCATGTAGAATTCTTCTCAAAGAATTAAGGGAAGTTAAGAATCTTCAAAATTATATATTGCTTAATACTATCTACTGTAATTGTTTGCCTCTCACTGGGGGACCATTTTTATTTGGTGTTTTGCCTTCTGAGAAGAAAATATATGGAATTTCAGAAAAGCCAAATGACTAGAAATTTCCATCCTCCTAAACTTTAGTACTTTGCAAATAGGCATCTCTGATGTTTTGACTTGAAACAACAAATAAGAGTTTTAAGGATATCTCTTTAGAGGTCAGGCCTGAAGACCAATCAGCCCTTAACTCCCTTTATGCAGATAGTTTCTTCAGCCTTTACGTTGTCGTTATAAGAAAAGGAATCTGACTTTATCATGAATGTCTAGTATCATTCTTTTAGGGAAAAAAAGGAAGAATTACTAACTTGTCATTGCTATTAATTTTTTATTACACAAGGTGTTTAATTCTGTTATTTCCTAAGTGGAACGTTTTTTCTTTTATTGTGCTAAAATCTATATAACATAAAACTTACCATTTAACTATTTTTAAGTGTGTAGTTCAGTGTGCAACCATCACCACCATCCATGTCCAGCATGTTTTCACCTTCGCATGCTGAAACTTCATACCCACTACACTGACTTCCCAGTTCCTCCTCCCCTCAGACCCTGGTAGCCACTATTCTACTTTCTGCCTCTGTGTATTTGAACAAGCTTATTTCTAAGGACAATAGCTTGAAATCAGATCTGTGTAAAGAGAGCAGAGGTCAGAGTACAAGCAGAGCTGCCTTGTGTGGTAGGAAAGAACTGTGTGGTGCTTCAAGGTCAGTATATAATATAAAGAAACAGCGTGCCGTCCCTGGTGCCTTGTACTCACTGTGTTCCATGACATTTATTATAGGCAGAGAATTTTTTGTGGGCCTTTCCAAAAGGACAAATCAACGAGGTGCTGAAATCTTGGCTGATACTTTTAAGGTAGGTAAAGTTAGATCATTGATGTCTGGCATGCAGTAATTAATAAATATTCATAAACACATTAAATCAGCATGTCATGAATAATGGTATCTATATGTCACCACCTCTGCAAAATAATTCCTAATATTTGTACATTTGCTAGAAGTTTTAAGAGCTATCATATTCAAATTTCTCAATAAATAGGCTGCATTGGGCGACCATAGCCGCAAAAGACAAGGTTATAGACATCTTCTTTGTTCTCCCAGTGTATAATCATATAGCCACCTGGCAGATTTCCTGCAAAATAAATGACTTTCAAAAAAATCTGGAGACCCAACTGACTCAAACATGAAACATGGATTTTTCACAATGGAATCAAGGATCACTTGTACTTAGTACCTACTATGTGCTGGAAACTGGGCTAGATATTGCACATACATCCTCTCAAGGTCCCTTTACACCACTGATTATTAATAGATTGGCTCACCAGACTGCTTAGGAAGCTCTTTTCCCCTTGAGGACATGAGGCTCTATTTTGCACAGGATATTCAGACATGGCCTTCCAGAGTAGCCTACTCCATGGATCAACCAGCAAAGCTAGCCATTGACACAATCACACATCTGGAAGGAGGCTCTGCACTTTCTTCTTAAAAGTAGTCTTTATTGGGGTGCCTGGGTAGCTCAGTCAGTTAAGTGTCCAACTCTTGATTTTGGCTCAGGTCATGATCTCAAGGTCCTGAGATGGAGCTGGGCAGGGAGCCTGCTTAAGATTCTCTCCCTCTACCCCTCCCTCTCCACCCTATGCAGTGCTCACTCTCTCTTAAAAAAAAAAAAAAAAAAAAAAAAGTAGTCTTTATTTAACTGGCAATACCAAAACCTACAGGTCCCAGTTTTTCTTCCAGATATTCAGGACCTAGAACTAGCCATGTTTCAGGCAGGTTTAAATCAGTTTTAGAATTATTCTGCAATACCAAACTGCTTGTTTCTATTATACACATAGGACTATGCGGTCTCCACAGTCCCGGTGGCTGATGCTTTGCATTTGAAGAGTTTCTGCAGCATGGCTGGACCTAATCTAATCGCAATTGGATCCAGTGAATCTGCACAGAAGGCCCTAAAGGTAGATACAAAACTATGCTCCTTTGAAATGCAGCAGGCAATGCCTGCCACATGGTTTTTCTAATTCTGTCTACTGGGTGGACAGCAAGCAGAAGTGGCAGGATGAGAACAGGCTGGTACTCAAGCCTTCTCAGATCAACACCATTGTGACCAAAGACAGAAGCTCCTCTCAGGCAAAAAGAGGAAATCTGTGTGTTCCGGGGTGCACAATTAATTTTTTTGCCCTTTTAGATCTTTGCTCGTCTACCTCAGTGCTAGACTTGGTGCATTTTGTCTCAGAAGAAATCATTGCCTGCCAATTGCTGAGTTCCCCCACCCTGCCTGCAACTTCTTAACCCAGCTCTCCTGGCCTTTCCATCTTCCTTTCTCCTACTGTATCTTTGATTGTATTTCTAGGATTTTTAACAATTGTTGCTGAACAGGCTGCCTCAGAATTTGAAATTGGTGGTTTTTTCTATGTTTCCTTTAGAGAATGTCTTTTGTTCTGCTTCATCGGGAAGGCTGTGTTGCTTTCCACATATAGGAAAGGTGGTGTCTTCAAAGAAAACATTTGATGGATGGTATCACTCAAAGGATCTAGAAGGATTATTTTTCTCCTCGGGGACTAACTGTGGTATCTATCCGTGTTAGCTGGGTTGGTCAGCACATGTCTGAAATTGAGTTTAAGGGAAGGAGAGGGCTAAAGCTGGCCTATACTGTGCTCTTGTGTTAATTAGCAGATAGAACATCCTCTGGGTAGACGAATTACAAAAAGTAGCTCCATCTGCCATTCTGGGTAGACTAGATCCCTAACTCAAAGAGTTTGGTCCCTAATTCATATAGGTCCCTAACTTAAATAGTCTGGAGAAACGAACATGTAACAAACTAAGAGATAATACAATATGGTTAACTAGCAAAACATTATGTGAAGTAGCCCTGACTCCTATTCACAGGATAAGATGGAGCTCCTTGAGGGCTAGATATTCAGAGAGAACCTCATGGACAACAATGGGGCTAGACGTGGGTCTTAAAGGGTTTGGCAAGGCGGGATTCAGTGAGACCGTGTTCCAGGTGGGAACACAGTATAGACAAAGACTGAACCAGATAATACATGAGATTTGAGCAAACTAGTCCAACCAATAAGGAGTTTTCCTATGGGCTCCTGGAGATATGGCTGGTTGGAGGGATGGAGCAGGTGAAGTCTGAAGAGATAGCAACTTAAAAGTGAGGAAGAAGATGAGTTTATCTCCATGAAGCAGGAGTCTGGGCTTCTGAACAGAGAGGTCTGTATTGCTTTAGAGATGTTGGACCACCATTCCTTTTGAAAAAAAAAAGAAAGGAAGAAAGAAAGAAAGAAGGGGGAAGATGCTGCAATCAGAAAAGAGGACCACTGATAACCTAGGGAAAAAAAAGCCAAGCCCCAAGTCCCATTGTATGCCTTGGACTCACTACCATTTCTCCATTCATTTCCCATCTCATCATCAAGTCTAGTCCTCTAAGATCACATCATTTAACGGCATCCTGTGTGGACTTTATAGTCCTCTTTCCTGTAGAGTTTATTTGAGTTAGTGAAACCTTCTGTGTCAGAAGCTATAAATAATCTTCACTTACTGGAACAGTATTCACTCTTTGGAGATCATATTTTCCATCAGCAAATGTGCTTCCTAAACTATGGGCCCGTAGAGTTGGCAAATGCCCACCTACCATGTTTCTAGCATCAAAAACTTCTCTTTGTAGTGAAAGCCGAGGAATAAACTGAATGGAAGAATAATGAGAACTCCATGCAGTCATGTTCTCAGGTCAGAACTAGGTGGTTTGCTGAAATTCACGTTTAGTGAGCTGAACTGTTTATGTATTTGAGAACAGTTTTGGCTCTTGTATTAGAAAAGTCATTAAAATTGGTAGTGTGGTAAGTCCTACTACTAATTTGGAGATAATAAAATTGATATAGGTAGGCAGGAAGACAAATGGATAGAGACAGATCACTTGCACATAGTGAACATATATCGGTTTTATTTTTTCCATTTTATCGATGAAAATACTGAGATCTGATGAAACAAAACATTTTGAATACGATCTTCTGGAATCAGATGTCCTGGTCCTTAATTTTCCTCTCCCCAATTGCCCGCCTCACTCCATACTCATTCTTTTTCAGTTTGAAAGATTTTCCCAGTTATTTTGCTATAGATTTGTTTCATCTGAGCTTCCTCTTTCTCCTCTCCTCTCTCCAACAATCCACCACCTCTTCCCATTTTTTGCTATGGTGTCCAGGATCTGACCTGTGAGGAAAGATGTGAGTTTATCCCAGATGCCTGTTTTTCCCTTGCAAATCTTGGTGTCTCTGTAGAGAAGCCTGCGGCCACTTGGGCATCTTTTTGAAGGGCATAGCATTTAAATGGAGGTGAATTGTGCCTTCGTGCCACACACTGAGAGCTTGAATACTTCCCACATCTGTCACTATTTGCTGGATACTTGCCTCCTTCAGAGCCAGAAAACTACTTCTTACATATTCATGCAAAGCTGAGAGCCCAAGGGTTTCTGGATAGTCTTACTGCATTTGAAACACTTTGTAATGGGTTGCAATCGATTCTTGGTTAATGAAGTGGGATCTTATGGAGATAGTCATCATACCTGTCTAGGTTGTAGTAGATTTAGTAGTGTGTGCATTGTATATTTAAATGAAATCATCAATCTAGGAAGACTTTAGCGACTCTCTGCTGAAAAGCCCAGAACACACTTAATACAGGGTACATTTAATACAGAGTATATTTAATGAAGGGAAGGAGGAGAGGGGACATATTATTACTGCATTTCACTGTTGATATGGTCAAGGTACTGGAGGTTAGGTTGATTTAAACAAACACCTAAAGACATTTAACATCAAGTCTTATCCTAGAAATACTATTATCTAAGCAAAATCCATCTTCAGAGCAATCTGTCCATTCTATAGTTTTCCCCCCACATTTTCCATCATTCTGCACATGCCTCTAAGCATACCCTCATCCTGCCCTTCTGGCTATTAAAGAAAATAGTGTAGGATTAATTAATTCTTACACAGGCACCGGACCTACTAGTACTCTTGCAGAAGGAATGTTTGCCTTCTCAAAGATGATAACTCCAGTTGCTACACATCTGCAACTGCTGGTCACAAACATAATTTGAGCAAAAGAAGTCAATCACCAAGAAATACATATTCTTGGGCGCCTGGGTGGCTCAGTCGGTTAAGCATCTGCCTTCAGCTCAGGTCACCTGCCTTCAGCTCAGGTCACGATCTCAGGGAAGTGGGATCCATCCCCACCCCCTCATCTCAGCGGGCTCCCTGCTCAGTGGGAAGTCTGCTTCTCCCTCTCCCTCTGCCCCGCCCCCTCCACTCCTGCTCTGTCTCTCAATTTCTCTCTCTCTCAAATAAATAAATAAAATCTTTTTAAAAAAACTTAAAAAGTAAAAAATAAAGAAATACATATTCTATTATTTCATTCATTTAAACAGGAGACAAAACTATGCTATCAGCAGTCAGAATAGTGGTACTTTAAGGAGTGAGGGAGTCATGGTCCAGGGGACTGCTTTGTATGTTTAATTCTTAAAGTTTACAAAAATATGTATATAATGTATTATTGGAAGTGGGCTGGGATTAACTTACATAAATAATTTTCCAATAACAGGGTCTAACTCTCAAACCCCTGCTTTACCTTCTACATGATTCCTGTCTTTACTGCAGACTAGGCTGTTTTTTATTTTATTAACTAAGGGAAAAAAAAGACAAACTTTGTACCCCTTGAGCAACATCTCCCCATTTTCCCTCCCCCTAGCCCTTATACCTTAAATATATACAAGTTTTAATTGTCAGTTATACCTCAGTAAAGTTGGGGAGGCAAAGTCACGGCAAAGAGTAGATTTGCACCACACCCTATCCATTTTTTCCTAGATCCATTCCAAAATCGACTTCCTTTCCAGGAACCTGGATTAATTACATGCTCTCTGTCATAAGAGGACAAACTATAATTCCTGCCCCTCTGCAGGGACTCACTGTATTGATTTTTAACTCAATCTCCTTGGTAGCATTCAGACTTCCAGTCATTTAGGGGGGAAAAAAAGAAAGGAAGGAAGGTGGACAAAGAGAGAGAGGCAGAGAAGGTGGGAAGAGGTGGGGAAGTGACATTTAGCTAAAACTTTCCCCAAACTGATCAGAGGAGGCAGCTCCAAGCTGGAGGGGCCGCGGTGCTGACAAGCGGGGGTGCTGTGCCATCTGCCGGCTAGACAGCAAGGAGAGCACCCTCACCTTCCTAACCCCTTGCAGAAACTAGCTCTTTTCCTCTTTTGGCATCTGCAATTTTGTTTACTGGGCTTTTTTTAGATTAATAATTCTATTCTTTTGTATCACGATGAATTATTATTTTAAAATGCTTTCGATAGAGGGGCGCCTGGGTGGCTCAGTCGTTAAGCGTCTGCCTTTGGCTCAGGTCATGATCCGAGGGTCCTGGAATCGAGCCCCGCATCGGGCTCCCTCCTCTGTGGGAAGCCTGCTTCTCCCTCTCCCACTCCCCCTGCTTGTGTTCCCTCTCTCACTGTGTCTCTCTCTCTGTTAAATAAATAAAATCTTAAAAAAAAATAAAAAAATAAAAAAATAAAATAAAATGCTTTCGATAGAAGTACTGAAAGGATGTGTAAGAAAAGAATTATGAGATCACCACTCCTTTTTTTGTCTTTGTCATGTAAATGGAGCTGAAATCTAGTAAGTGGAATTCCAGTAGACTTGTAATTTTAAATTATGACGCTCATAATGTATCTTGATGGAAATGTCTTTGGGTTTCTTATCTACTTCCTGAAATAACTAGCTGCATTTTTAAGATTCCTTGAATGAGCACATGGGCTGCTTTGCACCTAATTTAAATTTCATAGCATGAAGCATGTTTTTTCTTTTGAATGACTAACTATATAATAGAGGTCACTCAGACAGTATTTCCTCTCATTTTTGACTCAGCTTCAGCATTGATTTTATGTCCAAAAATGTCCATGTTATTTTATAGATGGTCATATAAAGAAAGAAGATGGAAAAACCCTTAATGTGTTTGGATTTTGTATGTTTTTTTATTGCCTGGAATTTCCTTTGATGACAACTGGAACAACAAATAGCAAAAACCAAAAGACAGAATGAGAGCTAACTAGTATCAACGGAGTGGTTGAAATGGAAAAATAAAGACTCTGCATTTCAAGTTGTTGTTGTCACAGGGAATTCCAGTGTGTAGTTACAAGATTTCCCACTTTGGGTCTTTACTGTGAAACGCATGCTGACAATCCTATTGTGGGTTTAAATTTAGTCTTATTATTTGGTTGTCTGTTCCAGTTGTATTCACCAGATCCACAAAACAATAATTTTTTTTTTTAAATATACCATGCCTGAATTAAGAAATTAACAGAAAACCAAATAGCCTCTGAGTTTGTAACAACTGTTGATGCTTCTTTTCCTGGCTACAGTTGTCTTATCTGACGATATTCCCAGAGCATGCCAACAAGGCTGGGGTGGCCAAAATAAAATACTTGGCACGGTAGGGCCATAAATAATCTGAAGCTGTGGGACCAGAACAGCCATGCTGAATTTCAGCACCAGTTCCAAGGCAGGAAGAAGGCAAAATTGGCCAAGTAGGAGAAAGGGAATAATAATAGGGTTTTTATTCTCTTGAGCTTTCAAGAATAATTTCAGAGAGAAAAAAGAGGAAGAAATTACATTTAAAGTGCTGCTTATTCTGTTCATTATATGATGGGACATTGATAAATATTCAGCAGACTTTGTGGGATGTTATAGGGGGAATTTAAGCCTCTGTTGGGTAGCCTTTGAGTCCAAGACTTTTACTTAAAAGAGAAAAAGCCTAAGTGACCTTAAATTAGTGGTTTTTAATGAGAGGTGTGGCTTAAAACCACCTGAGGAACTTTCTGAAGACACACTGCCCTGGACCTGCCTCAGAAAATCCTAATGTTCTGGGTCTGGATCACATCTGCATTTTTGAAAAGTTCCACAGGTGATTCTGGAACACAGATTAATTGAGAGCCACTGCCTTCAAGGATTTCGGCAACTTCTAAAAGCACCTACTTAGAATCCTGAATAATACACACCTGACGAAGCCAACCACTATGCATCATAGGTACAGAAGTATGTATTCCAAGTTGCAGTAAAAGTAGAGAAAGTGTCATGATTAAAGCTATCAAAAGCTAGAAGCTCCTTACCTTTTTGCTGCCTAGATTTCAACATTGTATAACTTAAAATATAATACCTAACTGGATAATAACTTGAATGCCATCATCTACTCCATTTGGTATGCTAAAATTCCTTATTAAAATACTCCAAATCACCAAAAAATTGCTGTTATCATTTTCTGAGGACAGGATATTTGCCTTTAACTCATGTTTCCATACCCCCTCCCCCAACACACACACACACACACAGAAAAATCTAACAGGACCTGATCTCCAGGTGTGAAGATTTGTGCCAAAGAGACAAAAAGGTTAAACTTCACACCATTACTGATATTAAAGAAGAACTTACCTTTAAAAATAATCATGTTGATTAGTAAAGAAGCATAGTTGTCTAAAGAGCCAAAATGGCAACAAGGGCTAAGCAGGTAACTTAGAATCCCAGTTCATGGGTTGTCCTTCTGGCTTTGCCACCATTTCTCCCTGTGTGACCCCTCCCTCCTGTACTCAGTCTCATCCTGAACAAGCAGTTGAATCAGCCTCCCTAGGGAATGAGAGCTTCATTCCTTCCTATCAGAAGCTTCAGGATGGGCAGTTAAGGTGAAGGACTGTGTCTTGAACATGTGGATGTGCAAACACCTGGCAAAAAGTAGCAACCACTTAATTTTAGAGCACCAGCCATAGGGATAGTTCCAAAGTGGGTTGACCATAGACTCTTGACCACTGTGACATTGTTCTTTCAATGTCTATAGGTGATGGGAGACTTGTGCTTAGCTGAATATCTTCATGCCTGTTTGAGGATAGAAAACCACAGAAGACTCCAACCTAATTCCATTTTTCTTTGAGGAGGCACCAGTTGAATATAACTATCAAACTGGATATCTAACAAACAATATCATTTTCTAATTTATACATAAAAATCTAATAGGAAAAAAAGGTGATGCTTCGGGGCACCTGGGTGGCTCAGCCAGTTAAGCATCTGGCTCTTGATTTCAGCTCAGGTCATAATCTCAGGGTCTTGAGATTGAGACCTGCCTCTGGCTCCTTGCCCAGCTTAAGATTCTCATTCCCTCCATCTCCCTCTGCCCCTCCCCCTCCCCACATGCTTGCTCTCTCTCTCTCTCTCTCTCTCTCTCTCTCTCTTTCCTCTAAAAAAAGAGGGGGGGTGAAGCTTCTAAAACCTCTCATTACTGTTCTTTTGCAGAAAGACTTTTTAAAAGGCAGTAGAAAAAAAATAAAGCAGCGGGCAATTGAGAAGAGTCACAGATGAGCTTGAAGCTTGAGCTTCCTGAGCACCATCCAGCAATACTCTTACTGAGCAGCAACAGACAAAGATTCTGTCTCAAGCACAGGGGACACTGAGATGAGGCCCCTCTGGCTTAATTGAAGAAACAGGACAGGACATTAAAAGATAAATACTGTCACATTATAACACAAGATAAATGACTAGTAGGTGTGGGGTTCTCCTGGAAGGGATAGGAGTTCTAAGGAAGGTGTGATCACAGGAGGTGGGAGTCAAAGTCCAAGTGGACCAGAATGAACAGCAAGCCTGTCATAGAGGAGGAGTGGTGATTACAAACAGGATAGCTGGGGGGAATATCTATTTTATAATCAACAGACAATGGCTGGAGCAAGGGCTGGGAGCAGGGGAAAAAAAGTTCAGTTTCCAGATATAAGTTGGGCCTGATCCAAAGGCCAATAAATGAGGGTTTTCTTGTCTGCAGGCTGTGGGGAGGCACTCAAAATTTTTTAGCAGAGGTGTAAAAGCTGAAGGTGGTATTTTAGAAAAAAAAAATCTATCTGGCAGTGTGCCTGTAATGATTTTTTTTTTCAAAGATTTTATTTATTTATTTGACAGAGAGAGACACAGCAAGAGAGGGAGCACAAGCAGGGGGAGAGGGAGAGGGAAAAGCAGGCTTCCTGCTGAGCAGGGAGCCTGATGTGGGGCTTGATCCCAGTACCCGGGGACCATGACCTGAGCTGAAGGCAGATGCTTAACGACTAAGCTACCCAGGCGCCCTGCCTGTAATGATTTAACAGGCATAAAGATTAGGAGTAATAAAATTAGGTGCCATCGGGTGCCTGGATGGCTCAGTTGGTTAAGCGACTGCCTTCAGCTCAGGTCATGATCCTGGAGTCCCTGGATCGAGTCCCGCATCGGGCTCCCTGCTTGGCGGGGAGTCTGCTTCTCCCTCTGACCCTCCCCCCTCTCATGTGCTCGCTCTCTCTCATTCTCTCTGTCTCAAATAAATAAATAAAATCTTTAAAAAAAAAAAATTAGATGCCATCACATAGTCCAGAAATAAAGAAGAGGAGAGTCTGGACTAGAGAAGTAGCTGTGAAAATAGAAAGGGCCATGCAGAAGCTGAGTTCCATTTAGAGAAGTAACAGAACACTGTGACTGAGGGATTTAAGGGGCACAGGAGAAAAAAGGAGCAGATCAGCACTTTGACAGATATTTATAGAACTCCTGTGCTGTACCAGACCTTGTACTAGGTCCTAGGGGACAGTGAGGAACAAAATGATTTCAGAAGTGACTACCAGATGGGGTGACTTTGTGGAATTTTTGGAAAAGAGTTCCAACTCTCCCTGTCACCATGAACTCAGTCCTCCCCATCTACACAGGAATAAACCATAGAAAATCGGTGGGCAAAAGTATGTTGCAGGATTTCACTGACCTAGATTCACATTTTGGGAACTGAGCTATGCTCAGACATATTCAACTGACAGTGGCTTGGGTAGACATCCCATGTCTAAGCTTGTAAGACACTAACGGGGTTGGCTCTCATTTCAGTTTCCATTGGCAGCAGTCAGTGGCTCATCCAAATTTGGAGTCTCTGTCCTTTACTCTTTCCCGTTTATTTTTTATCTTTACTCACCCTGAAAGCATACCAAAAAGTCACTTAAACATTTACATGCCCTCCATCTCCAGCAGTGTCCTATTGTTCTTTGGCTGAATTGAGTTGGCAAAAACTGCCCCCCCACAAAAAAACCCAGGATAATTATTGTGTCATAGGCTGAAATTGTGTGACACTCTCAGCCACGCCAACACCAATACCCTTGATGTTGGAGGGATTAGGGAATGTATCAGTTGAGCTAGAGGGAGGATGGTTGAGTTTTGGGTTACTGTTTCTCTGGAAATCACATGTATTAAATGCCTTAGGTGTTGATGAGTATCCTATTGCTTGGCTGAAGGTTAATAAAGCATATGGTAAAACGTAGACACTAAATTAGAAGTGACATTTTAACCATGAATTATTCTCCAGCCTCTAGGAAAACCATCCATACTACCTCATACAATACCAGAATTTGGACCATCCTTAGAAATAATGATATACAAAAGAAATTCAATTTGCCACCACCTTCCTGCAAAACCATTCCACTAGTATTATTACCCTGCTATTAATAATCACTGACTGGGGCGTCTGGGTGGCTCGATTGGTTAAGCATCTGACTTTTGGATTTGGCTCAGGTCCTGATCTCCTGGCCTTTGAGAGCAAGCCCCACGTCGGGCTCCGTGCTCAGCGGGAGTCTGCTTGGATAGTCTCTCCGTCTGCTCCTTCCCCTGCTCACTCGCTCGCTCTCTCTCAAACAAATAAATCTTTTAAAAAAATAATCAGTATCTTTCCTTATTTTTATCTTTCAAAATGTCATATTCATCCAGCAATCTTTAAGAATACTTCTAAATCTACTTTTCATAGATGATCACTGGATGCTGTGGTTGGGGCCCACTGTTACTCAAACACTACCTGTCTACAGATTAAAAAAAAAAAAAAAAAGGAAGGAAGGTTTCCAGATATGTTACAACAGCCATTCCCTTTAATCTCTTTCTGAAGTGGGATTAAGTTCAAAGCTGTGACCACATACCCAGAGGTGACTCATCATATAGTTTCAACCAAAAAAAAAAAAAGCCAATTGGAAACTAAATGAAAGGTGTTGAATCTATTGCATTTTGTGCACATTTTCTCATCACTCATTTGTTTGTCTTTTTTTTTTCATTTTATTATGTTATGTTAATCACCATACATCATTTGTTTTTGATATAGTGTTCCATGATTCATTGTTTGTCTCATTTGTTTTTCCATCCACACTCTGGCAAGTGATAAGAGCTCAATATTGCTTAGTATGCAACTACTAGTAGTTGAAATATCAGTAGCAGTAATAATACCTTTTAGGTATAAAAATCATGTTAATTTAATTTGAGAAGTCTAAGTTAGTGGTTTTCAAGTTTTAGTGTACTCAAGAATCACATGAAGTGCACATTTGAAATGCACATCACATTCATCAGATTGACCAGGAGAAATTCTGATTCGACAAGGCTGGGATGGAGCCCAGAAACTACTGCATGATTTGGATGTAGGTAATCCATAGATCACAGTGTGAGAAACATTGGCTCTGTCTGGAATTCACCAGATATCAGTTCCTACATGTATTGGCATATGAAGGCAGGGGGAGAAAATTCATTCTAAAAGTAAATTGCTATGTCCTTGAACAGAAAATGCTACCAACTCTCATTCAGAATAATATCATACTGAGTAAAATAACTGGCACTTCAGAGAAATAGCTCTCATGTGAAAGAAAACAATGCAGAACTCCACTAGATTATTGAAATACAACTGCTTAGGAAGAGCTCACTGTTCTCTAAAAATCCTGTGTCTTTTTAGGGGGAAATTCTTACAGAGTAAACGATACATATCATGTGTTCTATCTCTCTCTGTTGATAACACTTGCATGTTAAAAACAATGTATCTGAAGTGAGTTATTGCTCTAATTCTCATTAGGCACATAGGCCATCAGACTTGAATAGAAAAGTCTACATTTCTTCTGAGCTCTGAAGTCCTGTGGCTTGAAAATGAACATGATACTAAATTCATCAGGTAGGACAGGGCACCTGGGTGGCTCAGTCAGTTAAGCATCTGCCTTCGGCTCAGGTCATGATCTCGGGGTCCTGGGATCAAGCCCCACATTGCAGCAAGCAGTCTGCTTCTCACTCTCCCGTGGCCCCTCCCCCACCCATTGGTATGCACACATTCTCTCTCTCAAATAAATAAATAAAATCTTAATGAATGAATGAATGAATTCTTCAAGTAGGAATAGAGGAAGGAGGAAGGAAACCCAGATCTCTATTTGGGTAAGAAGTTTGTGTGGTCCCATCCTTGAGCTTGTTAGGGAGAATCTGAGAAGGGCCTCTGGAGGGCAACCAAAGCTAGTTAAAGTCCAAGATTTGGTGACCAATGTTGATTACACAGAAGGGTAGGGCACAAATGTTGATGGGCAACTCCTCTTTGCTGTTCAGTAAAGGTTGAGCTCTGATCATGTCTTATAGGAAATTGCATTAGGAGATTTTAGGAGGATTTTAAGAGTTATTGAAATGCTGAAATGCAGTGCTAAAAATGATTCATTCACTCAACATTCAACAAACATGTATTGAGCATCTACCACACGCCAAGCACTGCTGCAAAGCCCTGCACAAGGGGTCAGTGGTGTAACTGTGTCTCCCTGGAAGCTTTTAAATAATCTGTCCTTCTGGGATGACTTGGATACCTTGACTTAATTGGATTCAAACAGTATGTCAATCACCGAAGGGATCAAAATATATATAATGGTGATGTAAAAATATATTACTTTCTGATTCAGTTGATGACTGCCAGCTAGTTGCCTTTCCCAACTTCTTATTCCACCCTTCCTTTTTATTAATTGAACCTTGAGTTTTAAATGAGCACATTGCCACTTGGAAGAAAGTCCACATTTCTCAGCTTCCTTCGTGCTAGGTATAACAGTGAGACTAAGTATTGCCAATGAGAGAAAAGAAGAAGTGCTGGGTATGAAATCCAGGCCCTGGACTGAAAGGAAGGAGTTGTACCTTTTTCCCCTTCCTGAATTTGCTGCTTGAAAAAAAAGGATGTGATGGTTGGAGCACCAGAGCTATCTTATACCATTTTATACCATGAGGACAGGGGTATGCTCTGCCCTAGATCTGGAAGAGCAAAAAGCTAGAAGGACCCTGAACTCGTGATAACTCTCAGGTGACTATGCTACACTATGACCTCAAAGAGAGAGAAATAAACTTTTTTTAAAGTCATTTGGGGGGCGGGTCGTTTCTATTATAGCCAAATTTAGTCTATGTTAGCCAAATTGAGATAAAGGCTGTTTGTCTGCCTTAGGCATTAAGAGAAAACTCAATTCAAGCTGCCAAAACAAGGGAGATTTATTGGTCCATGTAGTTCTAAAGTAATGCAGACTTTACAGTGGGTTTGATTGATCTGCTCCATGATGCCATCCAAGAACCAGAATCTCTTGTGTCTCTTCTCCACCTAAAACACATGTACTTCATCATAAAGCAGGCCCCTATCCAGGACAGCACATGACTGCCAGCACTTCTGACTACATGCTTGCACACCTATATTCAGGGAGGGGGACATTCATCTTCTCAGAAAAGTAAGGAAACTTCTTTTGGATCTTGTCTATTCTTATTATTCTGAATTGGTCATCTGCCCATCTTTGAAACACTGACTATAAGCAAGGGCTGACTTACACTGGAGCTACCCTTTCCTGATTGCATGGAGATGTGCTGGGGCACTGCAGCAAACTCTCAGGAGCACCATGGCCTATTTCAACATTTCAAAAGTAGCGCAGATATACCTGTCAGATAACACACACAATTTTACTGTTAGGTTGCTGGATCTTTATACTTAATAAACAAAAGTGTTAGGGGTTTTTTGTGGGGTGGCGGGGAGGAGGAGAGTTGTATTTTGTTTGTTTATTTTGGTTTTGGTTTGGTTTGGTTGGCCTCAAGGCACCATGAAAATAATACTGAGACACCACAGGTTTTGTGAACCAAGAAAGGAACCTCTGGCCCAGAGTCGGGTAGGGTTAACGTCCCCCAATTATGTGGGCTACACGGGGCAGTGTAGATAATACAAATGAAAAGTGGGGTAGTTACTAAGAAAACAGAGAACAGATGTGGGGGAAGCAACCACAATGTTCACCAGACCTTCAGAAGAGCTAAACCCCGACTTGCTCTTAGGGAGGGAATTGTCTTTGTTTAGGAAAATACAACAGGTCCTTTGGGGTGAAAGGTGCAATCCTTGAAGGCTTGGGGTCAGTAGACAATACAGCAAAAGAGAACACAAAAATGTCCTTTGTTAGAAGCACTAGGAACGGGGAGACAGGGAAATAGAATTTCCATATAATAACACTTTATTTCCATACAATTCACACTCTAGATGTAAAAGAGGGAGTGAGAAGAGGCCTCAGCCACAAGACAGGGTTGTCAAGTCTTTGAAGAACACCAGCATTCGGTATTTGATTTTAAGTGTTCATATTACTGCAACACTCCAACCTGCCAAACCTGAGAAAAACCTATTATCCTATGTGAATAGGGTTTTTTGAGGGAATCAAAGAAAGACTGGAGTCCCTGCCTATGTTGACATGGTTGAAAAGGATAGCACCTGTAAAATAACTATCTCTGAATGGATCTAAATCTCTGGAAGCTGGGGCCAGAGATAACATGAGAATATGAGCTCCCTCCTTCCCCCCCTCCCCACCCTTTACCCCCAAGACAGGTAGAAATTATGGAGAGGGCACAGAATAGTGGTTCTCGATCCTGTCTACGTATTAGAGTCACCTGGGGGGGAATGTTTAAAAAGAAATACTGATGTTTTGTCTTATTCCAGACCAAATAAATTTAAAAAAAATCTCTATGGTTGGGACCCAGAAATCTGTACTTTTTAAAAATCTCCCCAGATGATTTTAGTGTGTAGCCATGGTGGAGAACCACTGGCCTAGGATATTATACAAATCAAAGAATAGAGGTACAAGACATTCTTATTTAGATCTTGAAGAGAAGAGAGACCCCTTAAAGTGGAGGTGGAGGAAGGGATGAGGGAGGAGTTGACATGGTGCCTTCTTGTCCTACTTAAATTCTCTCCACCAAACTAAAACCAGTAGAAAAGCCTGGACTGAGTCAGGAGAGCTAGGATCTAGTCCTTACTTGGCAGTTTACTAACTTTGTATGCTTTAGGCTAAGTCAATTAATTTTTCATCTGTGGGGCGCCTGGGTGGCTCAGTTGGTTAAGCGACTGCCTTCGGCTCAGGTCATGATCCTGGAGTCCCGGGATCGAGTCCCGCATCGGGCTCCCTGCTCCGCGGGGGGTCTGCTTCTCCCTCTGACCCTCCCGACCCTCCCCCCTCTCATGCTCTCTCTCTGTCTCTCTCTCAAATAAATAAATAAAATCTTTAAAAAAAAATTTTTTTTTCATCTGTGAATCTCTGTAAAAGAGAAGTGGACTTGATAATTTCCAAATTCATGCCTAGTTCTCAAACTTATGGTTCTTAGTTATAGAATACTAAGAATATGACATCACTTCCTTAGCTGCTCAGAGTGCTTTATCAACATTCACTGTCTGACACTAGCAAAGACCACATCCAGAAGGAAACCAAGGTTTCCCCCCAACCCCAACGTAACCCCACACAAGAGTAAGCAAGGTGGGGATGGCTGTTTTCTTCTTTAATCATGATTTGGTTGTAGTCATTTACAGGGTATTTCGGTTTCTGGGAAAAGATATATGGGGACAACAGCTGTTTTTTTAAACACTTAGCCCTTTCTTTTCAGGGCTCTTGTTAATTCAGAGGAAGACTAGAAGAGTAAATAGAATACTTATTTGGAAATTTGATTTCTTTCTTTTTATGGTTGTTTTTCCTTCTCCTTCCCATGAATATCTGCTCTTCTCCTAAAATATAAATAAATTTGATGACTTTCTCCTAAAAACAGTGGTTTTCAACCAGAGGCAACTTTGCCCCCCAGGGGACATTTGGTAATGTCTGGAGATATTTTTGTTACAACATGGTGGGTGGGAGAGTGCATGCTCCTGGCATGTAGTACATAGAGACAGGGATGCTGCTAAATATCCTACAATGCACAGGACAGCCCCCATAACAAAGAACGATCTAGCCGAAAATACCAATAGTGCTGAGGTTAAGAAACCCAGTCCTAAAATATGAATGAGATTTGTCAGCCCTGTTTCACAGAAATTTTAATTTCTGAGCATATCACAATTAAGGTGCTTACCCCTGATTAGGGACAGCAGTGACTCCTGAACGTCAGTTCAGTGACTCCTGAACATGCCAGCATGTGTTTTCAGGAGCCAGGAATTAAATAGCTATATACAGTCCCAATGTTTATTAGATTTTTGTGTAACATTATTTTCAGGTATTGGAACTACTTAGTATACATGGACAAAAATTAAATAAATATGAGATGATCACAGAAATTGAGTAACAAGGCCATATGTAATTGCCTTTTATTACCATCCTTTGAGGGAAGTGGAGTTGGGGCCTCTGAACTGCGATATTCAGGCTCCTTTACTGACAAATTCAGTGGGGGTAAACGGATTTTGTTTTAAGTGTGTATATTTTAAAAAAAGATCTGAAGAACTCATATCAAACTTTTAATAGTGGTTACCATAGGGAAAGGGGGAAGAGAGAAGAGTAAGATGGGGCAGAGAGGGGAGAAAGAAGACTTCAATTTTTTTAAATCAGCTTTATTGAAATATAATTTCCATATAATAACACTTTATTTCCATACAATTCACACTCTAGATGTACAATTCAATGAGTTTTGACAATGGTATATGGTTGTTTTAAGTCCATTAGAACTTTAACTTTTCATAGTTGAATCTTATAAGAAGCTTATGTTTCATAATTTTGTTTATAATTAGTTTTTTTGTTTATAATTAAAAACATGTTTTAGAAGAATTGTCTGAAATTATATACTCCTACCTCACCTCATTTTGTAAAAGCTGCTTACAGAGATACATGAAGGATATCAAAATAACCAGAAATAAAAGGGTAAGATGATTTAAAAGTAAAACAATGCTTTAACTTGAAGCCAAGGGGTCCCGGGGTAGTTCAGTCAGTTAAGCATCCGACTCTTGATCTCAGCTCAGGTCTTGATCTCAGGGTCATAAGTTCAAGCCCTATGTTAGGCTCCACACTAGATATGGAGCCTACTTTAAAAAAAAAGATTAATGGGAGCCAAGTTTAAGAATGCAGACCATGGATTCTCATTTCATTCTTTACACATAGGACAATCAGAGTTTAAGCTTCCAGTTAGTCAGTGTGAAAAGGGAAACCCTTTTCACCTTCTTTTGTGTGTTTGAGAGCATCGGTGAAGTTAAGCTCCTATTTAGCAAACCCAGTTTGCCACCGTTCCTTCCAAGAGTCCATGGGTTTCATAAAACCATTGACGGTTAATCCCCAGTTATTATTTGCCCATGAGGACACAAAAGTTATATGAGCCAAATTTTAAAGCTAAAGTTATCCATGGCATTAACTAAGAGGCTGTAGGGCTAGTTAAAGTAACTTTCTGTGAAGAGCCAACTTACACTAACATCTGGGAACTAAGTCTTATAAAATCATGAAGTCTCCTGTGTAGGACTATAGTTTGCTGAAGTCAGCTCCTACCAGCTTACGAGGGCTGATTGTTAAATTTCCAGGTATTTTGGGGTGCCTGGGTGGCTCAGTCAATAGCTATATTGACTGCCTTCAGCTCAGGTCATGACCCCAGGGTCCTGGGATCGAGCCCCACGTCAGGCTTCCTGCTCAACAAAAATCCACAGAATCATTCTGTTGTGAGAATCGGTTGGCAATATGAAATTTACATTCAAGAGTATTGACCATTTTATTATTATTTATAAACTGTGTGCTACCCATCCTTCATATAGGTAAAATTTGTAATAAATTTATGTGGGTATATTATGCATATATTTTCCCCTACATTTACCAGCACACTACTGCCTGGAGCTAAAAACCTCAGAGTACTGAACATACATTAAAGATTTTTTTTTTCTTAACACCTAGGCTAAGATGTAATTGGAGGCCCCAGTGATTTTCTTCATCTCGTTCCGGGGGGTGAGGGAAAGTGCTCTCTTTCATGAGGACAGATTCTTTTTTTTTATTATTTTTTATTTTTTTTTATTTTTAAAGATTTTATTTATTTATTTGACAGAGAGAGAGAGAGGGAACACAAGCAGGGGGAACAGCAGAGGGAGAGGGAGAAGCAGGCTTCCCACAGAGCAAGGAGCCCGATGCGGGGCTCGATCCCAGGACCCCGGGATCATGACCTGAGCCGAAGGCAGACACTTAACCAACTGAGCCACCCAGGCGCCCCTCATGAGGACAGATTCTTCTCTAACCCCAAGTCAACCCTTTCGCAATGGCCAAGTAGGCTGGGCAGAAGATTTTGAATGACTCTAAAGCAAAGCAATCACAGTTATCGTAAAAGAAAATGTAAATGCATGCCCTACTGATGAGATAGCCAAGGAATATTTGCTCATACAGAAAATAAGCACTAATCCATCAATGGTAGGGTCAGACTGAACAGGACTGATCCTGGACATCATTGCAAAGTGTGTGTGTTTGGCCATTTCTCCTCTCTCACTCTGGAGCCTGCTCCTCTTCTTCTCCATCTAAAAGCATTTAAAGGCAAACTTTAAAAAATATATGCAAGTCAGGCACCTGGCTGGCTCAGTCTGTTAAGCGTCTGCCTTCAGCTCAGGTCGTGATCCCAGAGTCCTGGGTCCAGCCCCACATCGGGCTCTCTGCTAAGCAGGGAGTCTGCTTCTCCCTCTCCCTCTACACCTCTCCCCCTGCTCATGCCCTCTCTCTCTCGAATAAATAAATAAAATCTTTAAAAAAATAAATATATATGCATGTCAAATAAGTTGTATCTACAGGAAAAATCAGCCCAAAGGCTGCAAGTTAGTGAGCTCAGAGTCTAGTCTTTCAAGGGATATTGCAGAGGTGGTAGTTGGTGTGACAGGAAAAAAATAGGCATTTGGAGGTTGATGTACCTGAACTTGAATCCTGGGTTTACTGTCTTAACATGTGACCTTGGACAAATTACTAAATTTCTCTGAACTTTGGTTTTCTCATTTGTAAAAATGAGTAAGTGTGAGAAATGAATGCAATAAATAGAAGATAGCTCAATAAAAGCTCCAGTTGTTTCTTGCTGTCAAATGACACAGGGAACCTAGAAGATCCCCAAGCCCCCAGTACCCAAGGGAATTAATTTTTGAAGGTGGGATTAGGGTGCAGGTATCTGGGGAAGCATAGCCAGGGCATGACTTCAATATCTAAGTAGGCAACTAGATATATATCTTGCATACAAAATATATAAACAAGACTGTGGGAGATCTGTTTCTGCCACAGAGCTAGTCTTAGAGAATGCGTGGGCAGGGGTTAGAAGGGAAGTAGGATCCCAGATTTTGCATTTTGGAAGGGGTGCTTTGGTCTAAATTTCTTTCCTCTACACCCCTGAAATTAGAAAATGAAGAGTATGACTCACCCAGAGAGTCTCCCTTGTTCCTCCTGCCTATGCCCTGCTCCCCAGCCCTCCACAGAGCTCAGAGTGGTCCTCTAGTGAGAGGGTAAGAGTTTTTCCCAGCCTTCCACAGAAACTTTTTTTTTTTTTGAGGATTCCTTCCAGAAATGGTTCATGTGCTTTGTGGTTGTAGTTTGAAGGACAGAAGTCTTTCGTCCCCATATTCAGGTGGGCTTTATGATCTGAACAAAAGCAGCAACTCCAAATATGAGAGAGAATTTGTGGAGGAAATGGCAGTTAGCTTCGAAGGGAATATTTGGCATTGAAAGTTGGCCCAGATTTAACTAAAAGGAACCATGTTACTTCATTCTTAGGATCTGTATAGCCCATCAATTCAGAGAGGATGTTTAACAGACAGCCTCTCTCAGGTTCTGTTCATTTTGAGCCGATCCATGGAAAGATCCATAAAAAATGAAAACACAGTAGTTCTAGAATATTATCCATAGCTGTATTGACTCAGCCTTAAAAGGATGGTCTGGGCTTAATGCCTGGTAAATTGTCAGCTCTCAATAAACTCTTGATGGACAGATAAATAAATGAATGAGTAATTTTAGATATACAGTAGCAACAAAAAGTGTGCTTGAGAATCACATATCATATATCTCAATAGAATCTATAATCTGTCCCTTTTAATATTGGCTGTTTTGATATGTTGACATGGGTACATATGTATATTTCATAAGTGATCAATTATGAGAGAGCCAAACATGCTCTGAATATTTCCCAACCATCTCTAAATACCTTCTATGCACCTTTCAGTATTTGACCCATAAAAGTCCTAAACTGTTCTGTGAAACAACATAGCCCAAGAATTTTTGTTTTTTAATAATTGATGTAATACAAAGAAACCATGAGTAACAAGTGGGAGAATGTAGCTGCCTTCCAGCCCTTTGAATGAGAAAATTCCCAGAAATGCTGGGAACTGCCGGAAATGCTTGGTTGTTAATGCAACTAGCCATGCAAATTCTCTTGGGCTGAAAGCCAGACATTTCCCACTCTATTTTGTGACAGCTCCACTCTGGGGAGCAAGGCAGATTCCTCCAAACCAGCAGCTGTGTAACAGACCACGATGATTGGGCCAACATGGTTCTCAGAGCCATTTCCACTCTGCTGTGTGCCTTCTTCATTAAGGGGGTGCCTGTAATGGAAGTGAGGTTGACTTTCTTTTTACTGCTAGCATCCCCTTTGTGTGCCTGTCCTGCCTTAAATTATAGATTGTCATCTCCTAAAGGAAGAGCTTGCAACTAAATTATCTTTGGGTTTCTTTCTCTTTCCCACCTCTTGCTGTCATCGTGCCTAGCCCCAGGGGGGCCCTCCATAGAGAACTGTTGGATTGAACCAAACACTAGTTATGTCCAATCCCAATAATACTTTGTTTTACATAAAGTGGAATAATTCCTTTGGGAAATGGCACAAGTCAGAAATGGCATTTAAAGCAAGGACTTGACTTCTCAGATCTTTCTCTAAAGCTGTGTTGAACTCATGCATATTATCCAGAGTCTAGGGCCTCTCAGGAATTTAGAGTGTCCATAGAGAGTTTAGGTGCTTTCTCCTTTCCATTCGGACTTGGGGCACAATGAGAAGCAGGAATTTGATCCCCTGGGGTTAAAGGAACACTTTACACAGAGCTCTGGAGCAATACACCACCTCCACCCTTTTTTAGGAAAAAATGCTGGCACATAGAACTGAACAGCCAACAGCCACATTCTCAAGATACTTGAAATGATGCTCATCTTTTAACAAAGGCTTCTGTGCATCCACAAAGAGCAAACAAAACCTGCTCCTCCCCTCACTGTGGCTGCATCTTTGTCCTCAGGAGCCTCAGCTCTTTGAGGCAATGCCCTGCCAGGCAGGCCCATGAGCACATCCTCACATCGTCGGTTCCAACAACAGAGGAAAGATGTTAGAGATACGGTCTTCTGAATTTTTTCTATGTGTTCCTCTCCGAATGGTGAGCACTCTGCCTTGTGGATATCCGTGTATTTCCTGAACCCAGCTATAAATAAATGGCAAGCTGTCTTATTTAGACAATAGCAACATATACAAGAAAGGAAAATGATCACTCTCACAGGAAAAGAGAAACCTGTTCTTTGTTGGAGAACACAGAAACTCTTCGTGTTTAGAATAAGCACCTTTGGCTTTTTCAAGAAAAAACAATATATTTTTTGTTTATTACTTATAGTTACCACTTCCTAAATCCTTTTCATTTAGAAAGACTACGCCTGACATAGCTTTTGTATTTTCTCCTTTCCACAGTTACACAGAACCCCTCACTGCTCCAATGGGGCCTGTTCTATTATTAAAAGTCATTTCTCTGGGCACATTTTTTAACCTGTCTTAAAATGATAACCATGGGGCCTTGATAAATTGATTGAAAGACATCTCCTAAGGTGGCTTTGCTAAGACATTTATTTTAAGAATAACTCTCAGTAGAATTTATCGGTGAATTACTTTATCTAGTCCCAATGTTAAATTATTTCCCCGCCAAGGGTATGATAATTCCTTTCTTGTTAACAATGAAAAAAAATGTAAGTATCCTCAAACAGTGCTAGGTTGGTACTAGCTCTGACATTAGTAATTTTAAGAATACTCCCACCAGAAGCTATAAATTATAAATATCAGATCCGGAAAAGTGAGAAATACCAATGAGTGAGGAAAAGCAATGATTACAATTTCAAATAAATGTCATTAACTGAAGAACAGGAAAAACACAGAGGAACCAAAGGGGCAGGATTGTTCACTGAAGGAGCTGAGGGTGGGGGATGGAAGGGAGGGAGCCCAAGTAAATAAAGCACCCCAGTAACGGAAATACACAGTCTCCATTACTCAGAAGAACTGGGCACTTGCCGAAGTAGGACAACCTTGGAGATTTTAATTTGTTCCCTCACTAATAAACAAGCACCGATAACGCTCCTTGATAATACTTCCTCTGGAATGTACAACATTCCATGTTTCTGCTCCTTAGTCACTACCGGACATGCATGAGTCAGACTGAGAGGTGGGGAAGTTGCCAGGCTGCTCATGGGACCACTGAAGGTATAGTCCAGCCCATAGATGTGATCTTGCCATGCTGCTTTCTCTTTCAACTCATCTTACATTAGGAGTGATAGGTGATTTATCTTTGGATAAAGAATGTAGTGAATCATCTGTAGACCATGAATTAAACTGGAAAACCAACTGGCAATTATCTAGTGCTTATGAATGGTGGGAGCAACTAGTCTGAATGTGATGGACCAAAACATGCTGCCCACAATTCTCCCAGTGGCTTAGAAAATTAGGTCAATGGAAAAATTCAGTTTTCTGGGTTTTGTTTTCTTTGTGTCTAAGCTTGGCCAGGTAAGAATGGCTGTACATACCATGTTTTAAGGATCTTTGTCCTACTTAGTAAGCCTACCGAGGTCCTACTTAGTAAGCCCCTGGCCCAGGGAACTGTCTCCTGGTGGTCGGGAAGAAATCTTGAATTTCTCGGGTAAACCCAATCTAATCCACAGGAAGGATGACAGTCAGTTCTAACTGTAAATGAGCAGACTAGCCATCTTGGCCCACCTTCAATAACACATAATAAGTAGAGATTCAGACATATTGGAATCCTATTCCATGCACCCAGAAAGAAACATGCTGGCCAGACTGACCAAGAGTGATTGCTGAAAAGTTTCATAAATCCTAACTTGCATGTTGCATTTAGAGACAGTTCCACTTATATCTTGAAGAAATCCATCTGCTCATTGGGCTTCTGGACCATTTTACTAAATCACAGTTCACAAACTGACAGAGACATATGTATGTTCAGTTCGATATACACAAACTTTTTTCTTTTCTTTCTTTGTTTTAATGCTTTCAGGTGCTACAAACTGTCTAGTTTGCCCCAGGTCCACCACTCCCTATTATGTTACATCCAAAATCATTTGGGTGAGAACCACAGAGTGTAGTGTCCTATTGTACAGCATAAGGAAAAAGCCAAACATTGGCCTCACTGATTTAGCCCCATTCATATTAATTAATGAATTGTATTTCTTTTTCCGGATGAAGACCATACCATGTTTTTATATATGCAGTTGTTCACATATATAAATTGTGAACATCTCAGTGTACTCTTGATGTTGGCTATATCCTTTGAAAGGAGTGAAAAAGGGGTGCCTGGGTGGCTCAATCAGTTAAGTGTCTGCTTTTGGCTCGGGTCATGATCCAAGGGTCCTGGGATGGAGCTCCGCATCGGGCTCCCTGCTCAGCACACAGTCTGCTTCTCCCTCTCCCTTTGCCCCTCCCCCTGCTCATGCTCTTTCTCTCAAATAAATAAAATCTCTTAAAAAAAGAAGAAGAAAGGAGTGAAGAAATGAATCAATTAGTTGCAAGCATATTTTAATTACCTGCTAGATGCCAAATGACTTGCAAGAAACAAAGAGGGAAGGGTGCACATTTATTACATATTTAATAAGTACTGGGAACTTGTGCTAAGCACTGCACAGACATAATCTGTTTTGCTTTTTTTTTTTAAATAATCTTCACGGGCACCTGGGTGGTTCAGTCGGTTAAACATCTGACTCTTGAATTCAGCTCAGGTCTTGATCTCAGGGTCGTGAGTTCAAGCCCCGCTTTGGGCTCCATGCTGGGCATGGAGCCTACTTTAAAAAATAAAATAAAATAATCTTCAGAGTTACTCTATGAGAAATAGGTATGACACTGTCATCCCATTCTATAGCTGAGGAAATTGAGGCTTGGAGAGCTTGCTCAAGGTCACACAGTGTATAGCAGAGCAAGGTTTCAGACCTAGCTCTTTCTGATTGCAGATAGAAACCCTTATTTGTCTGGTCATGCTGCCATAAAATACTAATAGCTTATTAAGTGTGTATTTCTGTGTCTTATTATATATATTATCTTCATTTAACTTTCACAATAAGTATATGAAAGACTATTATTATCCCAGTTTTATAGTGAGAAAACCAAGAAGTCAAAAAAAACAAAAAAAGCTTAAATTTACATAACTAATAAAGGCTAGAGCTGTGACTCAAACCCAGGTCTTACTCCAGAGTTAATGGTCTAATGTGCCCCCTTCCACACAATGGAAGCTACTATTAATATGTTTTAAAAGCAGCCAAAAAGAAAGTCTGCATAAGATGTATTTATATAGCAATTCATAATAGAAGAAAGCTACTTGGATATGGATTTTTTTTTTTCTCGTAAGCCTCTACCTAGTATTTCTGGGCATATCCATTTTATAAAGAGGGCTAAGTTGAATGTGTTTTTAATTTTCTTAGAGCAGCTACTCTTTAGGAATGTCTTTCACTTCTTAAATGTCCACATATTCAAGTAGATCTAAGGTTTCTCCATCAGGGCTCTACAGAAGAACCACCATTGCAGGTGATACCCTCTACGGGCCTATCCCTTTAGGGAACAATTTAAGAAGTACAAGACAGATGTCCAGCCAAGTCCTGTAGCTACACCAAAATGTAGCATGTCATAATAGGATTACATATGAAAGAAGAGTGAATGATACCACAAGAGAATAAATTATAAGTACCAAATGAGTGCAAAAAAGTAGATGTTATAGTAGTTTATAGGAGAGCAAGATCTGCCGCAGCTCTGGAGGTCAAGAAAGAGGGCAAAGTAAGATGATTAAAAAAGAAGGTTTTGAGTTGTCCAGATATGGTTTTAAATCTACCTATATGACTTTGAGCAAGTAAGTTATTTGATCTCTCTCAGAGATCTGTAAAATGGGAATTTTGAGATTAGATAATAAATTTTAAATGTTTCCCACGGTGCCCTGTTTCTTCATATTGTATAATTGTTTGCCAGTCTCCTCCATTAGGCTGTAACCTCCTCAAAAACTGGATCTGTGTCCCGCTCATCTTTGTGTCTCTCAGCCTTTGGTACAGTGTTTAAGCTCATCCCCATGCCTGATGTTTCTTTCTGTGCGAAGGATATTCCATTATCAGATTACTCCTGCCCTCTCCGGGCTTTTACATAGTCCACATGAGGAGAAGTGAATCGACTACTTGACTGGAGGAGAAGTGAATGGTTTACTTGACTGGTGAGTCAGGAAGAGCTCACTCTATGCCACTCTCCATGTTCTCTTTGGAATGAATTTTCTACAGGAGCATACAGGCTCTTGCACTCTTCTATACTGGGAGTCTTACTGTCCAGTGCTGCCACCACTGAGTGGGCAAGCCTACCTATTTCTGAGGTTTAGTAATATAAAGCACATTTCCATACAGATACTGAAGAGTACAGGGAGACCTGGTTGGAAAGGTAGATTCAAACCAGATTATGGAAAAGATCTTGTTATGACTTTATGGCATGGCATTTCAGCAAATTCCTTAAAATGTATGGATATTGATAAAGAATGGAAAGAGTCTACATAACTAAGCCCAAAATATATTTGGGCTTTGTTTGTTTGTCTGTTTTTGGTGTTTGGATATTTTTATAGTGAGGGATGGGTGGTTGATTTGGGGGGTTTTGTTTTGATTGTGTTGAGATAAGGATAAGGTGTCAGCTTTTTAAAATTTTGTACAGAATTCACTTTGGGGTTTTTTTAAAGTTATTATATATGAAGGCATTAATAAACCCATCATTTGATGAATAGACCTGTTAAATTAGGTGGGGTTTTTTTTTTAATTTTTATTTATTTGACAGAGCTAGAGAGAGAGACAGCAAGAGAGGGAACACAAGCAGGGAGAGTGGGAGAGGGAGAAACAGGCTTCCTGCTGAGCAGGGAGCCCGATGCAGGGCTCAATCCCAGGACCCTGGGATCATGACCCGAGCTGAAGGCAGACGCTTAATGACTGAGCCACCCAGGTGCCCCCATTTTTTTGTTTTTTTTTTAACCAAGTGTGGTCTGGGACCATCTGCCTCAGAAATACCTGGAGAGCTTTAGAATACAAATTTCTATGCCTCACTGCAGATCTGCCTGATCAGAATCCTTGGGGTTGAGGCCTAGGAATATGAGTTTAACATTCTCCTCAAGTGATTTTTATGCTTATTGTATTAAGGGCATCACCTGCCAACAGACAGGCTAATTCAATTTAAGTGTATCTATAAGAGGAAATTGTGTGTGTGTGTGTGTGTGTGTGTGGTTATTGCTAAATCAGATTATTGACCAGAATGATTACCACTATAGTCCCTTTTTCCTGTAGACCAGGGCAGTCCTGCTTACTCAGCCAAGGATGTCATCAAAACCCCAGCTGGGCCTTTTGTATATGTCCATTTCACGTCTCACTGAGAGGTCTTATGAACAAAAACTAGAAAAATTATAGACAGTTTTAAAACCTTTTTAAATTTACAGACAGGGCACGTGGGTGGCTCATTCGTTAAGCGTCTGCCTTCGGCTCAGGTCATGATCCCAGGGTCCTGGGATCAAGCCCCGCATCGGGCTCCCTGCTCAGCGGGAAGCCTGCTTCTCCCTCTCCCAACTCCCCCTGCTTGTGGTCCCTCTCTCGCTGTGTCTCTCTCTGTCAAAAAATAAATAAAATCTTTAAAAAAATAAAATAAATTTACAGACAAACACACACTTTCAAAAAAAAAAAAAAAAACAAGAAGAACATTTGCAGTTCTTCCAAAGAATCCTAGCTTCATGGAGTTTTCCTCTTGGGAGTCTAAATGACTAGAGGAAATAGGCAGGAACTTCACAGGAACATTCTTAGGCATCCATTGCAAGCTTATACCCACACGCTGCCTTCCTTCTGTTTGAAAGTGTGGGGAAATGCTCTGCTTAAGCCTGCTTTGTTTCTCTGTATAGATCATGCAACAGATGAGTGACCACCGCTATGACAAACTCACTGTGCCTGATGATGTGGCCGCCAACTGTATATACCTAAATATCCCCAGCAAAGGCCACGTCTTACTACACCGCACCCCAGAAGAATATCCAGAAAGTGCAAAGGTAAAAAAACATCCTTCCTGGCCACTGCAGCTGCGTAGTCCTCTCCGTGACAGTCTTCCTGCCTGGGGATTTTTTTCATGATGGACTGACAAATAACAGGGACTTCCTTTTCCTCTATACAGGTCAAATCATTATGAAAGCAGAGAGGATACTATAATTTTAGGGCACAAGGAAAGTTAATTTAACTCACTCTTCTCATTCATGTCACTGATCGCGAATGCATGCACAATAATTGAGGTGATCATGCCTGGTATTCAAAACTTTTCAAATAAGTACTTAGATCTCCCAAGTCTATGCTGCAGTTCTGATTACATGTATCTCCCCACACTTAGATACTCACTAGGCATAGAGACCTACAATTAGATGGTCAACTGTGTCATTGTTTTCTGACGAATCTGAGCTGCCCTTCGTCAGAAAGGCATTTGTTTTTTAACGACAGAGAAGTGTGAATGATGCAAAGAGGTGGGTGCTCATTGTCAGGGCTGCAAAAAGGGGGCTTTTGGCTGTGCATCTCAGGTAGTGAAGGATCAGAAAGAGCAAAAAAGATGATATACTTGCCATCAGGCACCTGTCCCTCTAAGACCTTCTGCATTTGTGCCCCAACACAGGAATTGTCCCCAGATATGGAACTCTTTCCTGGTCTAAGAAGATGTTCCTTGTCCTTCCGGGCACTCTGCCAGTCTCTTCTGCACACGCAGACATAGCAGCGCTCATCCATAGACCCTCCAAGTGTCCATATCTGTTTCAGATCTTCATCTCTGCCCAGAGGAATCATATGCTTACACTCAGCATTACAGAAGAGCCTTTAATAGCCACTGATTTTTTTATTTATGTATCTTAAAAATTATAATTTATCTTTAAAAATTTTAGAAAATATTTTGGCCACCTTTCAGATATGTGATATTGTGTAAGCACTATGCTTATCTTCTGAATCAGTCATCTTCTTAGCAGATAAAAAGAAAAGGGTGGGGAGATACATAGATAATTTCTCTGTTTCCATGGCTGAAAGTGTGAACCTGAGGAAAATAGAGGACCCCTGACCCCAGAACGGGGCTTAACCAGCTCTCAGATGAATAGAGGGTCTCATACGTTATTGTGCATTAGGATTGTTAAAAATGCAGCTTCCTAGACCCCCACCCTAGAATCTGCAATTTCAACAAGCACCCGGGTCACAGAACTCACTTGGAGAAACACAGCTCTGGACCGTTCATTCTTCTCCAGCCACACTGATCCTCTGACGACCAGATGATGATTAACTGCTTTGGATTCAGCCCTGTGTCTATCTACAGTAACGATGATAACATCCACGTTCACCGAGACTTCCCCTGCGCCAGGCACTGGGCCAAGCCCGGTGTGTGCATTATCTTAGTTATACCCCACAGCAGCCCTGTGGGGGCGCTCTTGTTAACTCTGATTTTACCGAATAGTAATCCAAGGCTAAGAGTGCGGCATCTGGCACTTGGCTGAAGTCACATTTTAGGTGGTGAGTTGACAGAACTAGGTTTGGAGCCCAGCTCTGGCTCCAGCACTCTTAATTAGCCACTGTAGTGAATTTTAAGGAACAAAGTGCTTCCTAAAGAAGCATGGCAGATTGTTTTTTAGACAGTGTTTTTCAAGTGATTTTGTATTTTTTAAAAAATGTGCTTTATTTGATCATCAGAGAAACATCTGTGGCCTGTTAATTCGAAGTTTGGACACATGCTTTCTATTAGTGTCAAAAGATGCTGTAAAATTCACACCTGTAATTTAAAAGCAGTTTGACCTGAAATGATTCACTTAAAGTCTATTTTGTCAAGTTCTTCCAGTGGTGTTGGAAGGAAAGAGACCTTACAGTACAGTTGAGGGGGTTTTAAAGTGTGGCGAGGAAGGATTCTCAGACTGAAAACACCACCACTAGCTCTCCCATTATCACTCAACGTTCCTGTGACAACGGCAGAGTGAAGTCATCTCTCGTGACAACCACATTTTTGACACATCTCTGGCTTTGAGGTTAAAGCATAGAGCTCGTGGTTAACCAGTGCCGCCTGCTCCGTTGGTATGGCTGGGGGCACGTGTGGTCTCTAGACTGCATGCACGTCTTGGGGTTCAACAGCTGAGAAGCCTGAACTCGAAAGCCAAATGCATTTTCACACTAGGCGAGGAGGTGGGGGGGAGTGGCAGGGATGAGACAGAGGCGGAAACATAATCCTTCTGCTTTACCTTTCCTTGATTCCTGCTGCAGGTTTATGAAAAGCTGAAGGACCATATGCTGATCCCCGTGAGCCATTCTGAACTGGAAAAGGTGGACGGGCTGCTCACATGCAGCTCGATTTTAATTAACAAGAAGGTAGACTCCTGAGTCGAAGTCCCCCCCCCCCCCCCCCCCCCCCGCCCCATAGCCGGCAATACCGCACTCACAAGGCCGATGACTGTCCTGCTCCTGTCGTGTTCATTGACAATCTGCTGCGCCACTATGCTGTTAACACTGGTTTACGAAAGTCTCCTAAGTTTGCTTCGCTCTGCACCCTCCCCTTCCTCCCCTTGCGGTGGTACCTAAACTGTGGGTTTTGCTAAATGAATTAAGCAATCTAGAAAATATAGAGCTAATGAATTATTGAACTGTGATTAATAATAGTAAAGAAACACTCATTTCAGTGTTTGTATTATCAGTGTGAATATATATATGCTGCTTAGTTGCCAATATATGCTAAAGAATGTCTTCTTGATCAGTCAGATAGGCCAGGGTTGTTTTTTTGGTTTGTTTTTTTCCTCTCTGTATCGGTAGTCATCTTTGGTTCCTGTGAAATTCCCTGGTCCCTGGCTTCCCTCCTTTTCCTTCCTTTTTTTCATCTGAACTCTGGAAATTTCGTCGCCAGTTACTTTCTTTTGCCTTTCTTCACTTCGATTACCTTGGGTAAAATCCACAGTCTTGCCTTCTGGATACCTTCCTGCAGGTCCCTCCTGTCTGCCACATTAGCCTCCTCTGGCCCATGGCTACATCTTCAGCCACCACCCTCACTCTCCCCAGGAAGGGCAAACGGGTCCCTCAACAGAAGTGTGACCAAAATCAGAACGGCTATTTGGGGGAGAGTTAACCAGGCAGAGGCATATCCTGATGGGGTTTGTCCCAGAGATCTGAATTCCAGAAGAAGTAGGGTACCACACCTAGGAAGGTAAATTCAGCTCCAGAGGGTTACTAGAGATCATAGATCAAGAAGCTTGGAAACACCCCATGGGTACATCTCAGAAAGTCCTTAAGTCACATTCCATGAATTTTTGCTTTATTACTGACCATTTATAGACCTTGGGAAATAGTCTTATTTTTTCCCTCAGCTCATTTCTCTTCCCACCCCCACTCATCGTGACTCACCCTACTTCCAGCCTTCTACCCCCTGCAATTATCCTGGTCTAGCAAAGTTACTGCTTTCAAAAGGCACAGTGCATCTACAAATGATTATTGATGGTCTAGTGAGAGCCAGATGAAGCATGTTCAGGAAGTGATCAGCTTGGTGCTTGAAACCGCAGACAAAGGACAATTCCACTTTAAAATATCTATGAATATATACTGTGGAATTCAATTAAAATTTCTGTCCTCTCTAGCTTTTAAATTACACAACCTGACACTGATGCTAGTCTCTTACAAAGAACAATGCCACAGTGAAGGGAGAGATCATTGTCTTTTACTTAAACCTGGAAGAATCAGCCTTTTAGCAGGCCAGGGAAATGGTACTTTCCAAGGAATGGTGACTGATTGAGGCATGTTATCAAACTTCCTAGTCATCTCCACCTTTCCTGTATTGCCTGTAGCTTGTTGTTCAAGATTAACAATCAGGGAGATTAAGGAATATGACTTCAAGGCTTGCTCTGCTTACCTGTGTGTTTCTTTTTTTCTTTTTTTCTTTTTTTTTTTTTAAGATTTATTTATCTGAGAGAGAGTGCATGGGTGTGGGGGGGGGAGGGGTAGAGAGAGAATCTCAAGCAGACTCCCCGCTGAGTGTGGAGCCTGACCTGGGGCTTGATGTCATGACCCTGAGATCATGACCTGAGCCGAAATCAAGAGTCAGACACTTAACCGACTGAGCCACCCAGGCGCCCCTTACCTATGTATTTCTAACCAAACATTTCTTATGTTTGGTGACCAAGATACAATTCCCTCCATTCATATCTCTCCTTAGCAAATGGAAGTGATAAACCTCTGAGAAAACCAAGACATCCTTAGCCACCACCTATCTTTTTCATTTATTTGATGATTTTATGCCAGAATTTGAAGAAATTCCTGCTCCTCCTTTTTGCTTAACTGCAAAATGCAGATATCTTAGTTACAGCATCCTATGAATGAACCATATCTTGGTCACTGTCTTATTTCAAAGTGTCTCATCATGGGTGAAGAGTGTGTTTTTACCAGAGAGAAAACGATTGTTACCCACATGGTCTAGTCAATAAGGAAAAATTGTCCTCTACGATTATGGTTGCCCTTTTGGGTTAAATCTGGCCCTGTGCTGGCAAAAGCAGAACTTCTCCCTGGGAGAGTCCAACATCTCAAAAACAACCTCGGGAAAGTTAACGCAGTCAGCCACCTTAGGATTACTATTAAAGCTAAGTGGCATATAATTTTCAATATATTTACTTCTATCATCCCAAATTGAAGAACTATATTTAGTCAATTGCAAGTGAATCGATTTTTCTTTTGAACAATTTGTCCTATAGAAGGCTCTTTTTCACTTTTTCTTTCCTTTGCTTCTTTCCCTCTTTGCTCCTCTGTCTCAAGAAATCACTTAGTATCTATGTGCCTCTTCCACAGAATTGTTTTGTCTGCTATGTCACTAAGACTGTCTTCTTTGTACTCCCTGTGATATGACAGTGTGAAAAGCCAAAATATCTGCAGCATAGTAGTAGTATTTTTTGATGTTCTCATCAGCATAACGTTATCTTTGCAGAGGAACGATGACCCGTTACATAGGTTCCCCTCGAGTCCATTATGATTTATAAGGATAAATAAACTAACACAAGCTGCTCTTTGACATTATAAAGACATTAGGAATGGTATTAAAGTAAGGAAAAGTTGAGTCTGAATTACTGGGGTAGTAAGATTCAATCTAACAGGGGCAATATAGAGAAAGTACATTATTTAGCATTATCTCTTCAACTATAATGGATTGCTATAGAAATCAGCAGGCAGATCTATAATGTGTATTGATTGCTCTTTAAGCTACTGTGAACAGATTACTAAGGCTATCTCTTCATCTCTAAAGGGGAAATAGTCTATAGATGAATAATGTGACTTATATAGAGTTGCATGTTAAAATTCATAATTATTTACTCTTTAACATTCTACAGAATTTAGCCTTGGTCTCAACATGGTGTTAGACTTGTGCATTTTGTTTTACTGATCATCACATTGCAGCCAATGTACGATTATCCACTCTGTGTACCAAAACCAGTCTTGCCTTTCATGACCCTCTAGTCCAGAGAAGTTCTGCACTGATTTTAATCTCTTGCTGTCCTGATGCTACAAGTATACCAATCATGATGGAATAAAGTGTGAATTATACTATGACCAACAGCACATGTCTCTTTTTTTGCAACAGAAACTGCTCTAGGAAATGCAGTCACCATCGCTTTGCTGTCAGAGATGGGAAGTTTTCTCTGTTGTCCCATAATTAGAAATACTGTGCCTGTAAATCAACTGCCATCAAAAGCTTGGATTAAAATGATACCTGAAGTGATGCTTCATACTGCAAGCACTTAAAAAGCGTGCATGACACCCATGCGAGGTCAAGAGGTCTTGATTTCACCTGTGCTCCTCCTTGGAGGCTTCTTTTTTCCCTTTTGCTCCTAACTGTGGTCAGCACATTATATGGCTCAGTCGTGGAAGCAGTGGAACAGGTTTTCTCTCATTCATGCAAGAGTTTGGTTGTGGTTTTTGTTTGTTTGTTTTACAGTAAGCATCTGTTAGGACATTTGAAGATTTTTTTAATGAGTCTTTTTTTATTTCCAACCATTTTTTTCTAGCTGAAAGCAGCTTTATTGTTTTCCTTTTCTGATTGTAAAAATAATTGCTCACCATAAAAATAAAATTCAAATAATACAGAAGCAACTATAAAAACAAAAGTAAAGAAAAAAAATTACCCCAAATTTCATCACAAAGAGATGCCATTGTTAACATTTTGAAGACTATCCATCCATCTATGAGTAGATACAGATATAAATGTGGAATAATTTTACATCATCATGCTGTTCTATAGCTTGCTTCCTTTACTTAGCAATAGATTGCAGGCATCTCTCCATGTCAATAAATAGAGATCTACATCATCAATTTTAACAACCCTGAATATTCCATGATACAGTTGTCGAAGCAGCTCTTTCTAATTTATATGGAGTGTTAGATCACAGATGTTCAGTATGCCCATGTTGCTAGTAGCCTGGGGTCTTCAAACTGTCAAAAATGTGCTGATTATGAGGCTTCACACATACCCAGAGTTAGTTCAATCTGGTGTCTTCTTATGGAAACTGAATGGTACGTGCAAATGCTCACTAGAAGCACAGACTACTATTAAAATTCCTTAAAGAGGTCGTTGATCTATTCATACCTTCTCAGTTGATGTTGCATTAATTAGTTCTCCCTTATTCAAGCCAGCACTGAAAGGGGCACAGAAGCTAAAAAAAAAAAAAAAAAAGCCAACTACCACCCCTGCACACCTGCCCTGGGCCCCCTTAGGCAATGGAACCCTCCACCTAAGTGCCAGAGTATTTACTCCTCACAGAAGAGAATGGAGACACTTTTTGAAGGAAGAGTTGGCAGGGTTTCCGTGACTGATCTTTCTCCCAGCCTTCCAGAAGGATGGCGGAAGGTAAGAAGGAGAAAAATCCCCTCTCGTGACAAACTGCAGATTCTGGAAATGGGACTTTTGCTGAATGAATAATGCTGGTCAACAATAGTTTTAGACGGGTGAGCACATGTTTAACAGGCTCTAGGGTACTGCTCCTGTCTTTCCAGAGCTGGCAGTCTGGGAGGGGCTTGGAAGGAAGACTACACAAGATTACAAATGATTACAACACAAGAGAAGGTAAGGTAAGAACTTAAAAGAACAGCACTGTGGTGGTTCCCAAGAAGGGGAAACCTGATGGAGGAACCTGGGCTTGATCGCCTTGGAAGAACTGCCCTGGCTTCAGTAGGCCAAGATAGGAGGTCAGGCCTTTGAGGCGGAGGAAACAGCATGAGCACAGGCATGAAGGTGGTAGAGCATAGCGAACACTTCAGAAGTGTCCATCATGGACCAGTTAACGCTACTAGACTCTGGGGGTACAATGGTGACAGGACCTGCTTTCCTGGAATTTACATCCACAGAGGAAGATAGACATTAAACAAGCTATGGCATGTGCAGTGAACATTTGGAAAGAGAATGGGGTGCTCAGAGCAGATGACAGGGGCAAGCAAGTGGGTTTGTTTGGCTGACACATGGGGAAATATAAGAGCACAGCGAGATGATGTAGGTTGGGATGTCAACAGTCTGGCCTGCTAAGATAGGATATTAGGACTGAATTTGGCAGTCTGTGAGGATCTCCTGAAGACTTTGGGGTCAGGGAGTGAAATTACTGGAGCTTGATATGGCAGCATTGTATAGGATGATGGGAACTGAGACTGGCGTTTCTCTAAGTTTAATTTCCCCTAGTTTACTTTGTCATTTAAACATCTCTTCTTATCTCCAAAATGGAGCCTGAAAGCTGGGCAATTATCTCTCTCTCTCTCTCTCTCTATATATATATATATTTTTTTTTTTCTCTTCCTCTCTCTCTCTCTCCTGAAAAACAAATTAATAACACCTTTCCCTCCCAACTCCAAAGGGACCTTTTCAACACGAATGAGATGAAAGGACTGAAGACTTCTTTGGAAGAAAGGTATAATGTAAATATCATTATCATCATTATCCTCATTAACTCCTATCACAGCAAGTCAGGATCCCATCAAAATGTCATCTTCTATTTGAAACATCAATCACCACTCCAGAAATAACTCAAGATTTTCATCATTGATGCCTCTAAGCTAGCCTGACAGCTTCCAAGATGAATTCACAGGTTTCCTTGGTAGCCGACACGGCTGTTCCGAAGACATACTTGCATTAGGGAACTGTTGGTAAGTCGGAATTTTCCCCAACTCCCTTCCCCCTCCAAACACTCATTTCTAACTCAGTGAAAGCTGGTCACTTATAGCACAAGATAACTGGGGTTATCAGGCTTTTAGGAGAATGTGTAAGAGCCAAATATGTTACTGTCACTATAAATAAATAAAAGATTCAAACCAGTATGCCAGCTAACCTCTTGGTAAAATATAGCTTGGACTGGCTTGTGACATGAATGCCTACAAGTAATGATTGGTCTCTAGGTCTTGGGAAGCCCCCTCTATTTATAAATAGAAAGTTTAGTCATCTGGCTATGAATACAAAGAAAGAGCTTGAGTGAATTAACAAAAACCTAAGAAGGTAGCTTGCTTTTTCCTACAGTTAAACTTTAAAAATAATTTTTTAAGTTCCTGCTCATGGACAAGGAAACTTATTGATTAGCTAGGAAGGACTTTGGGACAGAACTCAGAGGATAACAGCTTCAAATTAAATTAGGAAACCATGTGCTATGTGTTGAAATTCCCCACTATCCCTCAAGGGTACAAAGACTACATATTTCATATTGAGGCAGAAAAGGTTCAGGAAACAAACAAGTTCTGATTCTAAGCAACAGTCAAGCTATGTAGAAATGTTACCTCTTCTGCCTCTGGAAAGAGCTTGTGGAATAAACAGATTCATGGATCCAACAGAGGCATCAAATTCCAGGGCAGGATATGAACAAAATCATCTGTTTTGTTTACGTGGGACCCATGTGAGCATATGAGGTCCCCTAGAGTTAATGCTAGGACAGCAACATGGGGCTTGCTTCCTTTCTAGGCTTGATTATAATTGGGAGAGACTGAAGGAACATTGTTATCATGGAAGGATGGTAACAAGGAGTTTATCTGATAGGAAATAGAATTCACCCCCCCCCCCCCGCTTTAGATCAAATAAAGAGATTTTAATGATGGTCTGTGTCAAAGATATGCATGTTGAGGGTACAAACAAGGGTGGTGATACCCCAAAACCAGCTGTCAGCCGCACCCCTAGGCCCAGCAGGACAAGGACAGGAAATCATGCTACTGCATCTGATACAGAGAAAGGACCACAGCTCCAGGCCGAGACCAGATTCCAGAACAGGGAAATATACCTCAGCCTCTCTCTTCCCACTCTCTGATCTGCTGGTGCTCCCCACTGACTGAACACAATGGCCAGATGGCTAGTGGGGGAGCCCAGGCAATGCCTTCTTCAGAGGGGAACCTCCTGAGCCATGGAGCTGGCAGAGAAGGGCAGAGAAAGGAGCTGGAGGGGGTAGAGGATAATCACAATGCCACTATGAAAATGAGCTCTTAGCCCTCCGGGGAGTGGCTGTCGCCAACTCTTCTCTCAAGGTTGGCCTTTAAATCATATTTCTTGGCGAACTCCTTAGGCACATGCCAGTTCCATGATCTGGTTCTCCCTCTCTGAATATCAGAAAATGATTGGAGCAGAATCAACAGTAGGACATGAGTCTGCAGTGCCAGCGGGTAAGAGAACATCACATTCCAGACCCATGAGTCCTGGACCTCTTTAGTAAGCACTATGTTAATTCTAAAATTAGAGCAATCTCTGGGGCACCTGGTGTTCAAAAACAGCTAAGTGCCTTTTTACAGCATGCTCATGACCTGCTGGTGACATAAAGTTGTTTAGGATTCCACAGAACCTATTTTCTCTGTTTCCCCTTTTGTTTGTACACACAGCCAATCCCACTAGGCAAAAGCTGTGTTTGGTTTTACATGGTTATGTTGTTCATGGGGATAATATTCAGTCTGAACTCATCCGGTTAGTTCTCCATTCCTGGAGGTGTTCAAGCAGAGACTCAAGGACCACAAGCAAGAGTGGTTGTGGAGATTGCTGTAGGGGGTAAAATCTGATCTAGATAACATCTAATGTCCTTTACCACCCTGCAGTTCTATGATTAGGTATTTGTGCTGTTCTGATTCCCAGGGGATTTCCTTCCCACTCTGGGCCCCACCACCCCAGGCTCTATATGAACATTGTTCTCATCTAGTAAATAACAATACTAAGAGTTCCACTTCCAGCATGATCACAGGAAGAGATCTGTGGACTGACTCTCCAGCAACACTGATGGACATTTTTTTTGATGAGTCATTTTTTCCAGGTTTATTCAGGTATAAGTGCCAAAATTGTAGTGTATTTGCACTGTACAGCATGGTAATTGGATATACATATACATAATGAAATGATTCCCACAATCTAGTTAAGTTAGTTAAGTAATCAATTACTTTTACATAAATAATATTTTTTAGTGAAATACTCAAGGTCAGCCCTTTTAGCCAGTATCAAGTATACAATACAGTATTATTAACTACAGTTCCCAATCTGTACACTCGATTTTTTTTTTTGAAGTACAGTTGACACAGATTTTTTTTTAAAGAAACATTTAGAGCCTCTGGAATTGGTTGTATGCGCATTCATCAAGTGAAGAAACAGTCAAGAAAATCTTCTGAACTTATTAAGATCAGTGAGAACCTGTGGTATTTGCACCCTTCTTCCTTCCCTCTCAGCTCGGTGAGAGAGACCTCCACTCCAGACTGAGAGCTGAGAACACAGAGCCCTCTCTCCCCACAGGTGAGAGGAGAGACGTCTCCATTGTTCATTCTGCCCCCAGCCACCTGTTGCTGAGACTAAATTCTGGGCAAGTGTGTCTGAAAAGTGGGGCTCCCCTCTTCCACCCAGCCTCACTTGTATGGGACGGAGGCTCTTTGAGACACTTTGATCACTGCACCAAGAAGAATATGGGGCCCTGAACACCCTTCCCCTAGCTCATGGGATGGGGGTTCTAGCCAGAAGAGGCAAGCCAAAAGGACCTGAGGCTACAGTCTCCCCTTCAACTAACATTCACCAGCTACAGCAAAGACATCACTTTAGGAGGAGCTCACCATTTTCCCTGCCCCCAGCTACAGAACCAAGCCTCAGATTTTGCCCCGGGGGAGAAGCAGGCTACAGAACAAAGAGCTTCAAATTCCTCACCCAAGAATTGACTTCATTTGCAACTGTAGTGTAAAGAAGTTCAAGTCTAAAGGTGCTCTCAGAAACAGTGGAGGTTGTAATGAAAAGCAATTAGGAAAAGATTGGTAGATTAGGCTAAACTTTAGGCAGCCAGCTTGAAAAAGGAAGAAGTAAAACTACCCCTGTTGACACCTAACATGATCTTCTATATATAAAATCCTGAGGAATCCACTAAAAAATAATTAAACCTAATAAAAAGAGTTCACAAGGTTTTAGGATACAAGACCAATATCAAAAAATCAATTGCATTTCTATATACTTGCAATGAACAATCTGAAAGTGAAATTAAGAAAAACAATTCCACTTACAATAACATCAGAAAGAATAAAATATTTAGGAATAAATTTAATAGAAGTGCAAAGCTAATGCTCTGAAAATGACAAAACATTGTTGAAATTAAGAGCTAAATAAATGGAAAAATCTCTCATGTTCATTGATTAGAAGACTTAATAGTATTAAAATGGTGATACTTCCCAAATTGATCTACAGATTCAATGCAAAATCTATTAGAATCTCAGCTGACTTCTTTGTAGAAATTGACGAACTGATTCTAAAATTCATATGGAATTACAAGGATCCCCCAGTATCCAAAATACTGAAAAAGAGAAACAAAGTTGAAGGACTGACACTTCCCAATTGCAAACTTCAAAAGCAACAATAATTAAAATAGCGTGGTACTGACATAAGGATAGACATATAGATCAATAGAATAGAACTGAGAGTCCAGAAATAAATCTATGTTTTTATAGTCAACCGATTTTCAGCTAGGGTGTGAAAGAATATATAATGAGGGGAAAGGATAGTTTTCTCAACAAATGCTGCTGGGACAACTGGATACCCACCTCAAAAGAATAAAGGCAGACTCTTCCCTCACACCATATACAAAAATTGACTCGAGGGGCACCTAGGTGACTCAGTTGGTTAAGCATCTGCCTTCGGCTCAGGTCATGATCTCAGGGTCCTGGGATTGAGCCCCACGTCTGGGCTCCTGCTCAGTGGGGAGCCTGCTTCTCCCTCTGCCACTCCCCCCTCTCATGCTCTCTCTCTCTCAAATAAACAAATAAAATCTTTTAAAAATAAATTAATTAATTTAAAAAATGAACTCAAAACGGGTCAGATATCTAAATGAAGAGGAAAAACATAAAAGTTCTTAGAAGAAAACAGGAACAAATCTTCATGACCTTGAATTTGGCAATGGATTCTTAGATATGACCCCAAAAGCACAAGCAACAAAAGAAAAAAAAAGAGATGAATTGGACTTCCTCAAAATTGAAAACTATGTGTTTCAAAGGATACCATCCAAGAAAGTTAAAAGACAGTTCACCAAACGAGAGAAAATATATACAAATCATATATCTGATAAGGTATTACATTTAGAATATATAAAGAACTCTCATAACTCAATAATAAAAAAAGACAACCCAATTTTAACATGGTGAAAGAATCTGAAGAAGCATCTCTCCAGAGAAGTTACACTGGTGACCAATAAACATATGAAACATCATTAGTTATCAGGGATCAACATCTCTGATGCAAATCAACATCACCAGGAGATACCACTTCATACCCATTAGAATGAGGAGAATTAAAAAGTCGGATAATAAAAATATTGGCAAGGATGTGGAGAATCAGAACCCTCATACATTGCTACTGGGAATGTAAAATGCAGCCACTTTGGAAAACAGTCCGGCAGTTCCTTAACATGTCAACATTCAGTTACCATATGACCCAGCAGTTACCCTCCTAGGTATATACCTAAGAGAAATGAATGCCTATGTCCAACAAGAACGCTTGTTGCAGCATTATTCAAAATAACTGAAGGGTAGGAACAACCCCAATGTACACCAAGTGATGAGTGGATAAACAAAATGTGTTAGCTCCACACAATGGAGTATTATTGAGCCATAAAAAAGAATGGAGTATTGATACATGCTACAACATGAAGGAACCTTGAAAACATTATACAAAGGGAAAGAAGCCAGTCACCAAAGACCACTTATTGTATGACTGCATGTATGTGAAATTCCAGAATAGGCAAATCAGTGGAGACAGAAAGATTACTGGTTGCTCAGGCAGAGAAATAGAGGGAGTGACAGCTTGGAAATAGAAGGTTTCTCTTAGACAGAATGAAAGTGTTCTAAAATCAGTTGTGGTGGTGACTGTATATATCTGCATATATGCTTAAAACCCTCGAGTTGTATACCTTAAATGGGTGATTGGTACATGAATGAAATCTCAATAAAACTTTTTTAAATAACCGTAATAATACTCTTTGTCCTATTCATATCTCAAAGGGTGGTTGGGAACTTCGAATGAAATAATTTATGTGAAAGTACTTGGTACCCTATGCCGTGCTATACAAATGTAGCCTATTATATTCCTGAATGGGACCAATCAGCTTTTCCACCAGCACCTGTCAGTGCAGAACTCATAAGCTGTCATTCCTGAAACTACCTTAGCCCCCAATTAGATTTCCTTTTCTTCAGTAGTTAAAATTCATTGACAAATTCATTCATTTCACCCTTGAAATAGCTTTGCATAATAGTTGCTTGTGGAATGCTTCTTACCATCACAGCCTTCTTTTAAAAGAGGAAATAACGTTTCTTTTGTATGTTTTTCTAAAATTCAGCTCAAGTGTGCATAATTACCACACATACCAAGTTCCTCGCTGCATCAACCATGAAGTCCGCATGGTGTGTATAATAATGTGCTAACTGGTAATCATTCCTTTCCTCTCAAGTTCCCAAACCCCTCATTATATTTTGGCCATCGCTATGCTCTTCTGAGCTGTGGTGAACAGTAGTCTGAATAAGCAAAAGGAGATGAGAACGATATTGAAAGAATCTGGTTTTTGGCCAGGTGAGCCTATGAATGCAGCACCAGTGCACCATTTTTAGATAGGAGAAGGAGGGAGAAATTAAGTGACCCTTTCCGGTGGCATTTTCTTTACTTGGCTGACCTGGCCAATCGGCGGTCTAAAGAACCCTAGCTTTTTCATCCCATTATACAGCCTTGGACCCCAGCCACATTTCATTTGGCTTGCAAGCAGCCGATGTCTTCTTGATCTCTTTTTTACATTTTGCAAATAGTATCTAATGATAAGAGCTTTTTTGTAAAGCTCTACGTACCTGGTATGGTGCCAAGAGGTGTTATGTGCCTCCTCACGAATGCCTTATGAGGCAGATGGCAAAACCAAGTCCCAGAGAAACTTAGTCACTGGACAAAGTCACACAGCTGGTGGATGTGGCACCAGGGCTCAAACCCTGATTCTGTTTGAACAGCAGAGCCCATGCTCTTCATCATTGTTCTGTGCTGCGCACTGAAAACTAGTGCCCTCTTACAGTCTCCAAATTGTTACACATCAAGGCATTTTCAGAATGTGTGAAGTTTTCCTACCTCTGCTTTTCCACATTAACCTGGATCTGGGAGTCTGTACTGCCCCTCTCTCCCAGAGGCATCCCTTGGTTGAGCCTCAAAAACAAAGGAAGCCTGGACATCCTCTGTGGCGGACAGCAGTTTTTATAGAGAAAGTGTGGAGTAACAGCGCTCCCAGGTGGTCATGTGCATTTTCTCATGTGGCCTTTAGGCGAGAAGTGGGAAGAAGACAGCTGCCACTGCTGACCTGGTGGCCTTCGTGGTACGTTTGTGTGACCCCAGAGGACCTGGCTGTGGACGTGGGCAGATTCCAGGCCTGGACTATCCCACCGTGACTGAAACCAGAAGTGCAGTCAAAGTCCCAAGAGAGGTGTTGAAGATCCATGCAGACCCATAGGAAATCTGAAGGAAGGCTTTGTGGCCAGGAAGCTGCCTCCTGCCACCCACTCCTTGGCCCACACCTGCATCTCCTCCCATGGAGCACCAGCTCTAGCTAAAGCTTTGTTTCCTTGCTGGAGAAAAAATCACCAAGTCCTTAGTAATTATTCACATCTTCATGTGAGATATGTCCATCTGGTCCATCCCTGATAACAAGTGTTTCAAGGGAAAGAGAAGAACATAGGGATGATGAGAGCCAGGAGCAGCGGGGGAGTCAAGAACTAGAGAAAGGAAGAGGAATCAAAGAGAGAGAGAAGGGGGAGGGAGAGGGGAAAGGGCCCCCAGGAAGGGCCCAGGAAGAGAGGAGAGGGGTGTAGCCCAGTCCCCTCTGCAGTCTGAATCAGTCCTCATTGCCCCAGGCTTCAGAAGCAGAAAGAACCTGCAAGGCAGTGTGTTCAATACAAAAGACATTCCAATAGCTCCCCACTGGGCTCCCATTGTGGTGGCTTCGTGTATAGTCTGGGCTCTCCAGAGAAGCAGAATGAACAGGTCAGAGAGGTAGGCAGGTAGACAGATTTACTGTAAGGAGTTGGCTCATGAGATTTGGGGGCCTAAGAACTCATGATCCACAGCCAGTGAGCTGGAGACTCGGCACAGCCCCGTGATAGAGTGCCAGTTCAAGGCCAAGGGCCCCAGAACCAGGACCCTGGGTGGTGCAAGTTTCAGTCTGAGTCCAAGTCCGAAGGCGAGGAAGACTTGTGTCCCAGATCAAAGAGGCAGAGAGAGAATTCTCTTAGTCGGCTTTTTATTCTTTTCAAGCCCTTGGTGGGACGAGGCTCACCCACACTGGGCAGGGCCATCTGCTTCACTTACTCTACGGATTCGAATGTTAACCCATCCAGAAACATGCTCCCAGACACACCCTGAAATAATATTCAACCGAATATCTGGGCACCCTCTGGCTCAGTCAGGTTCACACATAAAGTTAGCTATCCCACTCGGCAACAGCCCCTGGTGGTACACCACTTTGTGGTTGTTTGTGTCCAGGCTGTTCTCACCCTAGACAGTAGAGCTAAGGGCAGAAACAGCCCTTTTGCAGCACCATAGCCCCAGCATCTGACACAGTAAGCGCTCAAGATGTTTGGAAAGTATAAAAACAGACAAATGAACAAACTCACAGATTTGTGCCCACTATAAAGAATATATAGTACTGGTCTCATTACACAGTAGAGGACGGTAAGCTCTGAGTTCCGGGCCGTGCATGTCATCAATTCTCAGAGCTTAATATGGTGTTTGACACACAGAAGGTGCTCAATAAATGTTTTATGACCCAGGGACCATTGAGTGATTCCCTTCTTAGAGATGGGGCTGGCCTTGCGTTTCCCTTGGAGCTTACTGAAAACTACTCCCGCTTCTTGTCCGAGTCTGAGAACAGGCTTTTACGAATTGGTATCTTTTACATTCGCTTCAGATTTCAGAAGGCTTTGTTTGCAAAATCTCCTTGCCTGCTGTCACCACAGCGAGGAGAAACCGTCAGAGTGCCATCGGACCCCGTGGGGGGAAGCCAGGAAGGTTGTACGATTAGTGCTGTCTGCGAGCGGCCGGCAAAAGCTCCATGGGCCCTTCCAGGGGAGAAGGAAAATCCTGATTAAATAGAGCCGGTCACAGCCCGGGAGCCTGCTGAGCTATAGGAGAGTTGCCCTAACGCTATGAGACAGGTTTCCAGAACAATTTGGGAAAGTGTAAAGAGATCCAGTCCAAGTTCATCTTCCTTGCTGGAAGTCTCTGCTCTTCAGGAAAAGCAAGGAAGAGAGATCTACCTTTGGGACTTCTGTGTCTTAGTTTTGCCTGTGGAAAACAGTGACGGTGATCCCAGAGAGTCACAGAAGTACGGGTTGACATACTCCCTCCTCAGGGAGGAGGTCGGGCTCAAGGAAAATCAAACCGCCAGTTAGTCGCCACTTCGGACCACTCACAGAAGTGCGACGGGGTGGTAGTGAAGACGTGAGCTCTGGAATCAGAACTGCCCTCCAGTGGAGGCTCTATCATCTGCTGGCTTGGGCCATTACAGTGGTGACACCAAAAGGTCGCTTATCCACCCATGATCTCCATCAGACCTCAAGCTGTTCCAAACAAAGACAATACATTGTAACGAACAGTTGGAAATATTCTCAATCTTATGTGACTATAATCATATTAGAAAATGTTGGGGGGGTTTTGTTATACATGAACTAAGTTAACATGGCGTGCTTTTTATACAAACACAGATTCAAGACCAACCCCCTATCAGTCCCCACAACATTTCAAACCAGTTCACTACCCTAAGCCCCTCCTATAGTTAAATTCTGGAGCCAACCCTGGCAAAGCATTTGCTTTCAGTAAGACTCAGTTTCCTCCTCTATTAAGACAATAAAAGTTGAGGGCGCCTGGGTGGCTCAGTTGGTTAAGCGACTGCCTTTGGCTCAGGTCATGATCCTGGAGTCCCTGGATCGAGTCCCACATCGGGCTCCCTGCTCGGTGGGGAGTCTGCTTCTCCCTCTGACCCTCCCCCCTCTCGTGTGCTTGCTCTCTCTCATTCTCTCTCTCTCAAATAAATAAAATCTTTAAAAAAAAAAAAAGACAATAAAAGTTGATAGAGTTATTGAGTACTTCCTGTTTTCCGGGCACTGAGCAAACAATTTTTATGTGATTTTTCTTATTTAATCCTTACGACAACAGTATAAAGTCAGGCCTTTCCTCTATGTGCCTCAGTTTCTCAAGTTGTATGATAGAGATAATAATGCCCACCTCTTGGTGTTGGAGTGAAAGTTAAAAAGTTACTTGCTTATCTCAGTTACTCTGCCTCATAAAATACCGCGTTCCCAGATTACTCTAATTTCATTCTGCACCCTGTGAAAACTGGTCATTTGCCATCGATGACGTCAAGAGCCAAAGTGTATCCCATTCTCAATATCTGGGGGGTGACTGCCTTTGGGTTCCCAATCTGGATGTCACTCTCTTCTCAGTGGCTTTTTGTCAGGGCCCCTTCCCTCTTGAGCAGCTTTCGTCTCAGACAGACTCCTCTTCACTGAAGTGCTGCAAACTCAATTATTGGCAAAACTTCATATAACTTTGTTCCCGGTATTTCAAAGTAAATCATCACGCACCATGAGTCTGCACTTCTCTCTCTACCTATTTTACCCCTGTCTTCAGCAAGTAGTCTCCTTTCTCTTTTGCTAACTCCTTTCATTGATCCTAATGTTTGCCCAGCTCCTCCCAGAGATTTCAGATATTATCTGACACTAGAGTTGGATTGGACAAGTCATTCAGCTTCCCAAAGGCTCAAATACTTCTGTTATAAAACTGCATTACACCTCCCACGTAGGTCATTAGGAGAATTTTAGAGGATATCATTCATGTTCCTCTTCTGTGCATTTGTAATACATTGAAGGTCCTCAATAAATGGGACTTTTCTTCCACCCTTGTCAGGCCTGCCCCAGAAAACCCCAAAAGGACATACGTGGAAAAAATCTAGCTCTGGTATGCCAGCCCAGATTCGAGGAGAAGCCCCCTCAGCACCAGCACAGCAAGACTTTCAAGGCCCAAGACCTGAGCCCTGGGTCATGTGATCTGCTGCGAGGCAGTGTGTTGCCTCACTCAGCAGTGGAAGTGATTGTTGGAATCTGATGCAGTTGGAGACAGAAAAGACAATAATCTCACACCTCTATGATCTTTCAATGTGGCAGATACTCTGAGACCACTAAACATGACTTTCGGTTACATAGCCAAGCACACTTGCACGGGACGGGGTGGGGGAGGGGGTCCCCGGGCATCTCCCCCTCCCTGACCTTGGTCTAATTCACCTGCGACCTCCATCTCTCCAGCCCCTTTATTTTTTCTATTCTTCTTCCTCTTGTCATCCTTTCCTGTAAATGGAGATCATATTAATACAATGAGGTTGTTAAGTACATCAAAGTAGATGTGTCTAAAAGTGCTTTGTTTACTGTAAGGTGCTGTACAGAACGTATGTTTCATTGTTTTATTTTTCAGCACAGAAACTCCTCTCTATGTGTCACATACCATCAGTTAAAAGGGCTGATTTTATTTGGGGTGGGGGGAGGGAATGTTTGTTTGGTTTTAGGGTCTATGGCTTTTTTGTTTTCTTGTTTTCTAGTTCTGGTTTCTGAACATTCCTGTTCGTAAGGGAATTTAGTGGCATTTTGAAAACCCAGCTGGCCTCCCAGCATGGCTGAGATAGAGACATGATTCTCTGGAGAAAGAATTCTCACCCTGCAGCTTGCTACATAAACTTGCTCAGGTGAGAAGTGGCTCAACTCCAAACTCACACCTGGCTCTCCGAGTGTCTGTCCTTGTGACTTTTGATTTGGGGATTGGATCAGAAACCACAATAAGTTTCCTTTGTCCTAACGTATAAGACTTGTCTCTCTCCAAATTGGCAGGTGCTCAGGCTTCTGACTGTCAAATGCAGCAGCTCCAGAGGACCCTTTGAGGTGCCCTGCAAGACCCTGTTGGGGGCTCAGTAACAATGCTTTACTTCCCAGCCTGAGTTCTGAACCATTGAGAAGTAAGGCAAAAGACCCAAGAGAGACCAAAATGTCTCATTTTTTGCTGATACAGGTTAGGCTGGAAAATCTAATTCGTATCTGTTGGCAAGTAGAACCTCAGCTTTAGGCTGGACCCTGTTAAGGGAGTGCTGGACCAGAGCAAGCCTCCCCCTCCCATCCCATCCCCCCCACCTCCCCCACCCCCAGAAGTGGGGCCGAGCCCCACCTGGAAGAGCTGAGCAGAGCATGTGCTCACAGCACAGGAGCCTGCTCCCAGCGGGAAAAAATGAGGCACTGAGCCAAGCTCCCGGTTTTCTTCCCAAGTTCACCGAGGAGAAGGAACTCTGCCCTAGACTAATCCTCGCCAAGGGCTATTCTTTGCTCACAAAGTCTCCTTGAGGCAAGTGTTTACAGAATGACAATTTCCTTCAAGAGGGACATCTGGTTACCCTATGATCTATTCTCTTCTGACATAGTCATTAACACACCTCCATTGCATGCTCTTCCTGGTGTTTACCACAAACCCCAGTTGTGTTCTGGCATTCACACCTCCCACCACTGCAGTCACTTCTTCCACTTACCTAACACCCAACACCTACTCACCGCCAGCTGTAATCTGAAGGCACGCACGACACAGTGGCCCGAGTTAGCGTCTCCTCTTGAGCCGTTTAAATGATACAACCTATCCCTCTTTTGTCCTTACATAGGCACATTCTGTTGGCGGTTTCCATATTTTTGGATTCCAGTGTCGTTAGTGTTACATGAACCCACAACAACAATAAGTGGAAAACCTAATCATTGTGGGGTTTTTTGTTTAAGTCTGTTCCATTCAAATGAGTCATACCATTAAGTAAATACCCAGTTTCCTTTAAGTGCTTAATCAGTTACACAAGTACCAAAGAGTTCACTCTGACCCTGTGTTGTGTTACGGTTTTTTTCCTTGTTCTGTAAAACTTTCGTTCTTGGATTACACATTTTCAGGGATGACTGCCAATTCCTCCTTTCTCCTCTGCCTTCCTCTGAGCATTGTGTGTGTGTATTTTCATGTCAGTGTCCTAGTCCTGCAAATAAAAGCCACCTTTCCTGTTTTTTCAGCAAATTGAATCAATTCCAATTTTCTTCTGGGCTTCCCTGTTAGTGTTCCGTGTGCATGTTTTGCTGGATTGTTCCAATAAGCTTCCCACTCTGTTTCAAAGGCATCTAAGGTAAAGAGCAATACGCTGGAAAGGAATTGAACGTTCTGAGTTCTGAGCCTCCTCCCTGGGGGCCCCAGCAGCTGGGCAGGTGTCTAAGGGAACTTGGCAGGTAGTTGTATCCTCCCCTGTGCTTCCGTTATCTTCCAACAACACTTTATACTTCCTTCGGCTATGTACACACCATCTGTTATTTTCATAACTTGCTCCTCTGTCTTTCTCTTTACCTACTCGGGGAATCCACCAAGGCAAAACTCTGTCTTATTTTTTGGATCTCCTGCAGCTAGCTCCTGACTCCTAGTGGGGGCTCCGTTACTATTTGAGGAAAGGGAAAGGAAAAGAAAGAAGCGAGGAGCTCAAGAGGGGCCGGGGCCCGCAGCACCCATGTGTATGCTAGGAGCCCTCTCCGGAAAGCTGTCCCCACTTTCTCGTGGCCAGCTCCTTCCCATCTGTCACCCCCATGTCCGTTCAGTGTCACCCCTTCTGAGTGTCTGCATCCTTCCTAAAGGAACCACCAAATGGGCACACATGGACACACACACACACACAGTAACCTTCTATCTTCCTTCCCTGATTTATCTATTTCTGACTCTTTGCTATCTGAAATTATTTTAGCTGTTTGTTTAGTTATTGTCTGTCTCCATCCATTATATGTAAGCTCCAGGATACCTTAGCTGTAGTATCTTAAATAGTGCCTGGCATGTGGTAAGTGCCTAAAGAGTTTCAGTGGGATGAATAAATGGAGAAAGAGGGGGAGGAAGGAAGGGAATGTCTCCTCTCCTCCCATGCCCTATTCAATCAACTTGTTTTAAATGTAGAGCAGTGAGAACCTCCAGGGAGAAAAAGGAAACTATTCTTCTGCCCTTTGCTGACCTGCCCCATGGCTCTTCAATGTAGACAGCAGGGTCCAGAAAACATCTGTGGTGGGAGAACAGGCGAGGGAAGTGGGAAGTGTCTCAAGCCACGCATCCTTCAAGATGCAAAGGAAGAATGCTGTAAGGAATGGGGTGGACCAGAGACTGAGCTGTCCCGGAGACAGTTCTTTCCACACCGCCCGCGTGCAGTGAAGGACCGGCTGAGCTCCAGAAAATGGGGAACACGGTTTGCACAGACTCCCACAGGCAGTTTCGATACATCACGGCACCTAGTGAGGCCTCAGAAGGGCCCGGAGTCAGCCCTGGAAAGCCAGGAGCCAGAGGCTGCAACTTTGCTTCTCGGCTGGCTACATCGTCATCTCCGCTTTGCTCTGTGCGTGCGTCAGCTTCCGTCTCTCCCTGCAGACCTCTGCAGGGAGCCAAATCCAGCTGCTCTGGAGTCCCGCAGGCCCATTTCCTGGTTCCAAGGGGGAGAATCTGATGGGACCAGCATGCGGCAAGTGTCCGCACCCCTTCTCATCAGCTGTGGGTTGGGGTCACTTTGTACAGGAGGTGGCAGTCAGTAGGGATCCGGGAACTGGGTATGTGGCTGAGAATCACCCCAAAGGACATTTACCATCTTTACCTTCGTCAACAGGTGGTGTATGTACTCCAGACTGATAACATCTGAGAAAGTTTATTGTCCTTTTTTTTCAAGTGTCCAGATATTTTCCATTTGTTTTCTCTGTCATTAACCCCCCCATCACCTAGCACTGGGAGCATGAAGTAGAAAACGCTTCCCTGTGAAATGTTTGCTGGGTCACTAGGGCATTAAACACTTGTTTCCAGGGCTCGTGGATCTAAAGCCACAATCATGAGTCAACGACAGAGAAATGTTTACCGCCCTAAGTTAGCCTAAAGAAGCCAAATGTGACAGAAATCCTGTGGGCAACTTTCCACCTTTCTCTTTCATTGATTCTGGCGCCTGAGAAAATAACTCCTGGAATGTACCCACTGAGTCCAACCACCTCAACAGAGCAAGATAGTGTGTCCTGAATGCACCAAAAACACACTTTTCCATGGGTAGTTATGAGTCCAGCACACGGCCTTATGCCTCTCTCGCTGACTACTTCTGACTCATTCAAATGGTTTGCTGGCTAGTGACCCAGGTGTATGTGATACAGGATGATACCAGGTGAGCTCATACCTTGGGTTTTTTGAAAACTTGGTATTTTTCAACAGATCTACCTTTGAGCAAAGTGTTCCTTTGTGGTGGAAAGTCTATTCGACAGACGGGGTTGGTGGGGAGGGTAAAACAAGGTGGCTGGAAGCAGGGAAGCTGCTGGGCACATGAATGTAAGATCTGTCATCCCTGTGAGAGAGACAGAGTTCCGAAGATGATGACTCCTTTGGAGAAATATTCCTGCCCAGGAAAATGTAATGCAGGTGTGTGTCCACCACTGTCCTGGCTTGTGGAGAGGTTTGGAGCCTGTTCTGTTGGGTTCCATGGTACTGCTTGCCCAGGTATGACTCCATGAAGACCCTCTAGGTGATCAAGACTTCGATCCCGGAGACTTTAAATGTTCTGAACTATTGGAAGGGGAGCAGCTGAAGGAAATCCTGGGGCACAGGTGCTTGCTTTCAGACCTAGCTAATCATCACTGTGCTGCAGGCAATGAGCGTTCCTCACCACAGGTGACTAGGACACCTAATCTAGGTTCTCAGGACAGGTGGAGGTCTCCACAGGTGTGGGCTACTGGGCCATGGGCCATGTTCCAGTGCAGCACAGCTCTCTCTCTTTCTGTCCTTGAGGTCCTTCCTCTCTCCCCACCCCCAGTCTGTGGAATCTTTAATCTGGGGGTGGAGCTCTATTTGTTCTTGTGCAGTGATGCATCCAGCTCTTTCTGTCTTGCACCTGTACCAGTGACTTTTGAACTTAAACATTACTATTTCAGCTCCTTTATTCTCTGCCTCAAGAGGAACATCCTTCCCCTAGAAGCACTGGATGACTCATATCTAGCTTTCTGGGCTGGGAGGAAGATCTTCAGGGTGCAAGAAAACCAGAATGCAGAGTTGGGAGGATTGTGGGTGTTGAGGGGTAGGAAAGAACACAGAAATGATTCCTTAAAATATCATCCCATTCTATATGGATTAGGCATTGTGCCCATAATATAATGCTTGTTACTATGAGTTTTGTGTTCTTGTTCACGTGGTTTCCTGCAGGGCTACACGACAGACAAGGGGACTTTACCCGGAGGAGAAAGCAGGAAAATGGGCTGGATTTGACTTGGTGTAGCACAGCGCAGACTGAACCGTGGATGTCTGGCTGCAGGGAGCAGATCTCGAGAAATGTACTATTAGACTACTTCCTTTTGTTTTTTGAAGACCATAACGCCAGACCTCACGGCCAACAATGAAGGTATGTTTTTCCCTTAAAGGGGTGTCCTTTCAATCATTTCTTGGGTAAGCTCACCTAGAGCTGAGTGAAGGGGAGAAAATAAGCAAGAAGCAAATAGCTTCTCCTCTTCCCTGGAGTGAGTCAGACTTAAATTCTGAGGATGAGCATGAGGGAAACCTTCCTGTCTGGGGAGGTGGGATTTGTTGGTCAGGATGGCCTTTCCTATGGGAGGTAGAAAAATGAGGGAGTGCACCCCCACAGGATGCCTCAGCACCCACCACGTCTTACTGGCCCCCTACCTGGAAGTTTGGAAACACACTCTGCTCTGCATATGGCAGCCAGAAGTACCAGGGAGTTAACACCCCCAGGGAAGTGTCAGTCAGGGATGGTTTGGAACAATTGGATAAATGTACCCAATTTCTTCAATCCTCAGGACAATTCTGAGGCATGGTCTACACCATTACTGTCCAACAGAAATATAATGTAAATCATTGTAATCCTCATGTAATTTTACATTTTTTTGTGGACACATTTAGAAAGGTAATATGAGGCAGGTGAAATGAATTTTAATAAAATATTTTATTTAACCCATATATCTAAAATATTATCATGTCAATATATAATCGATATAAAAATCATCAACGAGATACCTTACTTTTTTGGTACATTTTTTTTTGTATGTTAGAAATCCAATGTGTATTTTACATTTAGAGAACAGCTCAATTCTGATTAGACACATTTTAAATGCTCAGCAGCCACATGTAACTAGTGATTCTCATACTGGCCAGGCCAGTTCTATACTCTCTCAAAGTTTCCCAGTGCGATTGAGCCCCAGTTGCCTACGGTGGTAAATCTTTGTATTGATGCACCCTACTTAGACTTCCTTCCCTTCGCCGAATGACTTCTGCAGTCTTTTACCAGTGCTGCCTGAGGTCATCTGCCAAATGAACCACTTGCGTCCATATCCGTGCCTCTGAGTCAGCTTCTGGGGACCACAACCTGAGACACGATGGCTCTAAGCCTCTAATCTCTAAGGGTAGCCACATCTCATATTAGTTGTTAAGTTGTTCTCAATTTTGAACTTTCCTCGGGGTAAATACTTGCTAAAAGTTACAGCAAGGTGTGTTCTATGCCGTGACAACCTGAGGGAAGGGTTTGTTCTTGAGCCTCGATAGCAAAGGACAGAACAATGTCCCCTCCCCGGAGGCCAAAGCGGAGGTAACGGTAGCAGTGGCCATGGAGATAGCCATGCCCAGCAGAGGGGCAGCTCCACGAGGGTCACTGGCAGCAGTGTAGCTGAGTGACAAGGAGGTTGGGGCAGAAGACCACAAGGGACTCTTCGCTTTCACACAAGATGGTGTTGGGGACCCTCAGACAGGCCAGAGGACGGTTTCTAGCCCCCCAAACCAAGGGGAGGGTGTACCAGCTCTTACAATTTTATATTTAAAAAGAAATGTAAATTTCTGTAGGCATGGGTGGTAAAGCCTGGACACTTGAGTGGCTTGTTAGTTAAGTCTCGATTTGCTGCCTCAGTCAGGATGACTTCAGAGAATCCTCCATCCATACCTCGGAAAGAAAAACGATGGCAGGTTGAGATGCAGATTGATTCCAGCACTGTTTATAAATTCCTCCAGAAGAGGTGCTTCCTTCTAGAACAGGTGCATGCATCTAGGACTTAGAGCATGACTTATAATTATGTCAAACAACACTGAACACATAGAACAGCTCTATCAGGGGCACACCTGGGTGGCTCAGTCACTAAGCGTCTGCCTTCGGCTTAGGTCATGATCCCAGGGTCCTGGGATCGAGTCCCGCATTGGGCTCCCTGCTTAGCGGGAAGCCTGCTTCTCCCTCTCCCTCTGCATGCCGCTCCCCCTGCTTGTGCTCTCTCTCCCTCTGTCAAATAAATAAATGAAATCTTAAAAAAAAAATAAAAAAGAACAGTTCTATCAGGGTATGGAGCAAAGATGAGAGAGCAATTTTATGTCAGCAAGCACTAAAGTATCCTTAGAAGAAACCTGACCCCAGATGTCCACATGTATTAACAAAATACTTTGTATTGTATTTACCTAATGAAAATGGAAAATCCTTTCCTGCTTATCTGTACTCCATCTCCAATTCTCTTAAACAGAATGGAACTAGCTGTTTTTCCAGGCATATTTTTTTTCCTCAGGCCATCATCTTCACCAAATATAGGCCAATATATTTTAACTTCCATGAGCCAGACATTAGAAATGAACAAAATATCTTACAGAAGACTAGTCCAAACCTGAAGCTTTATATCCTTACCTCCTAAAACCATGTGCCTTCACTACCTTTTCCAAAAAGTGAATTTAAAATGACAATGGCAACATTTTATTTTGGCTTCCACAACACACTCTATTGAAATTACTCTCCCTAAGGTCAGCAGTTGAGCTCCTGTCCTAATAAACCTAACCAAGGATATTCTCTACATTCTCATTCTTCTTGAATTTTTTCTGCAGCATTCAACATATTGAACAACACTTTATTTGCTTATTCCATTTCAACGAGTATTTACTTATCACTATAACACTGTTATAAGAAGCTTCAGATACATCAGAAAATAAGACAAAGACCTGTGCCCTTCTGGAGCTCACGTTATAGTATGGGCAAAGTTCATTAAACCATAGGCCTCAGTCACTGATAGTTTTTAGAAGTCGGACACCAAAATGTCCTTTCTGAACAAGCAAGGAAAGGTCTTAGGCTTTGGAGGCTGGAGAATATGAGTCAAAGGCTGGAAGATGAGAGAAAGCTGTGGGGTGATGTGTGATTTTCACCTAAAGTATCCCCAGTCAGTAGATTCCTAAGCATCACTAGATGCCAAGTATAATTGGATTTCTTATGGAAAATGGAGCTGGGGTGTTGCTTAAATCTGGGCCTGGCGACTCCACTGGTTCTCTCAAACCCACACCCTCTCTCCCACTCCTGGCACCATTTTATGAGTTTGGGGCCTCAACCTTCAAGCTGCTCTCCCTCCGAGCTCTAGTCTTACTCTTCTCTACCCCAGTCCCCATGTTGCTGCCTGAGAGATCATTCCGCAAAATACAAATCAAATCCTGTCACTGCCTTTTTCCTGATTCAAGCCTTCTGAAATTGGTATTATGCTTACCAAAGATCCCTTGATACAATATACACCGAGAGACACAGGTTCATTTGTCAATAGAATCATACTTGGAAAAAGCACAATGGAGTAATTTTTCTTTCCTCTCAAAACAAGAGTGAAATGCTCTTCCCATTTAAAGAGGGTTGACATGCTTTTCACTGCTGTAGGAACTATCTGAAGTTGACATAAACAGCAAAGATTCTGAGGAACTGTGGATGTTTGATAGAGCTAAGCTAATCTTGACAGCAACCCAGATAATCACAAATGGTTGTTTGGGGGTTTGGAGAGCTGACAGCAAGCAGTTTAAAGCCTGTGAAACTAGTTCATTGCCTAGACGTTTAGGAGCTGCTGGTTAATCCTCACATCCAGCAGCTTGAGGTGACTGAAAGCCGAGTAGGTGTACAATGTCCAATCAGAAAGAAGGGATCAAGTTTTGCTTCTGCTCTGAAAGTAGGTCCAGAGGGTGTGCGTGCTGCCCAGGAAGAACCAGCACCTGGAGAGGGAGCCTAGGGGCTGAGTTTCCTCAAGACAGCATAGTTGGGGGAGAAACAGCATTGTGACTGAGGAGAATCAAGGTCATCATCAAGAAGAAAGTGCTAACAAGCATCAGATCTGAAGGATGACTTAATAAGGACTGTAAGTATCAAGAATAACAAAAGCGATAATTGCTAACATCTACAGCCCAGGTGGTATACATGAGAAACTAAGCACGTTACATGCATTCAATCTATGAGATGAGAGGTTGCTATTTCTTATCCTTTATATGTTAGCATTTCCCAACATTCCACTTTATTCCTCCTCTCTTCACATATTTAAAATTATCCTGGGTGGATGAGAAACCTCGGGCATAGAGCAGTTAGGAAACTTGCCTAAACTTGAACAGTAAGTGGTTAAGGAATGACTCAAGGCCAAGTGAAGTAATGCTGAAAACCAGACAGTGAGATGTGAGTCACAGACCACAAGATGGAGGTCAGGATGGAGGATAGGCAAGGGATGGGTCGAGGCAAGTGTGTTAGAGCTAAGGTCAGGACGAGTGACAGAACACTGAATTCTCCCCTAACTGCATCCTGGTGTGTCAAAAAGTGAAAATGGCTGCTGAGCGGAGCCACGCAGGACTAGATGGGGATAATGGAAAAAGCATGCCGACGTAAAGAAGAATGATTATTTTGCTTTCTTTTATTCTGTTGTAATAAGAACACTTAACATGGCATCTACCCTCCTAAGAAAATTTTAGGTGCACAATACAGTATTGTTAACTATAGGCACAGGGTTGTACAGCAGGTCTCTAGAACATATTCATCTTGAATAACTGAAACTTTTTTTTAAAGGTTTGTTTCTTTTAGAGAGAGAGAGAGCACAAGCGGGAGGCGCAGGGAAAGGGAAAGAGAACCTCAAGCAGACTCCTCACTGAGTGTGGAGCCTGATGCAGGGCTCAATCTCATGACCCTGCTGAGATCATGACCTGAGCTGAAACCAAGAGTCGGATGTTTAACGGACTACACCACCCAGGCACCTCCATAACTGAAACTTTATATGCATTGAATAGCTTTTAGTTAGCCAGTCATTCAACATGTATTTATTGAACACCTACTGACTCAGTCCACTGAGGCTGCTGTAACAAATTACCATTGACCGAGTGGCTTGTAAACACATTGGAAATTTATTTCTCACAGTTCTAGAAGATGTAAGACTGAGATCAGGGTGCCAACATGGTCCAGTTCTGGTGAGAGCCCTCTTCCAGGTGGCAGACTGCCAACTTCTTGTTACGTCTCCACTTGGCAGAAAGAGCTTGGGAGTTCTCAGGGTTCTCTTTCACAAGGGCACTAATCCCATTCATGAGGGTGGAGCCCTAAGCACCTCTCATAGGCTTCACCTCCTCATACTCATACTGAGTATGACGGGTAGGATTTCAACACGTGAGTTTGGGGGAGACACATTCATTGCAAAAATCTACTCTATACCAGGCACTGTTACAGAAGCAACACCAAAAAAGTAGATACAATGCTGGCCTTACTGAAGTTACAACTTAGCTGAATAACAATAGATTAAATATTAAACAATAAAAACAGTAAATCTGCTGTGTTGTGCTATCACAACCAGCTCTTTCCAAGGAAAAATGCTGGTGGAACTGAATTAAAAAATTAGGGGTAATATAAAGAAAACAACAACTTCCTATCCTGCAGGCCAACCCCCTTCCCCTGTTTAGCAAAGATTCTCAAGGTTCAGGTGGCTCTGGCAATCTGAACATGGTCTTAGGCTTAGGGTTGGAAGCACTGTCAAAATCACTTAGGCCTTGCCTTCTGCCTTCCAGTTTGTGAATTCCCTCACAGAAAAAGTTATCTGGGATATGCTTGAATACCTTGCAGGAAAGAAAACTTAGTGTTTCTCAACTCAATCCACTCCAGAGACGTTCCGTTTTTGTTTTGTTTTGTTTACCTTATACTGATCCCCATTAGAGTTCATGTTAACCCTGAGTCCGTCGTTAAAAGTATTTTATGTTTTCTGTTTTGGATTATCCACAAATTAATTTTTTTTTAAATGCCTCCTGGATTACTGTTTTTCACACAGTGCTCTGGGAAGTCCTGGGTATTGTTCCACTCTGGGCACTCATAAGCTACGCCTTCAATATTCCTTCCCAAATTATGCCTGCAATAGAGCCCCGCTTGGAGTTGGCAAGTGCTGCCTTCTTTCTCCTTCTGCGACCTGTATTTAAGTCCCCTCACTGTGGCACACGGATCTTCATGCCTCATGGATCTTCAGCAGGATCAGGCATTCTTGTTTACAAGATTCCTTCTATACACTCCAAGGGGCCATCTGACAGAGCCACAACCTCTGAATTCATGTGAAGCTGTTTTGTTACCATCTCTTCATTCACCAGAGGAGAGTCCATGTGTAGAAACTTGCTATAGACTAAAAAGTCTTCTTACTAGATTTTCCTGAGCTTCGGCTTCTGCTTAATTATGCTGATGCCACCTTCTGGAGTCCTGCTCCATCACTTACCTCAGTAGGTCTTGATGTAGGGCCCATTCATTAGCTTCCTCGCCTTGGCAGGATGCTCTTGGAAGGCAGCAATTCAGGGTCTATCCAAAACCAGAGCACTCTCTTTCCTGTTAATCTTGGAATGTTCTCTGTTGCATTGAGGGAGTTGGACAATCCCATGGTAAGTTTCCTAGCTTTTCTTTTTCCTACCTCAGGCACAGAGAACAGACCTGAATGCATTATATCTTTGCCCTTGCCGCAGGGAATGTTCTTAGCTCCTCTGAACCACACCGCATCCTAAAGCAGTTAGCTCAGTGTACAGCTAGTAGTTCAGAACACTGGCCTTGTAATCAGATGTGCTGAGTTCGAATCCTGATTCTGCTAGTTGGTAGAGGAGTGGCCTTGAGTAAATAATACTTTCTAAGCCTCAGAATTCTCATTGTGAAGTGAGTATAATAAAGTATAATGAAGTATAACAAAGCCTACCTGGAAGAACTGTTATAAGTATTAAATTGCAACAGCAGAGGTATTGTGCTTGGTTCAGAGTGGCTACAAAATAAATTGCTAGTGATCATTTCTTCCCAGGCATTTGTATGACTGGGAGATCTAACCCCTCCATCAAGATGTCCCGATAGCACCTCTCCTCAACTATATTTAAGGTACTTTGTCCCATATCATGCAAGCCTCTAATACCAAATTCCAGTCTTCACTCCCCAAACAAACCTCCTAGGAACAGGGCAGAGGGACTGATCCCTTCCCTCAAGTTTCCTCAACACCCCCAACAATGGCCTAGTCTTGGAGTATACTTGTGAATGTCCTCTGAGTATTTGTTCAGGCATATGCTTACCACCTGCACCCTCCTGGTCTTTCCTTCCTGAACTGGGAGCCGCTCCTGAGACAGACTACTTGGAAAATTCACGAAGTTCCTGAGCGGAACTGTCTGAATTCCACCCATCTTGTCTGGTCATGAAAACCCAGGAGTGTCTGGCTCAGAACTGGCCACTTTTTCCCTCCAACTATTTACAGCAAATTCATAATTGACAATCACTTGGAGTAGAATTCATTGCTCAACACAGCACCTGATATCTGGTAGGAAGTTTTGGAAATAAATCATTAAATAGCAGTTCAAGTACCACCTATTAAAGTCCTCTGGTCCAATTTAAATACACCTCTTTCAGGGTGCCTGGGTGGCTCAGTCGGTTAAGCATCTGCCTTCAGCTTTGGTCGTGATCCTGGGGTCCTGGGATCGAGCCCTGCGTCGGGCTCCCTGTTCAGCAGGGAGCCTGCTTCTCCCTTTCCCTCTGCTCCCTGCTTGTACTCTCTCTCAAATAAATAAATAAAATCTTTTTAAAAAAATCTAAATACACCCTTTTCATGTTATCTTGTCAATCATAAATGGTTTCCTCTTCCCTCCCTCTGCATCCCTATAACAGCTCTCTTTACTGAATGCTTATTAATTGTTCCCAGGTCATATATCTGATAATTGGCAAATCTAGAATCTATCTGTACTGAGTTAAATAGTGTCTTCCCAAAATTCCATGTCCATTGGAACATGGGAACATGACCTTATTTGAAAATAATGTCTTTAGAGATGCATTCAAGTTAAGAGAATGTCATACTAGATTAGAGTGGGCTTAAATCCAATGATTAGTGTTGTTATAAGAAGAGGGACATTTGGAGACAGAGACAGTAGGAAAACAGAGAAGGCCAGGTAAGCATGGAGGCAGAGATTAGAGTCATGTTGCCAAAGCCAAGGGATGCCAAGGATTTCTGACAACCACTAGAAGCTACGAAGAGGCAAGGAAACAGTCCTCCCCAGAGTCTTCAGAGGGGACATGGCCCTGTCAATTTTGAACTTTCGGCCTCCAGCACTGTGAGAGAATACATTTCTGTTGTTTTAAGTCACCCGGTTTGTGGTAATTCGTTACAGCAGCCCCAGGAAACTAATACACCAGCCTAAGCCTGTCAGATGCCAAACATCTTCATATTTAGCCACTATGATATGCTCTCTTGTGTTTGTAGCACCTAAATTCTATCTTTCATGGTACATTTATCAGATGCCTTGTATTTCACAGTAGGAGACAGATGGTGCACCAAGAACTTGAGGCGGGGATGGAGAGGGTGGGGAAAGGTCGAACTATTGCAAGGTAGAGAATGGACTATTTCTTGAAAAGCGCTATTTCTTGAAAAGGTGCCCAATCCTCATTACAGTCTGACCGAGAAGGGGAAATGTGTCTGCTTATGAAGGAAGTAGGGTGCAGAAGGAAAGCAGGACTGGGAACTGTAAGGCCTGCCATGAGCCAGCCCTATGATTAGGCACATGATGTTCAGATGTGGCTGCTTTGACACAGACTATCGACATGGGAACATTGAGACATGGCCTCAAAAACAAAATAGTAACCTCTCGGCTTTAAAAAAATTCCTAAACTCCTCACTCAGTCCCTCTCAATCCCTGATCCACTCTCCATAACTCCCACTTCTGACACATAGCAGACATTTAACTTTTTAGCTGAGTAAATGAATACTGAGGATAGAAGGAAGTTGAAGGTGTCAGAAATGAGATAATGGTCAACAACTAGGAAAAAGTCAGATGTATAGGAAGAGTCATGAAAGAAGCCTCAAGAGTCAGAGATGTCTGCCACTTACATTGGGTAATCAATAGTGGTAACACAAGGCAATGTGGCAAAATATCAATATTTGTCAAATCTTGGTAGTAAATATAGATGTTTGTAATATTTTTCTTTATAGTTTGGTGTGTCTTAAATGTTTTGTTTAAAAAAAGAACAATAGGGTGCCTGGGTGGGTCAGTCGGTTAAGCATCCAACTCTTGATTTCCGCTCAGTTCATGATCTCAGTGAGATTGAGCCCCATGTTGGGCTGTGTGCTGGGTGTGGAGCCTGCTTAAGATTCTCTCTCTCCCTCTCCCTCTGCCCCTCCCCCTCACCCCCCACCCCTCCCCCAATCACAGGTATGTGTGCACATGCACTCTCTCTTTAGAAAAAAATAAAATAAAATAAAAATAAATAATAATAAAAGAAAACAGAATAACAACCACCTCCTAATGGCTATATCAAAATGGATGTGTCAAACTGGCATCGTTCATATAATTTACTTTGATGGATGCTGAATCCTCTCCTTCATCAGCAGAGCTTGTATAGTTGTGGCAAAACAGTTCATTTCCACACACAGATGGACCAATACTTTGGAGACAACCTGTGGAAATATATAGGAAAAGACATTGCCTTGGGCTCTGTGCTCCTGAGAAGTTATGCAAAGGAAATGATAATTCCAAAGAAAAAAGGATGGAGAATATGTAGATGAAAAATTGGGGGACAAAATTGTTTACAACAATGACAAATTGGGAATAACTTAAGGTAACCATGGGGGAGTGTTCACCACTGCTCCCACTCTGGTCACACCACCCTCCTTCTCCCTTAGATCACTGTGGTAGCCTCCAGCTGTCTCTGCACCCACCCTTACACCTACAGTCCGCTCTCAGCGGCCAGAGTAACCCTTTTAAAAGGAAGTGAAATCGTGTCCCCACTTCTCTTCCAAAGGTTCCCACCACCCTCCCTGCTACTAACCCTGACCTGAGCCACCATCTCCTGGGGCCTGGATTTCAGGAACAGCACCCTAACTGGTCTCCCCTTTTCCATATTCTTTTCCCCCAAGGCAACAGTGAAAGTGTTCCTTTTTCAAATCATAAATCGGATTCTGTCACTCCCCTGCTCAGAACTCTCCAGTGGCTTCCTGTTTGACTCAGAGTACACCCATATGACTCAGAGTAAAGTCAGAGTACACATTTACAGTGGCACATAAGGACCTCATCTCCTTCCCAGTCCCCCTGGATACTTTTCGTTGGCTGTTCCCTCTACTAATGTTCTTTTTCTATATGTCCACATGACTCATTCCCTCACTTCCTTCAAGTGGTAACTTAAATCTCCCCTTCTGGGCGAGATCTTCACTAACCACCCTATTTTAAATGTTACAACTCCAGCACTGAGTGCTGAGTAATGTACAGAATTGTTGAATCATTATATTGTACACCTGAAACTAATATAACACTATATGTTAATTATAGTTGAATAAAAAAATTTTTTGTTGACATTCCATATACCTTCATCTTACTTTCCTGTTTTGTATTTTCTCTTAGTATTTATCATCTTCTAACATAATAACTTTACATATCATTTTCCAAATGTCTATCTGCCCTGCTCCAAAACACATGTATGCTAGAATTTAAACTCCAGGAAGAAAGGAATTTTTATCTATTTTGTTCATAGCTGTTTCCCCAGCACCTAGAACAGTGTCTGGTACATAGTTGACATTCAGTAAATATATGTGAAATGAAAGCACAAATGGTTAAGTAAATTGGGCTATACCAAGATGAGGGAAGATTAAGCAATCAGAAAAAACTGGACTTGTACTATGTATCAACTTAGGAACTAAGTCATATGATGCAATGTAAATGTTAGAAGCTTATGATGCAACTTGATCAAAACTACATTGGTGTGGCTTTGGCAACATTGTTCTTTTTTGGTTCTTTTGCTTTCCCTTCCCTTAAATGTTAGAGTTCCCAAGAGGTGTGTGACTGGCTGACTCAGTGGGCAGAGCATGCAACTCTTGATATCGGGTTGTGAGTTTGAGCCGCCTGTTGGGTGTAGAGTTTACTTTTAAAAAAATTCTGGAGTTCCCAAGTTTGTCTTTGTTCCTCTTGTCATTTCTATCTACCCTCACCACTTCAAATACCATCCAGTTTATCATGTTGTCCAAACATGTCTTGTGCCCAGGCTGTGTTTTGAACGTCTCACCCCCATTAGTCATTATTCATATTGTCTTGTATACACGTCTATTAGTAGCTAGATACCATTCTGGGAATAGTTGGCTGTTTATCAGTCTCCCCCATAAAAATAGAACTCTTCCAGGATATAAGATGACTGGGACTTAAGGACTCAATAAATGTTTGAGTAATACCAGATAATAATAGAGTTCATACTGTGTGCCAAGTACCTCTAAGAACCTTACATATATAGTATCATTTAATTCTCACAGCAGGCCTGTGAGAGGTTTAAGCTAGACGTACCTTCACACAGATGAAAAAGGAAATAGGATTGTAAAAAACATGACCAGAAAGTATGCAGACGTTAAATTAGGTATTAAAACGAGGGGATCATAGGCGGTTTTTCTCTTTCAAAAAATTTCTTTACTATTATAGTTAAGCTGCGTGTGTGTTGTGTATGACATGCGCCGGTATCTGCACGTGAGCGAATAAGCTAACAACTTCAGGGAGCTAACGCAGCACCCGGAAGTTGTAGGGCAAGTCTGGGAAAAGGGGCAGAACCCAGAGGCACTGACAAGCGGTGAGCAGTCTGCGAAGGCGGGGCGTGCGGCGGGAGGAGCAACGGGCCCCACCCACGGAAACCAGTCCTTACCCGGAGGCCAACCGGCTGCTGCTCGCAAATGACGTGCGGGGGCTGTGGGCGGAGCCACTCCTGAGAGGATCCGGCCGGGGGGCAGAGACAGGCTTGCCCATGGGCCGGCACCGATTGGCTCCCTCTGAGATGGGGCGGGTTCTAAGGCTCGCCCAAATTCGTCGAGGGGCGGGGCCTGCGCCTAAGTCTCCCGGAGAGGAAAGAGCGCGACACGGAAGCCCTTTGGGGACGCCTAGGTCTGCAGCGCCTTCGGCCCCAGAGGCGGAGCCGGAAGCTCTACGGTTTCATCCCTGAGCCCCTCTGTTGTCGAAGGGGCAGTTCTCTTCCTCTCGACCCGTTCCGCCTGCCCTTCTTCCCCTTCACCCGGAGGCCGAAGTCCCCAGCCCGGCAGGGCGGTGCTGCCGGAGCTCCCGGACCCGGAAGAAGCACTTACTCCCTCCGCCATGGAGCCCACCGCGCCGTCGCTCACCGAGGAGGACCTGACAGAAGTGAAGAAGGACGTGAGTAGCACAACCTTGCCTGGGCGCCGCCCAGGGCCGGGGGTCGAGGGTGGGCAGGGGCAGGCTGCGGCCCGGCGGGCGTGGAAAGCGGAAACCCGGAGTGGGAGTCCGAGTCGGAAGAGGAGCCTTCGGGTGAAGAAGCACCGCAGGACTGCCCCCGAGGGACCTTGGTGGAAGTGACCCCTCGTGACCTGCTAATCCACGTTTAAAATCGCTCAAAGCGGGGCTTGGGTTCCTGAAACCTTGTCCAGTGGAGCGTTTCTTCGCAGTCAGCTTCTTGCCCGCTCTTCGCTGGTGATTTTTACCGCCGCTCGCTGCGCTTTGGAGCTGCCTTGTTGGGAATCGACTGCCCAGGTTCATCCTTGAGTCAGAGTCCTTAGGCTGCTGGCTCAACCTGGAGCGAAAGCTGGACCAGTTAAAGGATCCCAAGCAGTGGAGCAAATACGTGAAACTTCTATAAGGGGGGTTGGGGGAAGCTCAACAGCTGAAAGCACAACCTGGAATTCCCCTAGTAAGCAAACGCCCACATATTTAAATTGAGAGGGGGTGTAGCCGAAAGTTAATTTACAGGTAAATGCTGAAAATATTCAGCACCTAAATTACGGTCTTTTGCTTGGACGCTGCAGAACTGCCCAAATCTTCATACTTAATACTTGTTAAGGTTTTACTTGTTTTGCCATCTGAGATCTATATGAGTACCACTGAAATAACTTTATATAATTTCAAATTAAACACACAAACTCAACAGAAAATGAGTTCCGGTTTAACACCTTAGTACTTACACAGAATCATATTTGTGAACTGGACGAGATAGCAGGTTTTTAAATGTTCATCTACCTTAAGTTCTTCCCCTTTCCCTCCCTTGAAAGGTTTATTACATTGTACTCATAATTACATAATTACACTTGGCGTGACTCATTAGCAGAAGGAAACTGGATATGACTGGGATTTGTGCCTTAGTTTCCTCATTCAGCAGATTTTTATGGAGCACTTAGTATATGGAAAGTACTGTTCTTGGGCCTAGAAAGATACAAAAAAAAAGAAAGGACAATCAGGCCTCTGCTTTATATTCTATTAGAGATAAGACTGGGACATTGATAACTACCATAGAATAAATGAGTGTTGTCTTATATAAGATTTGTGCCAGTGGAACCATGAACTTTAAAAGCTAGGCCTGTGGTGTTCCAGATTCTTTGTCACACAATTTGCAGTGTTGCCATTTAATCTTTACAGCAGCCTCTAAGGGAAATAATTGTCATTCCCATTTTACAGCTGATAACAAAAGACTGTGAGAGGTTACAATTGAGCATAAATATAAAACCTGTACACACAGTTGTGAAGAGTGTCTTCCAGGTTTTTATTCATTTTTTTCCTGTCAGTTCATTGATATTACTCATCTCCATGATTTCAATTTACAGCTGTATCAGAAATTCATAACCATGGGGAATCATGAATGGGTTTTCAGGAGGTCTATGGAAAAAAAGTACGTGCACATTTTTTTTTTTAGAAATTTTTTTCGTGCTATTTTCAAAATGGTTGATGACCTCAGAAAGCTTTAAAATTATCATACACATATTTGGACTTCCTTCTTTGTCAACTCTAGGTCCTTATTTCCAAATATCTACAGGAAATCCACTTTTATATTCTGCACACTCCTCATCTTGTCAGAAATTGAACTTTTTCTCATCCCTTCCCCAAAGCTGCTTGTTGTCCCCTGCAGTATTCTGTCTTGATGGATAGTATACCACCACCCATCCTCCTGGAAAGTCCCACTTTTTCACTATGTTCCACCCTCCTCCCCCCTCTCCCCTACCTCTCTAGTTGTTTACCTCATCTTTTGGGTTGAATTTAGTTCTCTGAGGCATGCATGAGTCTAACAGTTCAAAAATTAAAGACTAAGACACAATCCCCGTTTGAAAAGAGCTTGATTTCTTGGGAGGAGGTAGACAGACATAAATTAATAATTTCAAATTACAGTATAAGTGCAATGAATTTTCCATTCATCTGAAACACTATCTACTTGACACTGCTAAGTGCAGGATATACAGAGTTGGACAAAACATGCCTGGTTTTTGCCTGCTTCAAACATATATTTGTTGAAAACAAAGAAATGATTACAAATTATGGTAAGTACTATGAAGGAGACAAACAGGTATTGAGACAGTAGCAGGGGGAATCTGCTTGACATAGGATGGTCAGGGAAGGTTACATTTAAACTGGTTGCTGAAGAATATGACAGAACTTTATTCTGGGGGGGAATAATATTCTAGGCAGAATAGAATTTGCAGAGGACCTAAAACAGACAAGACCTTGGTGACTTGGAAAAATTGGAAACACAGGCAGAGGGTGCCCTGAGGTGAAGTTACAAAGGTGGGCTAGAGCCTGTTCATGAAGGGTCTTACAGATGGTAATAAAGTGCTAGGATTTTTAAAGCTTTAAAATTATCATACACATATTTGGACTTCCTTCTTTGTCAGCTCTAGGTCCTTATTTCCAAATATCTACAGGAAATCCACTTTTATATTCTGATCATAGAGGAGTTTTAAAAAGTGAAAGGTTATAGCCACAGAGGTGGGACTAAAGCCAGGGGAGTGTGGTATTCATATAAGACAAGAAACCAGTATTTCAAGGAGGGAGGGAGTGGTCAGCTGCATCCATGCTGCTGAGAGGTAAGATGAAGACTGACAAGTATGAGATTTGATGGTGAGGAGGTTATTGGTGGCTGAAAATAGTAGTGACACAGAGTGGAAATGAATTGGGAGGTAAGAAGTGGAGTCCCGGTATATAGACAAGTGAAATAAACGCACAGGGTGCTATAAGGACAGAGGAGAGGGGTGCCTAACTCCTGGGGAGTTTAAGCAAAGCTTCCTGAAGTAGATGACCACTGTGATGCATCGTAAATGAAAAATAGGGACTTAGGGTATGAGATGAGAAAACCAGACAAAGTAACAACACAGAGAACTATAGAGTGACAAACAGCAGTTTTTAGGTAGAACATAAAGTACCAGGACGGGTAGAGGTGGTGATAGATTAAGCTCCAGAGGTAGGTAGGATCCATATTATAAAGTACCCTGTCTGCCATTATCAAACAGCTATTATTTATTGAGTACTTAACTGTGTATCAGAGACTGTGTCAAGTCCTCATATTCACTGTCCTACTTAGTCCTTCTAGCGGTCCTGCAGGGTAAGTATTTATCACTATTTTATAAATAACCCAAAGCTTAGAGGTTAAGTTACTTGCCCCAGCTCTTACAAGAGTATATGGCAGATTTAAGATCTGAACTGAAGTTGACCTGATCCAGAGCCACACTTCTGACCTCTCTACTATTCTGCCAAAGTTAAGGAACTTTATCTTTTAAGTTGGTGGAACACACCAAGTTTTAAATTTTTACAAAATTAACAACATTTCAGTATTAGTAGAATTCACATAACACTCCAGATTTCCATTTTCTCTTGAAAAATTGGAAGATTTGATAGATGTGTGAAGGAGAAATTTGAACAGGAGGAAAGAAATAGTAAGTACAGCTAGGTATCTTGTTTGTTAATAGTCCATGCAACATAGGATGAAGACCTGAGCTAAGGCAATGCTAATAATAGAAATGAAGTGAAGGTGCAGATTAGATAAACATAACCGGTAAGTTGGCAGGACTTGGTGGGTGGCTGATCAGATGTGGCAGGTGAGCAAAAGAGAGGAAGTGGAGGATGAGTTGTAGGTTTATTGCACAATCGGATGGATGGTGGTACTCCCAAATGAGTTAAGAATATCAGAGGAAAAGGACAGGCAAAGATAACAAATTTGGTTTTGGACAAGTTGAATTTGAAGTACATTTGGGATTTCTAAGTGGAGAAAGTCTCGATCACATACACAAACTTGGGGATCATCAGCATATAAGTGGTAGAGATGACAACGGATGAGGTATTTCAAGGAGTTCAGCTTTGAAATCTATTCTCTCCATCCCCACAGCTTAAATTCATGCACTCAGCATAGCTTACATAAAATATTGCAGCAATCTCCTTATGGTTCTCCCAGTTTTTGCTCCCCCAGTCCTCTCCAAAAGCTTTTTAATTGCTTCTTATTTATAAACCTTTGATGACTCTTTTGGCTACAGGGACATGTATGTTCCTCAACATGTTAAAAAAATTCTTCCATAATCCAAACTGTTTCCCTTTCAACTTCATTTCTTACCAGTTTCACATGCACCCTGCATCCCAGCTACCCCAGACTTGTTAGTATTCCCCTCTGTGCACCTTCATGCTACAAGTGTAGCCTCTGTAAATTTCCCAGGTCATGGAGGTACAGTTAGTTTTTCCTCTGTGCTTCCCCAGTACTTGTGTTTCTCTTTGTTTTTTTTTTCTGGGTCATATCACATTGTCTTAAAATTATTGGCTTGTGTCTTATATGTGCTCTCCAACTAGACCATGTGCCCTTTGTGTACAGGATTCAAGTTCATCTTTGTATGCTCAGCACTTGGCATATTAGGTATTTAGATATATGAAATGTTTGTTTTGTGAATAAATAAATGAATGTGGGAGTTCAGTGGACTGAGAACTGTAGGAACCCTTCACCCAGCCTACTTTCCTGCCACCACATACTCGGATACTTCTAAGGTCTTCCATTGCCTTTAGCTCATCATGATAAATGTAAGTCAAATTAGTCGTCATCATCTTCATCACTAACATTTGTTGATGACTTACTATTTCCCAGGCACTTTTCCAAGTACTTTACATACATTATTTTATTCCTCATAATACTCAGATGAGGAAACTGAGGCACCAAGGAGTTAAGTTACTTACCCAAGATCAAATATCCAGTAAGTGGAAGAGCTAGAGTACAGTCACTGGCATCAAATTATTAATGCTATTTATTGGGACCCAGATCAGCTTTCTGCCAAATAAGCTCCTTGGGGCATTTCTCAAATGTAAGCCTGTTTTCTGTGATTTCCTTTTCTTCATTTCTTTAATTTCTTCCAACATTCACTATTTCTTTAGCGTACTCCCCCTGTCCCACGCCCACCTCCCTTCTACCATCTGACTCACTGAGTTAGGGTATAGTCTTTCCAACTAACTCCAAAGATAAATACATTATGGACTGTTATGGTTTTACTCTAGGAAAGACACTCCATGGTTTTACTCGAGGAGAATGGAAAACTAACAAACATGAGAAAGTTACAAATTACAAGCCTCACTAAGTTATCCTCTTTGGTCCTGACTAATCCTGGATTCCTTGTTAATGGTAACTAAAATGTATGGAAGCCTCTGCTCTCATCTTTCCCCCTGAAGGTGGAGGCCCTGAGCATACCTCCCTATTTCCACGGACCCAGGCCCTTTAGATTTGACCAGCTTCCTCCTCACAATAGCCTGGTCTTGGTTTATTGGTGTGAAGATGAGATTAAAGCAGGGACAGAAGCTGCGAGGAATGTTTAGTCTAGGACCGACTTCTGTCTACTTGGCCCTTCGTCTTAATAATATGGATATTAGTAGGCCTGAGCCTCCTGACTTGAGTACGTTTTCTCCCACCAGTTAAGATTCCTCACTAATAATCAGTCACCTATGTGATTTCCTCAAGGGTTAAAAAAAAAAGCCCTGAAGCACAGTTTTATGTCTTTTAGGCTTTAGAAAATCTGCGTGTATACCTGTGTGAAAAAATCATAGCTGAGAGACATTTTGATCATCTACGTGCAAAAAAAATACTCAGTAGAGAAGACACTGAAGAAATTTCTTGCCGAACATCAAGTAGAAAAAGGGCTGGAAAATTGTTAGACTACTTACAAGAAAACCCCAAAGGACTAGATACACTGGTTGAATCTATTCGGCGAGAAAAAACACAGAACTTCCTGATTCAGAAGATTACAGATGAAGTGCTGAAACTTAGAAATATAAAACTAGAACATCTGAAAGGTAAGATAGTTTGGTGTCCAAGAATTCATTTACATGTGACAATGCTTTTAAAAGTAAAATACAAGGGACGCCTGGGTGGCTCAGTCATTAGGTGTCTGCCTTCGGCTCAGATCATGATCCCAGGGTCCTGGGATCAAGTCCCACATCTGGCTCCCTGCTCGGCAGGAAGCCTGCTTCTCCCTCTTCCACTCCCCCTGCTTGTGTTCCCTTTCTCGCTGTGTCTCTCTCTGTCAAATAAATAAATAAAATCTTTAAAAAAAAAAAGTAAAATACAAAACAAAAAACTCAGAAATGATCATTTTGTTTTTGTTCAAAAAGTTTCAGCTTCAGAATTACATTTGATTTACTTTTTTTTTTACCTTATGTCATTTCATTGGAAAAGTGGAATATCACTCAGTGTTCTGTATTTGTATTTATTTAACGACACCGTTTATACAAAACTTTAATGAATCCCGGTATACACATGAGTTTGTTTCTGAAGTGTGCATAAGATCAATCTATTCAGAAGTAACTCCTGAAGGGGCGCCTGGGTGGCTCAGTCGTTAGGCGTCTGCCTTCGGCTCAGGTCATGATCTCAGGGTCCTGGGATCGAGCCCCGCATCGGGCTCCCTGCTCAGCAAGAGGCCTGCTTCTCCCTCTCCACTCCCCCTGCTTGTGTTCCCTCTCTCGCTGTATCTCTCTCTGTCAAATAAATAAAAATCTTAAAAAAAAGAAGTAACCCCTGAAAATACACATCACACATGAAGAATAATATGTAGTCTTTTTAGTAAGTCCAGTTCTGATGGTTCTTCTTCCACCAGTTGATCACAGAATGAAGTGGTTGGCATATGCTTGTAAGAATCATGTTATATAAGTTATCCATAACTTTAAACACTAGAGTCACACTCGGTCTGGCACGATGAGAGAGGCATGGGAACGGAAGTTGATTAATGGCATAGCAAATTCACTTCCTGTGTTTCACCCTCACCCTGGAGTACACACTCACTAATTGAAATACTACAGAGAATTGCCTGCACTGTTTAAATCCTCCTCTCCCCACAAACCCCATCTCTCTCTCCCTGTGCCTTTCTCTAGAGCACTTAAGATGCATATGATGTAGCTCTACCCCAGGTGTTCTAGGCACGGGGGATACAGAAAAGAGTAATTTAGGGCTCTGCCCTTAAACTCTGTTGGTCCATACTGGGAAACATTGGAAGTCTCCCCTCCTGAGCCATATTTAAGAAAATAGTTTCTATAGCATGGAACAGAAATGCTGAATGTATTGTGAAGTTGAAAAGCTAATGGGGAAAAAATGACATATAAATGTACTTTATAGACTTCTCAGATTTTACATAAGATTTGTCAGCTCAGGAGGTTCTGTGCCTTTAGACAGTTAGGTTAAATATTTGCTAAGACTAACAAAGATAAAATTTGTGTGTGTTTATTCTTTCACCCTGAGGCTAATTGTTAGCTGTACCCATTGGATATGGTAAAATTCTTTGATCTGAGCAACCACTGTCATTTAAGTGAACTGTTAGGTTGAGAACCGGGACGTTATTTAATGTGAAGAGGAGACCTGGGTTATAGTTCTTACTTTCCCATGAAGTAGTTCTGGAATGTTGGGCATGACTTGACTGTTTGGGGCCTCTATTTTTCCATCTCTACTAGTGAGAAGCTATCCCAGGGGACATCCCAGCTATCCCAGGGGACCTCTGACATGTCTAACACCCTGGGATTCAAGAATCTGTAATTGGTATTAATTAACTCAGAATTTTAGCATATGCTCTGTTTAAAGTTTGTTTTTTATTGGGTAATATGTTTTGTGGGCCAGAATGCTAAAGAATATTAGTTGTGACAGCTGTTTCTTATTTTATGAAAAATTTTAGGGGCTACTTAATTTTTTCCAGGTCATTCAGTGGTTAAGTATATAGAATACGAACTAAATGTGAATTATAGCATGTCATTTAGCTTCCTTAAGACTGTTTCCTTATCGAAGAAATAAAAATAATGGTATACTTCATGGTTGTTGGGAAAAGCAAATGAAACATGAAATGGATTCATGACAGAATTTATAAATTGCTATTTAAATCTCTGTTGTGTGGTAACTAGCTTACAAGATGGGTATGGGTTCAGTGTTTTAAGTTACTTTTTCATTTACATCTGAATAATTCAATTTTATTGTAGGACTGAAATGCAGCAGCTGTGAGCCTTTCCCAGATGGAGCCACAAACAACTTCTCTAGATCAAATTCCAATGAGAGTAATTTCTCTGAAAAACTGAGAGCATCCACTGTCATATACCATCCCGAAGGAGAATCCAGCACGGCCCCCTTTTTTTCTACTGAGTCTTCTCTGAATTTGCCTGTTCTTGAAGTCGGCAGAACTGAAAATCCGACCTTCTCTTCAACTACGCTTCCCAGACCTGGGGACCCCGGGGCTCCTCCTTTGCCACCGGAGCTGCAGTTAGAAGGAGGAGGAACTTGTGGAAACTCTAGTGAGATGTTTCTTCCCTTGAGATCACGTGCTGTTTCCCATCAATGACAGTTTACAGCCTTTTAATCTTTCTTAATAATGACAAAAAATATTTGAAAGGATATCAATCTTTTTATAAAATTGCTATAATGACATTTGATATATGTCTTTTAAAAAGCAATGGAAGCATACTTTGTAAATAGACTTTTTTAGGACAAAAGAAGCATACTTTTAGATAGCTAAAGAAAATCATGTTGATCATGTAATTTTCAGTGTTTTCTTTGCATTTTTGAGGTATGGAGTGTTTTCACATTTTTTATGTTTTAAGACTAACTTTAATAGGGAACATTTCTCTCTTTAAGAATAGTCTGAGGTTGGGTATAATGTCTCAGTGCATTTGTACTGGAATTTTCAGTCTAATAGTCCTTTCCAACATACAGCAGTACATTTTCAGATTAAGCTACATCTATATGGTAATAAAGCCAAGCACTGACAGGAAAACTGCCAGTGTACTGAAAAGAATCTCCCACTCTCTTGAGCTTAGAGACACTTACAGAGTCCCCTTCTGATGCGGAGGAACATCTAAGGGAGTTTGAGCCACCTAAGATCTCAATTTGCCAAAATACATTTCCTATTAACCTTACTAATTAATACTATTTTCTTGGGATTTTCATAATCTTTGCTTATCATTTTCATTCCTACAGAAAAATCTCGGCAAAAGCCTGCGATTGCGTGTAATTTGGTGAGATTTTAAAAATATTTTTCTGTACTTTTCATTCTCTTTTAATGAGGACCACTATACAAGTTGAAATAACTAGGACAAAATGTTGTGTGTGTGTATCTGTGTACCAGTTCTGTCTTCAATACTGTCTGGAACCAGTGGATCATTAGCCTGACTTGTGTTTTTGTTATAACAAAGTTTGACTAATTTTACACCTTTATAAATTTTATGCTGTCGTTGTTTTTATTTAAGTTATAATTCTGCCTATTTCCTGATATATTCTCATATATTTCCATTACTTTTAAAAAGCAGAGGTGGAAATATGGTGTTAACAATAAGAGTTTTTCAATGTAGTGCTATTTTGGGGGGAAGTTTCAGGTATTTCAATAGGAAGTAAATACCTAAAATACTTTTCTTATATGTACCAATTTTTATAGAAACATTACTTCAAGTTGTGAGATCAAGTTGCATTTCTGGATAGACTGATGCATTTGTCAGTCACGAAGAAGATTGACATATTCTTTAGATAAATTTTTTTCAAACCTGGATGTTTTTTATAGTGTAACATTTTCTAAAGATTATGGGAAGCATGTTTCACCTTCAGCGAGGCATAAGAAAATAGTGGCATTACATTTAAAGAAGTCTCGTTAAAAAGCAGAAGCAGGCTTTTCATTTCATTAATTAAAATTTGATATGTGTTACTTGAAGTAGAATTTACTCAGAATCAAAAAGAATTTAGATATGCTGTATCACCTACATTTATAGTTTATAACACTGAGTTTTCTTTCAGACTGTTAACTATACAGACAATAAAATTAAGGTTTTAATAAACTTAGCCTTTTGGGTTTTCTGAATCCTATGAAGTCAATTTTTTTTTCCTTTAAACACTGAAAACCACCTGTTGCTGAAAATATATAAATTAGAATGTCAGACTGACAGGTTGGTAAAGGCAAGAATGAAAAAGTTACTTTTTACAGATACCATATTGTCACTTCATACAAAAACAACAATTCAGAACTCATTTTTAAAATTTTATCTTAATTAAAAGACTTTATTTTTTAGCATGGTTTTAGATTTATAGAAAAATTGAGCAGAAAGTACAGAGTTTTCTATTTTTACATCTTGCATTAGTGTGGTACATTTGTTAGAATTGATGAACTAGTCTTGAAACATTATTAACTAAAGGTAGTAGTTTACATTAGGATTCACTCTGCTGTGCAGTTCTGCAAGTTTGTTTGTTTTTTTTTAAGATTTTATTTATTTACGCAGAGAGTGCATGCACTAGCAGAGAGAGAGGCAGAGGGAGAGAATCCTCCAGCAGACTCCCCACTGAGCATGTAGCCAGATGCAGGGTTCAGTCTCATGACCCTGAGAACATGACCTGAGCCGAACTCAAGAGCTGGACACTTAACCGACTTGAGCCACCCAGGCGCCCTGGTTCTGTAGGTTTTGATAGATTGCATAAAGTCATGTATCCACCAGTGTAATATCATACAGGACAGTTTCACTGCCCTAAAAATTTCCTTTGTTCCACTTACTCATCTCTTCCTCTTCCCTCCCCCTTCGAACCCTGGCAACCATTGAAACTTTTATTGTCTCTGTACTGTTTTTTCTGGAATGTCACATAGTTGGAATCATATGTAGCCTAAGTAGTATGTAGCCTAAGTTTTCTCCAAGTCTTTTCGTGGTGAGCACACCTTTTCATGAGGTGATTACACATCTTTGGTCTGCATGTTGCTCTTAGTGCAAGGTCAAACACTGGCAAATTAGGAACAGGCCAGAATAATGGCAAATTTTTGTTTTGTTTCAATTATTTTTAAGAAGTGTTTTGGTTCTGTTTGGGAGTTTCGGGGTTTGTTTATTTTGATAAACAGTCTTTTTATTTTAATTAATCTAATTTATCAATCTTTTGTGGTTAGTGATTTCTGTCTCCTGTTTTAGAAATCTTTGCTTATCTCAATGTCATGATGATATTCTCCTATTTTTTTTCTGGAAACTTAGTTGCTTTAGTTTCACAATTGGCCATATAATTCATTATAAGGTGATTTCTGTGTATGGTATAAAGTAGAAGTCAAGTCTTACAGGTACTGTCTTTTTACCTAAGTAATATATAAGGGAGCAGAAAGTTCCAGGCTCTGGTCTTATCTTGCATCAGTGGATAAATATACACACTTTTGACTTTGGGGAAAAAAAGCAAACCAAGAAGCAAATCTGTCTATAGTTGTTAAGTGCAATCTTATGAAGGCTACCTGAAAGCAGAGCTAAAACAAACTCAGAATAAAGTAAATGATTCAACATCGCACAACTGTTTAGGATAAAAATCCAGGGCTGTTTGGCTCCACAGTCAGTGTTCTTTCCACAACTCCATGTTCTTCTTAGTATTTCTTAAATAGCAAAGTTAAGAGTGGAGATTTTTTTTTTCACTCATTAATTTAGTAATTATTGAGTACCTTTTATTCTAGGTGCTGGAGATACAGTGATAAAATCTGTGTTCTCAAAGAATTCATATTCTAGTTGGGGGAGGTAAAATAGAAGCATGGAAACCTAGGTAATTCTAGTTACCATGGATATAAAATGGGACATGTGTGAGCTAAAACATGGGAAAGAGTATAGATAGCATCATCTGGGAGGTCCTCGCAGAGCAGGTGACAGCTGAGCTGAGACATGTCCAAAAGGCACAGAAACCAGCTTAAAGGGGCTCCCACAGGCCAAATCCAGAATAATTTCAACATCAAAATAAGTAATGATAATAACAGATTATAAATCACTGCACAAAATAAGAAACCATGAGTCAATGCTAATGTAAATGGACAAATAATGTGATGAAGAATGGGATATTGACAATAGCCTCAAATATCTCCCTACAGAACACTTATTAATTACAAAGGAGGAAAAAAGTAGCTTGATAGCAGAAAATCCTGCCAGATACTACCTTAAACAAAAAGTCAGGGATGCTTGGCTGGGCCCAGCTGGTAAAACATGTGACTCTTGATCTTGGGGTTGTGAGTTTGAGCCCCACGTTGGGTACAGAGATTACCTAAAAATAAAATCTTTAAAAAAAATAATCATTAATACCAAAGCAAATGAAATCACATGCCTCCTGATAGAATGCAATGAGAAGAACACAACACCACTTTCATTATGTTCTTAACAAAGATTTGTAACCTGAATTTATCACTAAGACAAATTGAGGCATCTTCTACAAGATAACTGGTCTATAGTCTAAATACCAAGGTCATGAAAGTTAAAGACAGAAACCATTTCAGGTTGAAGGAGAAGAGACACGGCCACTAAATGTAATGCCTAAATCTAAACCAATTTAAAGTTTATTAAATGTTAAGAAAATTCGCAAGCAAGGAAAAAGAAAGGTAGTAGGGGTAGAATTGGTAATAAATGTTTGGACTTGGACTATATTTTAAATTTGAAATAACATTTGCTGACTTTTGACCTGAGCATCTGGATTAATAATGCTGCAATTTGGGGTGCCTGGCTGGCTTAGTCTGTAGAGCATATGACTCTTGATCTCAGGGTCATGAGTTCAAGCCCCATGTTGGGTGCAGAGATTACTCAAAAATAATGATAATGCTGCAATTTAAAAAGATGGGGCAAATTATGGGAGGTGGGGAGTATTGAGGGTAGGAAATGAAGAGTTTCCTTTGGACATGTTTGTCAGGTATCCATTGCTGCATAACAAACCACCCTAAAACTTAGTGGTTTAAAATAATGACTATTTATTTGTCATGATTCTGCAAATTGGGCTAGACTTGGCTTCATAGTTCTTATGATGGTCTATCCTGGGATCATTCTGCATTCTTATAAAGGTTCAACTGGGATTCTATAAATTCACTCACAAGTCTAGTGCCTTACCTGGGATGGATACACTAGCCGGGAGCTGGCTGGGGTTCTTTATTCATGGTATCTCCAGCAGAGTTGCTGGACCTCTCTTTACATGGTGGCTCAGGGCTCCCAGGAAAAAAAAAAAAAGTGGAGGCATTCTAGTCATCTAAGCAAGGCACAAAGCTAGCCCAGATCCAAAAGGGAGAGGAAATAGACCCCATGATGGAAGGAGCGGCATGCAGCACTGGCATGGCAGGAATTGTTGACCACCATCTTGGTAGAAAATCTACCAGAAATATGTTAAGTTTGCAGTGCTTGTTAGACACTGAAGTTGGAAATTGGGTACAAGGATTTGGTGTTCAGGGAATACTTCTGAACTGGTTATATAAATGTGGGAGTTATTAGCATAAAATGGTATTTTAAACCATGGGACTTGATGAATTCACCTTGAAACATAAGGTTCATAGAAAAGAAGGATGATCCAGGACTGAGCCTAAGGTGCTCTCACATCTAGAGGTGAGACAGAAGAAGGCAAGAGAGGAAACTGAAAAGAGCCCTGTGAAATAGGAAAGAACTAAAGTGTATGATCTAGTGAAAGGCAAGAGAAAAAAGTGTTTCAAGAAGGAGGCCTATCTCTAACAAATAGATAAATTATAAAAAAAAAAATCTTAAAAAATAAAGGAGGCCTATCTTGTTAAAAGGTGAAGGAAGAAGCAGCCCTTGGACTTGGTCACACAGAGGCTATTGGTGGCTTTGATAACAGAGATTCATGTTACTCAAACTGGGTACCCCAACCCCAAAGGCACTCAACAGTGGACCAGTTTTTTTTTTAAGATTTTATTTATTTATTGAGAAAGGGAGAGCACAAGCGGGGGGAGCAGCAGAGAGAGAAGCAAACTCCCTACTGAGCAGGGGGAGCCCGATGTGGGACTCTAGCCCAGGACCCTGGGATCATGACCTGAGACGAAGGTAGATGCTCAACCAACTGAGCCACCCAGGCGCCCTACAACCAACTTTTTTACTTTCATTTAAGTATCATTCCCTGTTAGATCACCAGGAGTGAAAGAGTTCTAGTTTTCTTGGTGACTAGGTTATATCAATTACTAAGAGAGGGAACACATACAGAAACAAATCATATGGAAAGACAGGTTACTGATCTAGTGAGTGGGTGTTTGAAGCCCCAGCAGGATGTCCACATGGAAAGCTTAAGCCCCAAGGGGAGTTCTGGTCCAGAGGTTGGATGGAAAGATTGGGGTTGGAAACCCAGATTTGGGAGTCACAAGCGTAAGGTAGTTAATGCCATGGAAAGAGATGGGCTGACTTGCAACTTTGTAATGCCCTCTACAAAATGATAAGTATTGCTGAAAGATGGTAATACGTTGGGAAACACCAGCGTTTAAGGGCCATACAGGGCAAAGCAAGAATGGAAAGAAGCTGACAATGAGAAGCCAGAGAGTTTGGAAGACCCACCGAGTGGTGAGATGCAATCCAAGAGGAATTTCATCAAAGGTAGTTTTCAGAGCCCGCTGGAATGAGGTCGAGCAGGAGAGGATTTAGTTTGTGACTTGATAAGTCCACCGCCCGTAGAGGTCTTCCATGGTGACTGTGGGAAGCAACCAGACTGAGAGTAATTTTCATTTTGAAGAGGAGATGCAGTGAGATCGGGAAGAAATCCTGGAGTCTCTGGGCGATGGCTAAGGTGAAGTGGCAGTGAAAAAACAAATTCTTATCTCTCGTATGCCTTTAATAAATGCTTCTTGAATGTTGAAAGTTTGGTTGGGACCACTGGTACAGGACTTGTCTCTTCTCACAGTTCCTCGGGAAGGAGCCTAAAGCAGCCCCTGCTTCGCAACGTGCGCTCCCCACCTCCCGCCTCAGTGCCGAGAGGGGCTGCAGGAGCTCGGCGCAGCCGTCAGGGGGCGCAGGCCCTGTGCTCTACCGCAAGACTTGGGGCGGAGCCAACCGCGGGGCGGGCCCTGAAGCAGCTTCCGGCTTCCGGCGGAGCCCACGGTCGTCGCGCGCAGCCGTCATGGCGGCCGAGGAGAAGGACCCCCTGAGCTATTTCGCGGCTTACGGCAGCAGCAGTTCAGGTTCGTCGGGCGAGGAGGATAATAGCGAGCCGGAGGAAACAAATCGCAGGACCCCAGATCCTGCGAAGTCGGCGGGCGGCTGTGGGAACAAGGCGGAGAAGCGGCTGCCGGGACCCGACGAACTGTTTCGGAGCGTGACTCGCCCGGCCTTTCTCTACAATCCGCTCAACAAACAGATAGACTGGGAGAGGCACGTCGTCAAGGCGCCTGAGGAGGTGAGGTTCCCGACCCGGTTTCCCGATCGTGGCCCCGGCCTCCGCCCCCTTCCTCCTGAGCCCTCTCCTGGGGACCGGCAGTTCGTTCCCCCACACGCAATCACCTCCTGCGGGATGCCGCGCCACCCCTCCCACCTCCAGCCCTGGGGAGCCCGGGCCCCCTTCCCCAGCTTGGTGGGTGTCAGACCGGCCCGCAGCCCCCGCCCCCTTGTGAGGAGACCCAAACCTCCGCGCTCGGTGCCCCGACCCCGCGCTGCGAGGACTAACGGTGGTGACTCCCCCGCCCCCCCCCCGCTGCAGCTTCTCCCCGAGACCCCTTCCCTTTGACGCCGAAGTGCCTGCGGTGCTGCCTCCAACAGTGTCTGCTGCAGCCTCCTGAAGGGGTCAGCCTTGGCGTAGTATCTCTGAGACTGGATTCTTCTTTGGTAACTAAAAGTTATTAGCTTTATTCGTATAGGGAACCCTTTGGCTTTTCACTTAACAGTATTATGATTTTGATGGAAAAAAAAAATGTCTTTAAACCTTAAAAAAAAAAAAAAGTCAACCTGAACAATGAGCGAACGGCAGGGAGGTGCATGTGCCCATAACCGATTGTGGGAACCTCGGTTCGTCACGGTGCTTCTTAATGTGTTTGCTTAACAGCCTCCAAAAGAATTCAAAATATGGAAGTCAAACTATGTGCCACCTCCGGAGACCTACACTACCGAGAAGAAACCTCCCCCTCCAGAGCTGGATATGGCAATAAAGTGGTCTAACATATATGAGGACAATGGTGATGATGCCCCACAGAATGCTAAGAAAGCTAGGCTTCTACCGGAAGGGGAGGAGACAGTGGAATCAGGTAAGGCGAGTCAGACTCCGTTGATAATACCTCTTGGTTCCTGTGATGAGTTTAAAAAGAATAAGATATTTAATGAGTGAAATTTAAACCTAGCGATTTAACAAATCAGTTACGGTGTATGATTATTTTTGCTGCAGTTTTGAGAAAGATTGTGTAAATTCGGCTTTGAAGTGAAGTGTCTGAAAGCTCAACCAGTAGTATTTACTACGTTTTAGAAGAAGATCTTAAGTTATTCAGGCTTTAGAGTGAAACCTCTGATATCTCAACCAGTCATATATATGATTTATGGTGCCCTATTAAAACAGAGCCGGTTAATTCATGGATTCTTTCTTGTGATTGCAGCTTTGAAGAGCTGGAGGCTTCATTTTCTATTAAAGCAGTTGTGGTTTAAAGCCAAAATTAGTGTGACAAAATGAAGTTAATTGAGTAGTACTACATAGTAATAGGAAGATAATGACTTAGTTGAGTTGTTTGTCATAATTTCATCTTGTATTTAGAGTATAAGTAACCACAGTAATCTCTGCTTACACACTTTTACCCAGCCGCCATTCCATCCTTCACACAGCAGCTAGTGATCACTTTCTAAAAGTAATGTCTGATTATGTAACTCACCTGCTTAAAATCCTTCACCAACAGCATAGTCAAAGCCTTCTGATAGGCCCTGCCTTTCTCTCCACCTTCATTTCAAATGGTGCTTTTTCTAGCCCTTTAAGATCTTAAAATTGAAAACTGAATAGACCATGCTATTTTATGGCTCCATGCCTTTCAGCATATGTTGCTCCTTACTCCAGAATGTTCTTCCATCCCTCTTTGGCTGGTAAACACATTCATCCTTCAAAATCCAATTCAAAGAAGAAAAAAATGTCAGCACCTCCCTCAAATTATTTGCTCCTCTGTACCTGGTATGTGCTAATGCTATTGATTGCACCTGTCATCTTTTATGGGCTTATTTGTTCATAAGTCCATCTTTATGAAAATGAGTTCTTGTACAGTTTGTGGTATATTTTAAATACTCAGTGGATAATTGTTTAATTTCTGATGTTCTCATGAATCCAGGGCTCCTTACTTAGCTCCTTTTACAATCAGAGAGTTTTGTTTAGGAGAAAGAATAACTGATAGGAGTTCTTCAGTTTTGATTCTACTTGGCTTTTCCATTTCTTTCACTGTTTTCCAGTGTGGATTAGAAGTCACTAATGAAGGCATATATTCAGTAAATGACATCCTTTTAAATCCAAATACCTCATACTGTATAGCATTATGTAATTAATAAAAAAATTTTTTGCATGAATGTTTAATCCTACACCTTGTGAAATCATATGGGGAAATGTGGCTTGTCCATGATCACAAAACTAGAAAATGCCAAGCCGTAAAATAGGTACTTTCACACAATTTTTAAAATTTATTGCTCTTAGCAACCTAGTACAGAAGTGGTACATAATTCATTATTATAATGAATTTTGTAGACAAGGAAATAATCTCAGATTAAAGAATTGGCCTAAGTAAATTCACACAGCTAGGAAGAGGTGAAATTAGAATTCAGATTCAGGCCTCCTCATGGATATGATGCCTCTGTACGCTGGGGTTTATTCTCTTGATGTTTTGCAGGCTGTAGTGCTTGAGAAATAGCTGTTCTATCGGAAGTAACACTAGAGTTGATATTCAAACTAAGGTACCATAGGCTGGTGCTCTCTCTTTGTTCCTATATGGAAAACGTGAGGATTCTATACCAGGACAAACAAGCAGAAAGAATTATCTTTTTTCCAGCTTGTCTATTGAGTTCAGATAGAAGTCCGAAATACGTGGCAAATAATATTGTTATTCTCCTAATTTATGTTCTTTTGATTATATGATGGTCCTCTATCAGAAAGTGTACATAGTATCAAACAACAAAAGGACCCAGTGCTCAGACAGTTTAAAGCTGGATCATAAAGTTAAAAGATAATCCTGGAATCTTTAATTTGGACTGTAATGTTGGTTATTAAATATAACTGTCTTCTTTTTTAGATACTTTCCTTTTTAGAAGGGTTTTTTGCCATTTTAGAATCCCGTACTGTGTTCACAAAGTCACTATAAAATTGATCATTTTTACCTGTATTTTTTAACTTAATAAAATACCTTGTTTAAGAAATTCCATATTCTTAAATTATCTAATTTTTAGATTATTAAATTATTTTTACTTTTTCTACTCATTTTTTGCACTTTGGCCTTTTTTGCCAGTTAACTTCTTCCAGATTTTTTTTTTCTTTAAAAGCTGGGAAAGAGAGGCGCCTGGGTGGCTCAGTCAGTTAAGCGTCTGCCTTCGGTTCAGGTCGTGATCCCAGGGTCCTGGGATCGAGCCCCGCATCGGGCTCCTTGTTCAGCGGGAAGCCTGCTTCTCCCTCTCCCACTCCCCCTGCTTGTGTTCCCTCTCTCTGTGTGTGTGTCTCTCTCTCTCTCAAATAAATAAATAAATAAAATCTTTTTTTTTTTTTTTTAAAGATTTATTTATTTATTTGACAGAGAGAGAAACAGCATGAGAGGGGATAGGGCCAGAGGGAGAAGCAGGCTCCCTGCTGAGCCGGGAGCCCGATGTGGGACTCGATCCCAGGACTCCGGGATCATGACCTGGGCCGAAGGCAGTCGCTTAACCAACTGAGCCACCCAGACGCCCAAATAAATAATATCTTTAAAAAAATAAAAGCTGGGAAGGATTCAAAACTCATCGAAGCTTGCTACTTACCAGCACTTTTTGTTTGGTAATTGTGAAATGAAAATCAGTAAGGCTTAGATATTCACAAGTCCTTAACCACGAAATCCTAGTTAAAGTAGGTAATGCTTTTTCTTTTTTTTTTTTTAAGAATTTAGAAAGTTCATATTAACAATGTAAACTTACTTACCTCAGGTGGCATGAATTCCATAATAGAAAAATTTTTTCCTTACTAATGCCTCTAATATATGGTACAGAGTAGAGACTAAATAATCTTGATAAATGAACATTTCAGGGTGGTTTTGTTTCATTTTTCCTATGGTTTTTTTAAAGCAATACCTTGTTATGTCACTAGATGGCAGAAGCTCCGGTTCAAATTACTGATAGGAAATTGTTTTTCCAGCCCTAGTAATTTATGTTTTTTGTTAATTCAGTAAATTTATTTAAAATTAGCAGATTAACAAGTGTCTCACAATCATCTTTTTTTTAAAGATTTTATTTATTTGAGAGAGAGAGAGAGCAAGCAGCAGCAGGGGGGGCGGGCAGAGGGAGAGGGAGAAGCAGGCTCCCCGCTGAGCAGGGAGCCCAATGCAGGGCTGGATCCTAGGACCCTTGAGATCATGACCTGAGCCAAAGGCAGATGCTTTTAACTGACTGAGCCACCCAGGCACCCACAATCATCTTTTTAATAATATGTCAATGGTGGATTTTATAGCAGAGTTAGAAAATAATTTCAATTTTTATTCTATGAAGACAGTTTCAAAGTCAAGCAATGGTGTTAATTAAACTCCATTTAAAAAACAAAGGCTTTGGCTTATTTGAGCTGTGTGCCATATCAGTTGGTTTGTACATTATTTTTGTGTCTACATGATAAACTGTTGATTAAAACTCTGGTTTGTGAAATCCTAGGATGATTCATTGATCTGAATTTTAATTTATCTTGCTGCCTTTGTAAATCCATAAGTGCTTTCTGAAATACATGAATAACATCACCATACTATGCTTGAAAGGTGAATGAAGATGAATCATCTGCTGTTGATTCTAATTATTCTCCACATCAACAAAGGAGATATTCTGAGTATGGTACAGTTAGCAGAAGGGAATTGAAGGCTTAGGTTGTAAATGTATTTCCTCCATAAGGAGTTTATGGTGTGATATAAGCAGCATTTCCCCAATTTTACATTTTTATTATTAATTTTTTTTAATTAAGTAAGCTCTACACCCAGCGTGGGGCTTGAACTCACAACCCCAAGATCAAGAGTCGTGTGCTCTACTCCTGACTGAGCCAGCCAGGCACTGCAGCTTCCCAGTTTTTTAATATGAAGACCCCTTTCAACATCAGAATATTTTATAGATCACCACGTGATAGATGTTGAATGTTGGGTATCTGTTGATTGAGAAGGTAAAGCCAAAAGTACAATGAATCCAGTAATGTGCTTAAAATAAATTTGTATTTTAAAATTTATAACTTCTACATGTTTATCTATATGGAGTTCTCTTAACGTAAAACCACACACATGTTCAGAGAGAATACAGTTTTGGTGAAACATCTACCAATGAGTGCTTTTTAAATTTCAAAATAAAAGGACAGGGGTTATAAATATGGAAGGGAGTTGTTTTGCGGGGAGAGAAAGCAGATTGGAAGGGAAAGAACAGCCAATGGCCACTTAAATACTTAAATAATATCATAGTTAGATTGATACTCTTCCTTGGTAAAAAGAATAGAATGTGTTCCATTTTTACAACATGTAGATTATTTAAATATACACAAAGTGTATACTGTGGAACATATAGGAATAGCTTTTTTTCAGAACAAGTCGGATTTTCTCATTTTAAACTACCTTAATATAGCACTAAAAGGTCACTGTGAATTTTGTATGACACTACAATTAAAAAAACTTCTTGTTTTTACTTGCACTTTAAAATTAGAGTTCTAAAAGTTAATTTTTGGTTTTTATTAGGAAACTGGAAGACACATAAGTTGAGGATAATGATTTTGGTCTAAAGTCAATGAAATTTTAATACTTAACTTTTTTTTTTAATTACTGATTGAAACTTTTCCTTTCCTGTTTAAAGATGATGAAAAAGATGAGCATACTTCTAAAAAGCGCAAAGTAGAACCAGGAGAACCAACAAAGAAGAAAAAGTAGAAAACAACAAATGACAAGAATTTCTGGACTGCGAAACTTGTTGAAACGGTTTTTTTGGGCAGATTAAGTTGACAATTTAAATTATTATGAAACAACATCTCCATGAAAGTACATGTTAATTAACTAATAATAAGTATTGCTGTGGGAACTTTCCACTGTAGAATTCATTTTTTATTTAAAACTTTATTTAAAACTCAAGTGGTGATTTGTGATTGTGAAATTGACAACACATGGAAGCATTCTTGCTATCACAGAATTGGTGACATGCTTTGAGAGTTTTGTCACATGTCGACATGCCAATGTTCTATGAACCTTTTATAAAGGAATATATTTTTAAAGTAAATATATTGTACTGTGAACTTGTAGGGTGCTTTTCAACAGTGTTTGTACAGTGTAAATAGATCATGGAAATAAAATTACTTATTCAGTATTACTATTATTGCATAACATTAGCATTTGAATATTTGTCCGTGACAAGTACCCTTTTTGCCTTGTGATGTTTTAATAGTAGGTATTAACATCTAGGAGTGCCTCCTGTGTTCCAGGTGCTTTGTGGATACTTTTTCTCTGATCCTCAAACAGCCTGGGAAAGCAGGTACTAGGGGCTTCATTTTATAATAAGAGAGATTAACTTACCCAAGGTTCCTTAGTTAAATTCCGCAGTGATCTGGGGATTTAACTAAGGATACTTGAACTCCAAAATCATCACCCTGAACTACCTGCCCACCAAACTTTGTTTATCTTCTAGGGACTGCAGTGGCCATGTCTTCAGGTGCTCTCTGTGGTAAGCAGGGAGATCTTCCCTGATTATATCACTGCACTTTATCATGTAAGCCTTATGTGATGGTATTCATTAATTTCCCTGGTAAATAGTTTGCTGAAGATAAGGATTCTGTGTAAAGAATTGGCAGATGTAGCAAATAAAAATACAGGACACCCAGTTAAATTTGAATTTTAGATAAACAACAAATAATGTTTTGTATGTGCAATATTTGGGACATACACTAAAAATGTGTTTATCTGAGACTCCGATTTAACTGAGCTTCTTGTGTTTTATCTGATAACACTACTTCTGTTGTGTTTTTGTACATGGCTCCTATTTTAATGCTTTGCATTTAGTAATAATCAAAATCAGCAAGGGGTAGTGAGGAAATTAATCATCTTTGGTTTTACTTCTATAGTCCAAAATGCAGTGCAGTTATTTGTAGCATTTTGAACTATAAAAAGGAGAGGCTCTACATTGTATCAGTCGTTCCATGAATCTTAATACCTTTCAGGGACAAGACTTAATTACAGGACACTGCACCTTTAGTGTTTAAGAAGAATTAAAGACATTGGCCTTTGAGTTTTTAAAAAAAATCCTCAGTCCAGTTGTTTTTCTTCAATACTGGGAACCAATATTTGAAAAACTATAAAATTTAATTGGGAACATGGATCAAGTAGATTAAAATTTGTAAAGGGCGTAGAAGTGATAATGCTAGCCATGGTGTTTTTGTGGAATGAGGAAGGAATATAACAGTATGATAGCTTCCAGTACATCTCAAACTTAAAAAGATTAATTCTGTAGCTGTGTATCCTCTGTGTTCATAGATACATGATTCCCAAAGTGGAAGTAATCGGTAAAACAAGAAACTTTTTGTTTAAAGCCTTTGTATATGAATAATTTGGAGGGCTGTAGTATCATATTAGGGAGTGGCATCAAGTGAGAAAGCATGACTCCACTGTGACCCCAAACTACAATGAAATAATTTTGAGTCTGTGCTTCCCAAATCTAGAGAAAGCTATTGTCTGGATACATGTATTGGAGGAGCAGGTATCTCAAGAGGTTACTGAAATATTAAAAGATTTAAAAATTAGCATGAAGGCAAACCTCATACAAAAAAACAAAACCCAGCAAGCCACTGTCGGGAAATCTAACCTCTTTTTATCACCCATTAGTTCAACTTCCAACTTACATCAGTAAGTATGACAGAACAAAAGCTCACTAGATCAGTCTCTAGTGATGCTTTGAGCCCCCCTTCTAGAAGATAACAGAATGAGGGTGGTGGGGAGGAATAAATACTGCTTTTTTGGAAGGGGGGTTGATAGTCGAGGACAGCTAGTGGCTACACTTGTGAGCTCATGGCCCTGCTGGGAGATGGATGCCTATTTGAGCAGTTCTAATGTAGGAGGGGGAGGAGATGCTTTAGGAAGAAGGAGGCTAAGTATTTTGGAGCAGTCTCATTCTGCCATTTGTATCTCATTGGGTTTCTTTTCAAAATACGGCCCAAAAACAGAAGGGGAAAGGGACCGCTATCCAAGTTGTTTATTTTCTGACAGTCAAGTCACTTGATACTTGACTGTTTACTCATCTTTAAAGAAGTTAAGCCATATCAGGCAGAAATGACTTTCTTTTGTGCAAGGATAAAATTTGAGACGAACTAAGCATCTGTGGGCCATATTTTTAAAAAAGTTTAAAAAGCTAAGTAAATAGCTTTAAGGAGTTTTGTGGAAAACATTCTAACTGGAATCAAAGAACATTACTGAGAAAATTGACACTGATTTTTAGCCATTAAAATACTCATATTACCTGGACTTATTTGCAAATTTGCAACTTTCTAGTCTAAATCCTTGTGTAAGTGCTAAATGCCGTGTAGTGCTTTTGAGTTCACAAAATTCAATCACATAGTTTCCAAAAACCTAATGAGGTAGGCTTTATCATTTCCAAATTAAAGAAATGGAAAACAGGCCTAGCCAGATAACCAGCATACCCACAAATATATGAGTTAGCTTCAGAGCTCAGGCTAGAATCTGTAATCCCATTCCATATAAAGTTTATGGAGTACGTATTGGTGCAAAGCACTGTGTTAGGAAAAAAGGATCCATCTTTATTTTAGCAAAGTCACATTGGTAGCCATAAGGAGAAAGGACATGAAAGAACCAAGTCAGACCAGTTGCAGTAGTTTCGTAGAGCAGTGAAGTATCTGCATGAACTAAGGCATTGGAGAGGGGGCAGGGACATGAAAACCAATAGTCCTTAGTTGGATATAATGGCTGAGAGTGAGATTTTCTTTTGTTGCAAACTATATATATATATGTTATATATATAATATGTATAATTAAAATGTAAATGGCCTAACGCAGGTTTGGACATGACCTGCATATAACATGTTGCCACACCATTTAGACACACAGCCCTACTAGAGATATTTTTTAAATGTAATTGTTTTTTACAGGTATCTGCATGAACTCAACAACTTTGAATAAGTCAAATTTCTGACTAATTAAAACCACAGCTGGACTTTAGTGTCATTGGTGGTATTTCGGATTTTAGCCTTTTGTGTCCATACGGAACTGCTTCCCTAGTTCACTTAGTACAGAAGTTCCAGACATTCTTACAAAAAAGGTGTTAAATTCCAGCAAGTGTTTTGGACTTGTCATTATATTCTAAAGCTTCCTGTCTTCCCTTTACATAGTTTTCCCAATTTAAAGCATTGCATTGCATTGTAATGCAAAATAAATAAAAGGTACCAAGAAGCATTTGTATGTACAGTCCACAGAGGAGGGCCTCTGCCTGTTTTCTTCATTGACTAGAACCATGCCTGGCACATAAAAGGTACTCAATAGAACTAATTGTTGATGGTGAACTGAATTTTTCACCTCTGGTTTGGGAGTGATCCTCCAGAGGCTTGTGTTTTCAGTTATTGGGCCAATAAATCTTGACAGTTTAAACCAGTTTGAGTTCAGTTTTCTGTCATTTTCCATCAAAAACATCCTAACTGATGTGAAACTCTTCACTGCCTTGGTTTCTTGCAAGGCCCCACGCTGCCCAGGTTCTCTCCTCTCTGGCTCCTTCTCTGCTAGCTGCCCTGGAACGCCAGTGTAGCCTGTTGTTGCCTTCTCATTCTCTACGCTGGTCCTTGACGATTTCAGCGGAGTTCGCGGCTACCACAATCAGTAACACTCTGATGGTTCCCTATACTGTATGGCTTGCCAGAATGTTCTCGGAAACCCCCAGATTTGTGTATCCACTTGTACATCTCTGCTTGAGTCTAAAAGCCCCTCACATACTGGATATGCAAAACCAAACACTGTGGCAATACCCATACCACCTCCTGTATTTTGTTTCTGGTTAATTGCATCACCGTCAACCCCCAAATCTGCCCTCTGCCTCATTTCCCATCACGTGGGTTTAGTTACTAAATTCTAAGGGTTCTCTCCACTTATGCTCACACACTTACTAATCCAGCTCTAATGAACCATTTATAATTCCCCAGATATGCTAGTTTCATAGTTCTGTGTGTTCACTTGTACCGTTTGCTTGGCCTGGCCTTTCAACTTCGGGAACTCCCTCTTATCCTCACAGATGAGAGTCTCAAGTATTCCATCTCTTGTGCACCTTGCTCTGTTTATCTCTAGATCTGCACCTGTCCATTGCTTTTCCCTGTGCTAAATAGCCAACATTTGCGGAGTACTTACTGGAACCAGTAACCAAACGGTTAATGGGGCTACTCGCCCCGGCAGACTAATAAATGCAGCTGCAACTTTTTACCTGGACTTTTTTTTTCAGATGCCTTTACATTTCCCTGATACTCCTTCAAGAGGTGGATTTGAGGCTTGCCGTCCCGTCTCCCTGTTCGGCTGCCTCTCGAATAAACCCTCTCCTGGCTGCACACCTGTCTTAGTGATTGTCTTTGCTGTGAATCGGGCGGATAAACTTGGATTTGGTTACATTACTATGTGCCAGGCATTGTTCCTGGTGCTTTACATGTATTAACTCATTTAATTTGATGAGGTAGGTGCTATTACTAGCCCTACTTCCCCGCGGGGAAAAAAACGGAGGTACAGAGAGTGGTAGAGCCAGGAAGGCAGGCAGTCTGGCTCCAGACCCAGGGCACACGCTGCACTGAAGAGGAGGAAGCAGCGCCCGAATGAACCCATAGGTTGATTTATTAATTTGTATGTGTTTCCTTCAAAGAATGTCTTATCCCTAGAAGGCACTCAGAATACAAACATTTGGAGAATTAATGAATCCAAAACCTGTTCACTAACCAGAGCCACAGTATTTGTTTAATGCTATGGAAAGCATAGTCAATATGTAAGTGTTTTAGGAAGATTAATGCATATTTCAATGATTTAGTACCTTCTTTATCACATATTTGGAGTATTTTTCATTGAAAGCCTTAAAGCAATAGGGCTGAGAATATACCCCCCTCCCTCCAAAAATATATTTTAGCTTTTCACTTGCTTTTCAAAGTCTACAATTTTTTAAGCAAAGTAAAATAGCTTTAAGTCATAAATTTGGCCTCAAATTTCATTGGCTTTTTTCTAATCTCTCAAATGATGGCTTGGGTGTAGAATCCTAGCACCAGGGCGTGGGAAGGCCTCCAGAGGTCCTCTGGTACAGCCTTGCCAGAATGGAGGAACGGCTTCTCTGTCATCTTTGTCTCTCTTCTCTAGGTTCACAGATGAGCCCACAAAATGACGGGTTTACAGGCTGGATTTGAAAAGCCATTTCCTGTGTGTCTGTAATATTTTGGTTTCCAGGGTCTGGAACTCCTTTTCCTTTCCCTGTGTTTACCATTTTCCGAAAAGGGAGAAACGGAGTACTTGGTGCATATTACTGAAGTAAAAGGGCAGCTCTATTCCTGGCATAATTACCTGTCTCCGTTTCTACATGGGACCAAAATTCTAGCCACCTTCTCTGGCACACTGGGGAGTTCGCATTAACATTTTAAATTTAGAATTCCTGAGAGAACCGGCAATGGCATAACAAACAATCACTTCCAACTAAGGAGGTGACTTGCCCGAGAGCAAAGTTACAAGCAAACCAACTCAGAACTAACTCCTCGGAGGCTCCTGTGCCAGGGGGAGCTTAAGACCCTTTTGCTTGTTTTTTGGTTTGAAGACATACACAGACGCACACATGCTGAGGATTTGCCAGGCAATAGGACCCTCCTCTCGTCTTTTTTTTTTTTTTTTTAAGATTTTATCTTTATTTGAGACAGAGACAGCGAGAGAGGGAACACAAGCAGGGGGAGTGGGAGAGGGAGAAGCAGGCTTCCCGCCGAACAGGGGGGAAGAACAGGACCCTGGGACCATGACCTGAGCCAAAGGCAGACGCTTCACCGACTGAGCCACCCAGGCGCCCCATTCCTTTCCTCTTTTTACCAAGCTCTGCCTCAGGCTGTCCCCTCCAATCCTCTCCTCAACTATAAAAAGTGGCCTAAAAGCCTTAGCAGTAACATTTCTTCCATAGCATCTGGAATCCATATGTCCAATATGGAAGGCATAAAATCTATTTTTTTTTCCTTTTAATTTAGGCTTAATTACTTGAGCTCAAAATCCTGCAGGCCCCTGCATCCCTCCATACCAAACTAATTAGAACAATTATCGGAGCCACCCGTGGCTCCAGATCTGTTAAAGCCTGTTATTGAGGTTAACAAATGAGAGGGTTAATTTCTCCCGATTGCTCCATAGTTGGCGAAGAAAGATAACAAGCCTCTTACATTAGGAGGGTGCTTTTGAGCTTTCAAGCTGTTTTTTTTTCTCAACACCAAACTGCCACCCAGGAGAAGAGCTTCCTTTGGGGGGGGTCCAGCCTGTCTGGAGGTAAGTGACTTAATGCTGAACTGAAGCCCTTGGAATTCACTACCGCGTGTGAAAGGGGGGCCTCCTGGCCTTGCTGCTTCAACTGTGTAAAAAAGATTTTGATTCTTTTTAAAAAGAAGCGGGATTGCCAGCTAGTGGTAGTAATCTCTGGGGCCAACTCGGAGACGTTGACTTAAAACCTTAAAGAGTAAGTGGCTTTTTCTAGGTAATTAGACCAGGGCCCTGTATATTTTTAACGTAAATTCATCCAGTCACTTTGGCTAATTATAAACTACCTAGGTTTTTCTATTCTTTTTCCACTTTTGTGTCCCCTGTAACAGTAGCAAGACTATCCTATGTCCGTCTTACTGGGTAGCTAAATTGGAGTTCCTAATTTAATTTTTTTTTTTTTTTTGCCCTGGAAGGTTTTTTTTTTTTTAGATCGCTTAGCCTAGCATTGAATTTTTTTTTAAAGCCCAAGAGAGTTAGTTAAAAAAGGATTCGAGCTTCTTAGCATTACCATGATTTCAAATAATTTGTCCAACAGAGATTTGTGAAAATGTGATAAAAAGTAATGGGAAACAGGTTTTCAGTTGCCTCACCAAAGTGCCAAAAGTAAGAAAAATAAATCCTTATGTCACAGAAGTGCCGAAAACAAAAACTTGTATGTTTTCTTTACTACAACTACATTTTGTCTTTTTCAAGGACAGGATCAAAGTTTACTCCAAAAACACAGTAACAGTTTATTACTTCAAGTCACATTGTTCCAATTAATTCTCATAACTTTAATGTTCTATATAAATTGTTTATAATAGTAATGTTCACTTAAAAATATTTCTGGGGACACCTGGGTGGCTTACTCCGCTAAGCATCTGCCTTCAGCTCAGGTCATGATCTCAGGGTCCTAGGATCGAGCCCCATGGGGGACTCCCTGCTCAGCGGGGAGCCTGATTCTCCCTCTCCCTCTGCCCCTCCCTTGGCTCGTCATGCTCGCTTGCTCTCTCAAATAAATAAATAAAATCTTTAAAAAAAGGAAAAAAATATTTCTGATTATGGGAATGCCTCGGTGGCACAGTCGGTTAAGGGGCCAACTCTTGGTTTCAACTCAGGTCAAGAGCTCAGGGTCTTGGGATTGAGCCCATGTCAGGAGGCTCTGCGCTCAACGCAAAGTTGGCTTGAGACTCTCCCTCTGCCTCTGCCCTTCCCCCACTTGCACACGCTCTCTAAAATAAATAAATCTTAAAAAATATTTCCAACTATGAGAATGATACATGTTTGTTGTAGAAGTTCTGGGAAAAAAATAAAATGAAATAAGAAAATAGAAATCACATTTAGTAGAGAAATCCACTGGTAACATTTTGATACAGAGTATTTTTTTAGTGTTTTTTTCCTATGCATGTATGTACATATTCTGAACAACATAGATAGTCCATATTTTACTTCATATTAAGCATTATTAATTCCATTAAGAATTCCTCCAACACCTTTTTAAATTTTCATTTATCTATTAGACTTTGAAATTATTTCCACATTTTTCACCACTATAAGTAACACTAAGATGAACACCTTGTAATTTAGTATTCAGTTGTAGAATTTGATTATAGGACTGCTTTTGTGAGTAGGAATTTAAGACAGAGTCCTGTGTAAAGTTGATCTAGTTTGCTTGACTTAATGCTCCTAACTTTTTTTTTTTTAAGATTTTTTTTAATTTATTTGACAGAGAGAGACATAGCGAGAGAGGGAACACAAGCAGGGGCAGAGGGAGAGGAAGAACCGGACGCCCCGTTGAGCAAGGAGCCTGATGTCGGACTCAATCCCAGGACCCTGGGATCGTGACCTGAGCCGAAGGCAGACGCTTAACGACTGAGCCACCCAGGCGCCCCAATGCTCCTAACTTCTTGAGGCCACAACTAAACAATTATTTTAAAAGTTTTCATACTTCTTTTTGACCTCCTACATGTTAAGTCCCTTTCCAGAAACCAGCTCTTTATAATAGCAATCTGGTATTTCTGTTTTTAAAGATTTTATTTATTTGACAGAAGAGAGAGAGCACAAGCAGGGGGAGCAGCAGGCAGAGGGAGAAGCAGGCTCCCCCGCTGAGCAGGGAGCCCGATGCGGGGCTCGATCCCAGGACCCCGGGATCATGACCTGAGCCGAAGGCAGACGCCTAACCGACTGAGCCACCCAGGTGCCCCAGCAATCTGGTATTTCTAATATGTCCTCTTTTTAGCTGCTCTGAAAAAACATGTTTCTTTTTAGACTGTTCCAAAAAGCTACTCAGATTCCAAAAAAACATTCCTCCCAGTGCTCAAATTGAGAACCTGGTTATTTTGCCTTCAGCAAAAGGAATTTGTGGCCACTCTGAACTAAAGACAGATTTGAAGGTGGAAAGTGGACAGAGGGAAAAAAAAAAATAACAAAGCAGACTGGGCTTTCCCCCCACCCCACCTCGACATTATTGACAACATAACTGCAGTTAGCAGAGAAGAACCTTAGGTGGAGCCCGAGGCTACTGGAGAAACGCCCTCTGCACTCCTGCAGGCCCGGCCTCCCCGATTCCCCGCAGCCCGGGCTGGCCTCACTGCCCGAGGGGTCCACAGCCAGCCAGCCAAGAAGGGAGAGTGCCAGGGAGCACCTTCTCTCAAAGAAAGGAAAGGAAAAAAAATGCCTCCTTATCGTGGTTTGTGGAATTGGGGAAATTCCACAACCAGAGCTCCCAGTAAAGTTTTACCAGAGGGTTTACAAAGCAGACTCCCAAGAGAGGAGCTCCCTGGGAGAAGTAACATGATCCCCACTCTCATCTTGTCACTTAATCGCACTTATATTGTTACCTCTCTGCTGGGCATATCTTATCTTCCTAACTGGATTTGGAGCTGCTGGAGAGTCAGCAGGGCCTTACATGTCTTGTGGAACAAACCCTGGGACCCAGCCCAAAGCGATAAAATTAGAAGTTGTTCGATAATTATTTGCACAGGTGAACCAACACTTAGCATCTTAGAGCAGATGAGTCTTCATGTCCTTCCCCTCAGTCTATTTTCGATGAGGGACTGAGCAAAGTAACCCAGGGGAAAGAGGAAAAGAGGACCAGGAAAGAGCAGTTTACCAATGTCCATTGGCTGGCCTTAAAGAAAGCTAACCGAGTCCAATTCTGATTCCTGTCCCTCAGTTAATACAACTGTTATTAACCCTCAATTAATTGAGATCCTCCCCCACTTCCTCAATTTTTAGGGGAAAAAAATTATAAGAAAACCATAGGGATTTTTATTTCTTAAAAAACAAGTAAAACTACTTCCTCGGTGTTGGCCATGGACTAGGTAAAAATCCAACTCCGTCTCCTTGACTTTCTCTCTCAGTGTTTCCAGAAATATGTTCCAAGAAAACTTCTTGCAGATGCTCTGAGAAAAGGTTTCCATTGACAAAGTCTAGGATTCTTCCCTTCTGATATTCACAATGAACATGAGAGTTACAAGGGTTCTGAGGAGTCATTCAATAAAGAAGCCTCTACCTTCTTGGCCCCAGTGTCTCAAACTTACCTGAGCACAATTCTTCTGAGGAGCACCTGGCAAAAATTTGTGGAATGCACTTGCAGACTCCCTACTCTCCACCATGTGGAATGACAGTACTCATTTGGGTTTACGCTGGGTGGTGCAGGGAGAGTTATCATCGATTATTCAAGGAGTATCTTCAGTAGAGTCTATTTGCTAAATTATTTTTCCAAAATAGTTGTTGAATCAAAGATTTTTTTTTAAAGATTTATTTATTTATTTGAGAGAGAGAGAGCGTGCAGAGTGAGCGAGAACACGAGAGGGGAGGGGGCAGAGGCAGAGGGAGAAGCAGGTCCCCTTCTGAGCAAGGAGCCCGATGCCGCCAGATCCCAGGACCTTGGGATCATGACCTGAGCCAAAGGCAGACGCTTAACTGACTGAGCCACCCAGGCGCCCCCCCCCTTTTTTTAATCAAAGACATTTTTAAGAGAAATGCAAATTAATACTCCTAAGGGATACTATTTCTCCCTAAGTAGATTAGAAAAATGACACTGGACAACACATTCTGGTAAGGATACGGAGACACAGCATTCTCATACATGAAAGTAGGAAGGCAAAATGATCTAAATCTATGGAGAACAATTTGGCAAAAAATACAGAATTACAAGTATATTTACCTGTTGACCCAACAATCTCACTTCTAGGAATTTATCCTGTAGGTCTGCCTATGCATGTACAAAATGATATAGGTAAAAAAGTTATTTATTGAAACCTTATTTATCATAGCAAAATACTGGAATGAATTCAAGTGACATAGAGGACTGGTTAAATACGGTTTATCCACACAATGGAATAGTATTCAGTGCCAAAAATAAGGAAAAAAAGAAGTTCTCTGGATGGATATGGAAAGATATCCAGCATATACTATAAAATGAAAAAAGGAAATTGCAGAAGGTATATATACTATGTTACTGTTTACTTTTTGTGTAAGAAAGGGGATGATAAAAAAATATATTCACCAGACAATGGAATATTATTCAGTGCTAAAAAGAAATGAACTATCAAGCTATGAAAACATGGAAAAAATTAAGTGCATAAGAAGGAAGCCAATTTGCAAAGGCTGCATAGTGGAGGATTCCATCTGTATGCCATTCTGGCAAAGGGTAAAACTGGGGGGTACCTGGGGCGGGGAGCCGGCTTCTCCCCCGCCCCATTCGTGTGCACTCTCTCTATCATCCTTCTCTCTCCCAAATAAATAAATAGAATAATTTTTTTAAAAAAGTAAAACTATGAGGACTGTAAGATCGTGGTTGCCAGGAGCTGGAGTGAGTGGGAGGGATGAACAGGTGGAACACAGAGGGATTTTAGGGCAGTGAAAATACTCTCTGTGGTACTATGATGTTGGATACATGTTATCCATTTGTCCAAACCCGTAGAATGTATAACACCGAGTGAGCTGTAATGTAAACTGTGGACATTGGGTGATTATGTTGCGTCAATGTAGCTTCATCAGTTGTAATAAATGTACTACTCTGGTGGGGGACATCGATAATGGGGAGGGCTGTGGGTATGTGGGGGCAGGAGGTATATGGGAAAAATCTGTTTCTCAATTTTGCTGTGTATTTAAACCTGCTCTAAAAAGAGCCTTTTAAAAATATATAGAGTCATGTTTGTTTGTGTTTGTATAAGGTAAAACTGCAACTACATAGAAGAAACCAATAAAAGTAGTCACCTACAGAGGACAGAAGTTTGGATAAAGAGCGACAATGTCGAACTTTATCTAAGTCCTGTGCTTCAGAAAACTAGGAAGGCTAAGAAATCCCCCAACTCTTTTGTGTCCTAGGAAATAGCGAAGAAACCCCTCCTATCTGAAATAAGACCCATCTTCATAAGACTCCCGTAAGACTCCCCGTGGATGACTCCCTTGTTGGCCTGCTCCTTCCTTCTCTTTAAGACCTCCCTCATTAATGAACACTCTCCCTATTATAACAGCCAGAATACAATTATCTCTTTAAACTGTCCAGTGCATTTTCACAACAAGCATGGGGCCAGAGGTTGAAGACTTCTTGGAGTAAACCTTTATATATCATTTTGATGTTCAAACCATGTGACTGCCTTGCCCCCTTTAAAATTTTTAATTTAACTTAAAATATGAAACAAGCCAAAGATACTTTTGACAAACGAGGGGCTACCTTGAAAGTGCCATTAACTAGACTACCTCAGGCCCAGCATCCCAGTTTACTATTTCAGAATAGGAGCATGTCCCACTCTTCAGCTTTCTCTATTGACCAATGAGGCAACCACTCACTGACCTTTCCAGTCTTTTCCTTCCTTATAAATACACTTGTAATGAGAGGATATGGAGAGAAAGGAAAAGGCAGGAAGCTGTTCTGTCCTTTCATGTATTTTTTTTTTTAACCCATGGCTGATAAAATTCCCTAGTTCGAACCCATAATCTTTCCTCCTACCATAGAAACAAAAAGCCATTTTTCTCTTTTCTTCCTCCACGTATTCCTGCCCTTTGGATCTTCTTTCTCCTTCCCTCTTCACTTTTCATTAATGTTCTGGAAGCCTGAGCCTACATGTACCTCATGCATGGTCGTTTCCCTGTAGTTGCTGGCTGGACCTTGGATGTGGTGGCCTTGCTTTGATGACTGGTCCTAAGACAGGGCACTACTATTTCATGGAAGGAACCTGGGTCACTGAGTGACCAGGAGGAACAAAGCTGACCTGAAGAACTGGACCATTCATACTAAAACTGTTACATGAGAGAAAAAGAAACTTCTTTTATAAGCCATTGTATGGATTAACTTTATTCAAACCAGCACAGTTTCTTTTCAAGGAAATTGAAAGGGTTGTATTAGATAATTTCTAAGAAGCTTCCCAGTGCTAACTTATGAATCAAAGCCTAATTTTGCCACTCTAAATGGTTATAGAGGCTTTGAACCATAGCTGTGTTCATAGAGCAGATCATCATGCACAGCTGTGATGCATTTGCTACTCTCTGGCCTAATGGATAAGACCTGGACTTTGGGTTCAACCCTCATAAATCCAGTTCCTGGCCCTGCTCCTTACCACCTGTGACCTTGGGCAAATTGCTTAAGCTGTCTGAGTCTCACTTCCTTATCTACAAAATTCAGATAACATTAGGAACTGTTTCACAACCTGAGGTAATCCAGCAGAAGTTATTGACTAATAATAAACGCTCAATAAATTGTAGTTGGTTTTTTATCATTGGTGCTGTTAATGTTATTGTGATTATGAACTTTGTTAAGAATATAAACCTCAACTATAATAATGTTTCCACAGACAGATCTTATCCAAATTATGATTTATCTGCTTTATATCAACATTTTAAAGAATTAGTAGACAAAAAAGCATCACAACAGATGAAAATCACTGTGAAGGGTAAAGTGAATGGATGTGGTAGAAGCATCTATTCTTTGCCCACGTGTGGTTCTCCTGTTTCCTGGGAATATGGGAGACTATACTTCCCAGCCATTTTGCAGTTATGCAAGACATCATGACTAGTTCTTGTCAAGGGGCAGTGAGTCAAAGTGCTGTATATGACACCTGGTGCAAGGTATTTCAGAGCGGATGTGCATTCTCCTCATCTCTCTTTCCCTAAAGCCACTGGCTGAGCTGATAGCATCATACAATGATGGAGCCCCCATCAACCTGGGTCCTTGAATGACTATATGGAGCGGTCCCCTTCTCACCCTCAACCTCTGACTAACTCACGCTGGACATGTGGAATAAGAAATAAACCTTGCTGTGTTGACATTGAACATGCTATCACATTACCTATTTTTTTTTCTAATATAATGAGTAATGACCAAGTTGCCATAATATCCAGAATACTTAAGCCTTTGCATTGAAAGGTCAAAGTGCCCACCATTTGCCAACTGTGATGGCCCTTGCTGGAAATTTCCATGATTAAAATACCTAAAGGTGATTTAAAACATAGAATTTTTTATTTCATTAACAAAAGCATACCAATAAAATTTCCAAGAATGATTAATATAGAGGTTCTATGATTAGAGCCCCTAGTAGTATAGAGAAAAGCTCTTATCATTTTTTGCTTAGTGTATTGAGATGATTTTTTTAAAAAGGTCATTTATTTGTTTGAGAGAGAGAGAAAAAGAGAGAGAGTGGGGACTGGGGGGACAGAGGGAGAGAGACAAGCGGACTCCCCGCAAAGCTCAGAGCTCAATCCCACCACCCTGAGATCATGACCCTACCCAAAATCCAGAGTCAGCTGCCCAACCAACCAACTGAGCTACCCAGGCACCTCAAGATGATTTTTTTTTAAAAGATTTTATTTATTTATTTGACAGAGAGAGAGAGAAAGAACACAAGCAGGGGGAGCGGCAGGCAGAGGGAGAGGGAGAAGCAGGCTTCCCGCGGAGCAGGGAGCCCGATGCGGGGCTCGATCCCAGGACCCTGGGATCATGACCTGAGCCGAAGGCAGACGCTTAACAACTGAGCCACCCAGGCGCCCCTCCCAGATGGTTTTTTAATGTATATTTATTGCATAGTTGTTAAGAATACCCTAACTCTGACTCTGAAGTCAGACTGCCTAGATTTGAATCTGGACTTCACTTCTTATTTTGAGAAAGTTCTTTAATTTCTCTGGCCCTCAGTTGCCTCATGCACCTCACTTAAAAAGTTGTTATAAGGATTAAATGAGTTAATATATATATAAAGTTCTTAGAATGTACATGATGACACATAGTCTTATATGTTAGTTATTATACTGATGATTATTTCTAATAATTCTAATGATTTCTGAAATTAGAAATTATGCCATATGATCCTGTCATAAGAATAGACTGCTAAGTCATTGACACAGAATAGAGAACCCAGAAATAGATTCAAGGCAGGACTGCTCTCCTCTTGGTTTGCATGTTGTCCCTGTAGCAGTAATTTACAGCCAGTACCCGTTCTGGCTGATGTGTCCATGCTGTTTTTGCTATTTATATTTTGAATGTATCCCTGGTCCCAGGACATGGAAATTTAGTAAATGCAAAATGTGGTGCCTACAGGCTCCTGGGTGGCTCAGTCGGTTGAGCATCTGACTCTTGATTTCAGCTCAGGTCATGATCTCAGGGTCCGGGGATCCAGCTCCACAACAGTCTCTGTGCTCAGCAGGGAGTCTGCTTGGGATCCTCCCTCTCCCTCTGCCCCTCCCCAACTCAATCTCTCTCTCTCTCTCTCTGTCTCTCTTTAATTTATTAGTTAGAGAGAGAACAGGCAGGGAGAGGGGAGCGGCACTAGGACAAGGAGACTCCCCGCTGAGTGCAGAACTGGACCTGGGACTCCATCCGAGGACCCTGAGATCTTGACCTGAGCTGAAGTCAGATGCCTAACTGACTGAGCCACCCAGGCGCCCCAATAAATGAATCTTTTAAAAAATGTGGTGCTTCGGTTCAATGGTTAAAGATGATTTATTCATATATATTGCTGACAAACACCTGGCTATACATGCGGTAAATAAAGTGAAACAGTTACCTTATACTATATAGACCTAAATTTCAGATGGATTTGAGTTTTAAATGTAAAAAAAGTGTAACAATGGAAATTTGGCCCTAAACTTTGGAAAGACTTTTAGCAGGAAATTTAGAAGCTGTAAAATAAAGATAGATAATTACTCAAATATAAAAAAAAAAAAGTGTGAAAAAATTAAAAATTTTTAAAAATATATAAAAAACACAGTGTGGAAAAAATACCACAAATTCAATAGACAATGATAGATTGGGCAAATGATTTCCAACACGTGCAAAAAATGAAGGGTTAAGTATTCTACTATACAAAAAGTTAAAAAAAAAAAAAGAGTAACCTAACAGAAAAAGGAAAAAGAAGGTAAATAGGCAATTCATATAAGAGCAAATCCAAGATTTGTGTTTGCCACTAAACGCAAAAAAAGACACCAAGATGCCTGCCTCACGAGGAGTCAGGGAATTGCAAATTAAAGTACCAACAAGATATCCCTTTACAGACATCAGATTGGCAAAAAAAAAAAAAAACTAACTGCTACTGCTTTCAGAAATACATGGAAAGGGTGGGTCACTCCATACCTTGTTAATGAAAGTGTGAATTAGTACAGCATTTTGGAAAGCAGAATTAAAAGTTATATATATATATATATATATACACACACATACATACACACACATTCTCTTCCTAGCAATCTTACTCATAGGAAGAATTTTCCCATTTAAATGAGAGCACCAGTTTGAAAGGATACACATACAAGGATGCATCCTCACTTGCCATTGGAAAAAATCTTAAAAATTAGGCATTAGGTAGAAAATTATGAATTAAGTTATGGTTCATCCACACAATGAAAAAATTATGCAGTCATCAAAAAGAATGAGTTTGGAACTATACCAGTTTTCTTGAAGGGATCTCCACGATACCATTTAGACGAGACAGATCATAGATATAAAGATAGATATCTATCTTTATTTTACAGCTTCTTCACTTTCACAGAGAAGTGTCAATTATAGACACACACACGCAGAGTATATATATATAATCTGATTATATGAGTATGGGGAAAGAAAACCACATATCCATAACATATTTTATATTGATTCCCTAGGATGAAAAAGCAACCAACCAAGCAATATATTTTTTTAAATGTTTTGGGGCACCTGGGTGGCTCAGGCAGTTGAGCCTGGGACTCTTGGTTTTGGCTCAGGTCATGATCTCAAGGGTGGTGGGATGGAGCCCCACCTCAGGCTTGACGCTAGGCAAGGAGCGGCTTGAAGATTTTCTCCCTCTACCCCTCCCCTCACTCTCTCCTTCTCTAAAATAAATAAACATCTTTTTAAAAAATGTTTTAAGTGCCAGGGTGCCTGGGTGGCTCAGTCGGTTGAGCATCTACCTTCAGCTGGGGTCATGGTCTTGGGGTCCTGGGATCCAGCTCCAAGTTGGGCTCCCTGCTCAGCAGGGAGCCTGCTTCTTCCTCTCCCTCTGCCCCTCCACCCACTCATGCTCTCTCTCTCTCTCTCACTCTCAAATAAATAAATAAAATCTTTAAAAAAATGTTTAAGTGCCACAATAAAAATAACACGCATGACATTCCATTTACATAAATTTGACATACGAGATACGTAAAAGGATGGGCACCAAAATGTTAACAGTGGTTATGTCAAGCAAGGTAAGGAGATTTCGAGTCATTTAAAATTTTTTTCCTTATATGTTCATATATTGTTTTTAGAATCTTCAAAATGTATTATTTATATAATCAGGAAAACATTAAACTTTTCATTGTGGGAAAAATGAATGAGGATCCTCAACAAACTTTTAGGTAAGTAGATATTAATTTTGGGAGGAACTTAAAATATTGTCATTTTACCTAGACTTAGGTAATATTGAATAATTCATTGTTTATCTAAATTTGACTTAAAACAATAAAAATATTTAAGTACCTTCTAAAGATTTTTTTCTAGTTTTCTACCTTAAATAACAAAATGTAGCAAAAACCTCAATTCACTTAACCTGAGATTTTGTTACTGAGAGAGAAACTTTTCACTGTAATTCAAAAGAACAATATTAGCTAAAAGATGTATTTTCTTTTCATGCTTTCAATAAAATCTTTCTTCAATGGCCCACATCCTTATATTTACCCTGATATTTACCTTGTATTTGGAGACCTGCTACTTAGTGGTTTTATTCCCCTGCCCTGGTTCTTTTTTTTTTTTTAATTGTTATGTTAATCACCATACATTACATCATTAGTTTTAGATGTAGTGTTCCATGATTCATTCTTTGTGCATAACACCCAGTGCTCCATGCAGAACGTGCCCTCTTTAATACCCATCACCAGGCTAACCCATCCTCCCACCCCTCTCCCCTCTAGTTTGTTTTTCAGAGTCCATCTTCTCTCATGGTTCGTCTCCCCCTCTGATTTCCCCCCCTTCATTCTTCCCCTCCTGCTATCTTCTTTTTTTTTCTTAACATATATTGCATTATTTGTTTCAGAGGTACAGATCTGAGATTCAACAGTCTTGCACAATTCACAGCGCTTACCAGAGCACATACCCTCCCCAGTGTCTATCACCCAGTCACCCCATCCCTCCCACCCCACCCCCCACTCCAGCAACCCTCAATTTATTTCCTGAGATTAAGAATTCCTCGTATCAGTGAGGTCATATGATACATGTCTTTCTCTGTTTGACTTATTTCGCTCAGCATAATACCCTCCAGTTCCATCCACGTCGTTGCCCTGCCCTGGTTCTTTAAATTTGATTGTACTTTGTGGTAATCAAATTACTACAACAAACTTATTGCTGAGCACTTTGTTATGACCTCAACACAAAGAATTCATAGTATTTTCAGTTATTATCTTGTGAGTCCATTCATATGTATGTGTAACTTCTTTTAAACAAGTAAAAAGCTGTTTATAAAAGAAAAGTTAAAACCCTGAAAAGAACTCTACCCCTTACACAAAAAGTGGCGGCATAATAGGGAAAGGACAGTCAGCAGTGAAAGCACTAACAGAACAAACCCATGAGGGATTAGACGCAGTGAGGTAGGGCACTGTTTCAAATAGCTTAACTAGACACATATACCACATTTTTCTCTTTTCTGGCTCCCTTGGGCTGCTACATTCCAGCCTGTTTACCACTGTCTAACCACTCAGTCTTTTCTTTCTTTGAAACATCTTCATGGTTTTCTGTAGTATTATGTTCTAGTAACTCCTTTCACAATGAGAGGCTATATTGGTATCTGGTTTTAATAAATGTATTCTCTCTTCAGTGACCATGGTTTTGAAAAGCAAAAAGTATAGACCCAGCAGAATTTCTGGAACATTCTCTAGTCCTTGAGAGGGACATAGGAGTACGGAACGCTGGTCAGGTCAGCGCTAGACCGGCCAGAAGCTTCACTTTACCATGGGTGATGTGTAGGGCACTCCCTTGCTCCCTGACCTAGCCCCGTTCTGCCTTTCTAGAGGCAAGAAAACTCATACTAAAATAAAAACAATGGGATCTGTAATACCTACACAGTAGGAAAGTTGTGAAACTTAAACCATGTTTTGATGGCACTTTCCAACCCTTTGCTGAAAGAACTGCAGAAGCGCAGTGTTAGCCCTGTTTCGGTGGCTATTGTGACCCATTTGCTTCAGTGATGCAACAGATAAGCTATGATCAAGATAAGTTGGAGGTTTGCATATGACTTAAAGAAGCAAGGATTTGTCATCTATCTCTCCTTAACAAAAGTCTTATGCCAGGGCTCTCTGTAATGACTGGGTATCAACACTTTCTCAAATCAGAGAGTCTGTTCTGAGGTTTTGGAACATTCCAGCAGCTCTCTATCGTTTCCTTGTTGACATGGGCTATCAGGCTTTCCCAGAGGGTCTTATCTGCAAGCGGCCGCAGTGGTTTAGGGAGCTGCCAAACAGGTTCAGTGGGATTGCACAGCTGCCTGGGAGCTGGAGACCAGGCTAGGTGAGCTCCCTGCTTTCTCCTTCCAAGGCCTGCAGGCTTTGACCTGTAAATAGGTGCCTAAACAGGGTCTAATCTGTCACACAAATATGCCTTAGCAAAAGTGGTCATGCCCCTGATTACCTGGCTTAGCAACAATCCCAAGACAGATATTTAGAGAAGGGCTTGCATAAATTGCTATACTTGAAGCTATGCCTGGTATTTCTATAAAATCCTCTTAAGAGATGGTATGATGAATCAAATTTTATTTATAGCAGCCAATGGGAACAAGTCCCTTCTTATGACCCCAGCTCTTAGGAGCAGCCCTAAAATAACAAACCAACACTGTACACTTGATGGATGTCCTTTAGGCTGAGCTTAAATATTCTGTTCTTAGGGATTGTGTTTTACTCATTCGAGATGGTTTTTACCATCTCTGCCCACCATGATATGATCTTAATGTTTCCATTAAAAAATATATTTTAATTTTTAGGGGTTTTCAGAGAACTGTTTTAATTTGTGAGAAAAACTCTAAAATTGGAATGATCGTTGATATTCATGGTTGGAAAGTCAATTCTCACGACCCTGAGATCACGACCTGAGCCAAAACCAATAGCTGGACACTTAACTGAGTGCGCCACCCAGAAAAAGACAGTCTTTTTAAAGATAGTATTTAGAGGTTTTTATCCAAGTTGGAAGACCTTACATTTGCTCTCATCGTTAGCTTTGTGATAGAGGGAGGTGGTAAATACTATCAGGTTTTCAGATTTTAAAAAAGTTGTTACAATTTTTTTTTATTTTTATTATTTTTTTTATTAATCTCTACGACCAACTGTAGGGCTGAACTCATGACCCCAAGATCAAGAGTGGCATGTTCAATGGACTGAGCCAGCCAGATGCCCTAAAAAGTTGCTACAATTTTAACATTAAATGAACAACTTTGTAGCAGTTCATTTTGTAACAACCTGAACCAATAGATGTCCTGTTTATTTATCCTACAACAAATAACTACAAGGTTAATAAAAGATACCACATTATGGATACTATGGATTTCTTAGAGTGTTATCCCAATTTTAGCAATCCTTTTTTTCTCAGTCTCAGTCTGATTTGTTTTTTTTTTTTTTAACTGCTCTTTTTTTTTTAAAGTTTTTATTGATTTAAGTAATCTCTATACCCAACATGGGGCTCAAACTCATGACCCCGGGATCAAGAGTCGCATGCTCTTCTGACTGAGCCAGCCAGACGTTCCCTGATTTATGTTTCTATTTTAAGACCACCGCCTTTTGCCTCACTCCTTTTCCATTTTTCCTTCCATTCATTCATACATTCATCCACCAACTATTGAGCTGAAGAAGTATTTCAGCTGAAACTTAAAGAATAATTTTGGTTCTAAGCTTGGTCCCTGTCCCCCATAGATCTTACATCTTAGAGGGATAAAAAGTAATCAGTAAATAATGATAACTACAGTTTATGATATCTGTTATGACCAGAGAGACATTTAAGCTGCGACCTGAAGGATGAGCATGACCCATGCACTCTCTGCAAAGAGGAAATCATCGTGCAAAGTCTGATGAGGAAGTGCTTTGCAGGTGTGAGAAATAGAAAGGTGACCAGCATGGTTGGAGGGTGAGCGGGAGAGCGGTGTGAGATGAGGATGGGGCCTTTGGAGGCTGAGGAAAGAAGTTTGCAATGTATTCTATGAGCAATAAGACCCTGAAGGGCTTAAGCAGGGGAGGGTCAGGTGAATATGGATGTGAGACTTGTTCAGGGTCAAGGGATAGTCACACGTGAAGATGCGGAGATATGAAAAAGTGTGGTAAGATTGTTAAAATTCAGGAAAGAGCCCCACATTAAGAATCTTGTAGGGAAATGAATATGATGACCAAAGCAGTTTTCTGCACCAAAACTCTGTCATTCATCAAAAATGAAAAGCCTCTTAAGTCCATAGCCCTGGAACATTGCACTCTGCCAATGAAACCAATCCCGTATTGTTGAAATTGATTTATCATGCACATATTAAACAAACCAAGAGACCAACTTTGATCCATTGCTTATCTTTCAAAAGAGAACAGTATCATTCTCTTCCTTTTTTTCTGGCCACAAGTTTTAGTGATCCTTCTACTTTTTATTGGTTCAGAAATGTCTGCCTCTCAAAAGGGTGTAGGAGAAAATTTGTTGTGAAAGTGTCCATTTCTATGTGTCAAATTGCATTACCAGGCAGGAATTTTATATTTCTAGGATATTTAAGTGTTCAGAGAGAAATCCATTACCTTTTTCTTTTTCTTTTTTTTAAAAGATTTTATTCATCTATTTGACAGAGAGAGAGACAGCAAGAGAGGGAACACAAGCAGGGGGAGTGGGAGAGGGAGAAGCAGGCCCCCCACCGAGCAGGGAGCCCGATGTGGGGCTCGATCCCAGGACCCTGGGATCATGACCTGAGCCAAAGGCAGACGCTTAATGACTGAGCCACCCAGGCGCCCCCCATTACATTTTTCTAAAAACCTTTCATTTAATTATGAGTTCAATTTCAACCTTGCACTTGCTGTTACTCATCTTGCTGATGTTGATGAACATCTGTTCTGCATCTTCCCAAAGGGAGATTTCTAGTGGGGTCTTCATTGATTGCCTTTTTAGTTATAGCCCGTCTTCCTAATTACTCTTTGCCTTTCTGTCTTGGCCTGTAACTGACTTATTCATGCATTTTCTCAGGTCTTTTAAGGTCTTTTAGCATACCAACCTCCCTGTATTTCTCCAAGAGCAGTTTTGGAATGTTTACACAGAGAATTAGTTTATAGTTTGGCTCATTCTTTTGTTAACACAATGCTATGGAATGAAATCTTTGCTTCCCTTCAGCCTTGACAGGTCTTGGCAGTAACTGCTACTTACTTTGTTGTGATTTCCATTTGGGGGAAAAGCATTTACTTTTCTTTTCATACACAGCCTTGTCTCAGACATTCCTCTCGCCAGGATGTTACACCTCTTCTCCCTCTTCCTTTTACTCAGGAGCAAACCCTCTATTCTTCTGGAAGCCGACCTTACGCTATTCTCAAGCACATTCTTTACTTTCCTACCTCTATGCCTTTCCTCATGCTGTTCCACTAGCAGGGATGCCTTTCTCCTCATTTCTGTGAACCAACAATTGCTTCCTTCCTCCTTCACCAAGCCTTTTCAGAACTCTTTAATAAAAAATCTTTGTTTGACTTCTCACTGGGCATTTTTCCAAAGACCATGCAATGACCTGTTCAGATTTCCTGAAGACAACAACTAGAAGCTAAGAAATCATTTGATAAATAGTTAAGCAGTGATTAGAGTGGGGAAAATGGGATGGAAGGGGTCTAACATAGTCAGTCTGCCACCAAGATGTCAGACAGTTCCCCCCTGGACAGTGGTCATACTGAGGACTCCATGTGGACTAGCTTGATAGACTCTCAGCAATTAGTAACCAGGTCAGCCCTGCTGAGAGGAAAACACCCAGTTCATTCTACCAGGTAATCTCACTGAAGGAATGAAGGAGGAGCAACAAAAACCGTATATATTGAGATAAATATACCAGACTATTCTTTTCCTCTTAAGGTTTTCAAAATTTATTTGATGTTTGAAAGTAAAAATTACATTTTCTGGTGGATTTTCAAGGTGGATATAAGAGATAAGATAATTACAATCTAAAGAGGGAGAGTGAGAGGACCTATATGTTGGTAGATTTCTACATTCCACTTGAAGTGGTAAAATACTGATTGTAAGTGACTGTGAAAAGGGAAGCATGCATATAGTATTTCTAGAGAAACAACAACAACAAAAAAGCTATACAGAGACAGAGAGTTAAAATCACCATACATAAGTTAAAATGGAATACTAAAATGTGCTCAGAAACCTGAAAGATGGGCGCCTGGGTGGCTCAGTTGGTTAAGCGACTGCCTTCGGCTCAGGTCATGATCCTGGAGTCCCGGGATCGAGTCCTGCATCGGACTCCCTGCTCAGCAGGGAGTCTGCTTCTCCCTCTGACCCTCCCCCTTCTCATGCTGTCTCTCTCTATCTCATTCTCTCTCTCAAATAAATAAAATCTTAAAAAAAAAAAAAGAAACCTGAAAGAGAGGAGAAAATGGAAAACAGAGTAATGGAATACACAAAAAAGAAGTAATGAAATGGTAGAACTAAATCCAAACATGTAAGAAATTTTGTTAGATGTAAATGGAATGAACCCCCTAAATTTCTTTCTGCAGAGGCAGAGGGAGAAAGAGAATCCCAAGTAGGCTCCACACCCCACAGAACCCAACCCGAACTGAAATCAAGAGTCAGATGTTCAACCAAATGAGCCACCCAGGTGTTCCCTGAAGAACTTTCTTTCAAAATTATTTTTGAGCTGGTCTACTGGCAATGAATTCTCTTAGTTTTCCTTCATCTGAAAATGTTTTTATTTCACCTTTATTCTTGAAGGATACCCAGGTGGGTATATATCCTGAGTTAATAGTTTTTCAACATCTGAAAAATGCCATGCCACTTTCTTCTGATCTCCATGGCTCTGATGAAAAATCTGCAGTCATTTGAATAATTGTCTGACTAAAGGTAATGCATCATTTTGCTCTGGCTACTTTTAAGATTTCTTTCTTTGTAGTTTTCAGTAGGTTGATTATGATGTCTGGGCCTAGATTTCTTTGGCTTTATCCTGTTTGGCATTAGTTAAATTTCGTAAATGTCTATATTTTATCAAATTTGAATTTTCAGTCATTACATCTTCAAATACTTTTTCCAGCACCACACTCCTCTCCTTCTGGGACTCTGATGACGTGAATGTTGGACCTTTTGTTATTAACCCACGGATCCCTGAAGCTCTGTTCATTTTTCCAAAAATATTTTTTTTCTGTTTTTCAGATTGGAAATTTTCTATTGACATGTCTTCACGTCCATTGGTTCTTTTTCTGTTATCTCTATTCTTTTGATCCCATTCAATGACATTTTTTGTTTCGTCACTGTCTTTCTAATCTGACATTTCCATTTGACTTCTTTGAGGCTTTCTATTTTTCCCTTTGTTTTAAGAGTGTTTGCAATTGTCCGCTGAAGCATTTATGTATTAGCTGTTTTAAAATTTTTTTTTTAAAGATTTTATTTATTCATTCATGAGAGAGAGAGAGAGAGGCAGAGGGAGAAGCAGGCTCCCAAGGAGCAGAGAGCCCGATGCGGGACTCAATCCCAGGACCCTGGGATCATGACCTGAGCCAAAGGCAGTTGCTTAACCAACTGAGCCACCCAGGCGCCCAGCTGTTTTAAAATTTTTGTCAGGTAATTCCAACATCTGTGTCATTATGGTATTGATGTCTATTCATTGTCTTTTCCCATGCAAATTAAGATTTTCCTGGTTCCTTTTATCCTGAGTAGTTTTGGATTATATCTTATCCTGGACCTATTGAATATGTCAAATTCTAGTTCTAAATGGTTGTTTAAACCCAATAAAGAAGTTGATTTTGGGGGGCACCTGGGTGGCTCAGTCAGTTAAACATCTGCCTTTGGCTCAGGTCATGATCCCAGAGTCCTGGGATTGAATCCAGCATCAGCCGGGAGGGAGTCTGCTTCTCCCTCTATCCCCCGCCCCTGCTTTTGCTCTCTCTCCCACGCTCTCTCTCTCTCAAATACATAAATAAAAATCTTAAAAAAAAAGATTTGTGCACGTGTGCAGAGGGGCAGAGGGAGAAGAAGAAGGAGAGACGTAGACTCTCCGCTGAGTGTGGAGCCTATGTGGGGCTCAAGCCCATGACCCATGAAATCATGCTCTGTGCCAAAATCAAGAGTCAGACGCTTAACCAACAGAGCCACCCAGGCACCCCAATTTTTTTTTTAACAAACAATTGATCTGGCTAGGTTAGGTCTGTAGGTTTCAACCCACCTTATGTGGGCTATGGAGCCAAGATCAGCTCAGCCCTTCCAGCCTTCCAGCACAGTTCAGATCTGTCCCACATATGGGTTGTCTCATGGTCACTTTGGGATCTGGGTGGTGGTGTATCCATTAGTTCAGTTCTCAATGTCTTCAGTAGGCTGATGAAGATCAGATCCACACATGCATATAGCTCAGTGCTGAGCCCAGGCATACAAAGGAATTCTGTCTCCATCCACGCAGGCTGCTACAGTAAGAATACCATAGACTGATAGACTAGGTGGCTTATACAACAAACATTTATTTTTCAGTTTCTTTATCATAACTCTGGAGCCTGGGAAGTCTAAGATCAAGGCACCAACAGTTTGGTGTCTCATAAGGAGCCACTTCCTGGTTCACAGATGGTCATCTCCTGTGTATCCTAAAGTGGTAGGGATGAGGGAGATATCTGGGATCTCTTTTATAAGGGCACTCATCCCATTCATGTGGGCTCCAGCCTCATGACCTAATCACTTCTCAAAGGCCCCACCTCCTAACGCAATCATAATGGGGGTTATATGTCAACAAGTGAATTGTGGGGAGACACAAGCATCTAGTCTATGGTACAATCTCTCGGTCCCCTTTTATTTCCTGGGTGCTGTTTTGGTCATCGGGCCCCCGAACTGAGGCTTCAGTGACCTCGCTCTATTGCACACTACTGTTACTTTGCTTGTATTCAGGGCCAAGCACCAAAAGGATGGAGAGAGAGAAACATGCAGTGGGGGGTCTGCCCTACCCTCTTTGAGGCCACAGCTCCACCATTCAGAGAGAAAGTTTTCCCTCCTTTAGACCTCCCGCATCACCACCACAGGCATGCTTGGGAGGTGGATTGCAAGAGAACAGGGAGGGATTTCTGCACTTTGTCTGAGAATTAGGAGTTCCCTCCTCCACCTCCGTGAGAGACTAGAGGGCTTCTCCTGAAACTTTCCCCTTGGGGCCCCAGGGCCATTTCCAAGTGTGAAGCTGCATTGCATTCAGGTCAAGGAATACTGGCCCAGTTTGGTGGTCCTTTTACCTCTGGTCTTCCCAATCCATCTGCTACTGTTTAGTTTTCAGAGTCCTTAAAGAGGTGCTGTACGCATTCTGTCCATGTTCTGTAATTAAGAGAGAGAGTGAACATTTTATCCACAACCCTAGTTTGACTTTTTGCTTTGCAACTATTTTACTGTACTTGTCATGACTGCATTCTAAGGGGCACTATCTAGATCTGTGGGAATATGTTCAGTTTTCATTAATTTTATCTGAGAAAGAATTCTTTTGTTTCTGTCTGTAGTATGTAGACCAGCTATAATTGTGATTCATATGTTAAATATGCATTTATTTAATTTACTCCTGGGGTAAACAGAGACATAAAACTTATTATACCTTCAGGCAGTCTTGACATATGCATTGAACTTTGCTTAGGAGCTTTGTTCCCTCTTTATTTTAACAATCTTTGGGTATGTAATTATGAGGTTGCTGACTGGTGCACATAGTTAAAAAAAAAAAAGTTTTCAGAAAGTGAACTTCTCCTGCATTTAAAGAAGACATTTTTCCCCCAATGTAATTTCACAAAGATCCTGGTAGAAATGATATTTCTTATTGGGTCATTTAAAATTCTTGTTGTAAAATAAGTTTTTATTTTTTCCCTCCGCAGACATGTTAGATCAAATACACTAGCAAGTATCATCTCAGTGTTTATAATAAAACACCATGCTCTAAGATAATTGTTCTGTATGACCAGAATATTATTTTAATACTTCTAATGAGGTTGTTGAAATATTGAAAAACATGGTTTCCCAGCAGTAGCTATCCTTCATGTGGAAATGTGGATATGTGTGTTTGGGGGTGGGGAAGTGGTTACATGAGTTTCTTTTCTCAGCTATCTTTGCTTTTCTATATTTTCTAAGTTATTTATGATTTTAAAGAAAGAATCACTTTCATCAGATTAAAAAAAATGCTTTTAAAAGTGAAGGGATTGGGGTGCCTGGGTGGCTCAGTCGGTTAAGCCTCCAACTCTTGGTTTCGGCTCAGGTCACGATCTCAGGGGCATGGGATAGAGCCCCAGGTCAGCCTCCACACTCAGCATGGAGTCTGCTTGTCCTTCTCCCTCTGCTCTTCCCCCAGCTTGTGCATGCTCTTTCTCTCTCCCCCATCTCAAACAAACAAATAAATAAATAAAATCTTAAAATAAAATAAAGGTGAAAGGATTGTATTAGAAATTTGGAACACTGAGCTTAGATCCTCTTCAGGCCTGAGTAACCATGATTCAATGGCTTCCCCCTCTGGGTTTCAGCTACTCATCTGAATGTGGTTATAACCATCTCTGTTCTACCTCTTCCCAAAGACTTTTGGTGAGCATCTGACTAGGAGGTAAAGTAAAAGCACCTCACTATTCATAAAACTCATGATACTCATACTGATACTGAGATTATAATGATGAAACATAAGGCAAGAAAAGGGAGTTTCATCATCACCATAGACATTGGCCCATTGGGTCATGGGGCTGACAACAGATTATTTAAAATTATGGTATGAAGCTTCCCTTTCTTTTGGAATGTTTGTGTAGTACTCCCTGAAGGTGAGAGGTCAAAAGCTGGCAACTGGTACATGTATTTGGGTGGCCCACCCAGAGCTAGCCTCCATAGTATTTTTTAAAATGTGCAACTCACTTCTGTAGCCAAAGGGTTAAAAGAAAGAACAGGAGACATGGATGAGGCAGTGGTTCTTTGTCATTCTTCATTCTCTGAGCTGAGAAAGCAGTTGTTCCCTTTTAATAGGCAGGCATGGTTCTTTGGTTGCTATACCTGGACTAGTCCACTCATTGTAGGCACCTGCCTGATCCCAGTGGGCTCTGAGTTTGGACCCTGCTGTAGATGTGTGATGTCAAGTTGTTTTTACATGAAACTCTTTTTTATTTTATTTATTTATTTGAGAGAGAGCATTAGCAGGGGGAGTTGCAGAGGGAGAGGGATCGGGCCTCGATATCCCAGGACCCTGAGATCATGACTTGAGCCAAAGGCAGATGCTTAACCGACTGAGCCACCCAGGGGCCCTATATATGAAACTCTTCTTTAGTTTTTTCAGAGCAATTACTAAGTTTTTATAGGGTACTGGCCCTTCCATTGACCATCACATTATTGATAATGACTCTGTAGGCTCTTATCTTAATTAAGAAGCTGCTTATATGCATTTGTTGAATATGTAGAATTGAGGGCTCTATTGAAAAACTAGGATATAATACAGAAAGCATTTCTGATAGTGATTGCTCAGTGAAATGGCTTTCAAGCTGTTCTTATTTGCAGAACATAAGATAAGAACAGTCTTATTCTTTATCTTGAATGCATTATTAGTGGGAGAAAGAACTTTATTCACCCTTGGATAAGTTGTTTAGTAAAAATGGTAAGAAGGTATGTTTTGTGAACAGGAACGTGACTTGAGACTGGTGTCCAGACTTCAAAAGATAGGTAAAGATATGCAGTGTTGGGCCCTGTGGGTTCAAAGAACAACACAAGATCCCAGACTTCAAGGAAAATATAATGCTAAAAGAATTTCTTTGGTGGTTACTGTGTCAGGAATAATAACCGAAGGCAGAACTTTTTAGAGCAAAGAAATTGTCCTAACTTCATGGTGTGATTTATCAGTATTATCACAAATATACATAAAGCCAAATCTTTTATTGCCTTAATTTATATATCTTTAACCCTTTGAAAACATGCTACTTTATTTTTATTTTTTATTATTTATATTTTTCAAAGATTATTTATTTATTTGAGAGAGAGAGAGAGTGAATTAGGTGAGGGGCAGAGGGAGAGGGAGAGAGAGAATCCACAAGCAGACTCCCCTCTGAGCACAGAGCCCAATGCAGGGCTCCATGCCAGGACCCTGAGATCATGACCTGAGCAGAAACCAAGATTTGGCCACTCAACTGACTGAGCCACTCAGGCACCCCGAAAGCATGTTACTTTAAAAATTCTTTTTTTTTTTTTTAATATTTATTTATTTGACAGAGAGACAGAGCACGAGTAGGGACAGAGGGAGAGGGAGAAGCAGACTCCCCACTAAGCAGGGAGCCTGAAATGGGACTTGATTCCAGGACCCTGGGATCACAACCTGAGCTGAAGGCAGACACTTAACCAACTGAGCCACCCAGGCACCCCAAAAACTCTTTTATTCTAAAAGAACCTACTTGTTTTAGTCTGCTCACACTGCTGTGACAAAACACAATAGGCTAGGTGATTTAACCAACAGAAATTAATTTTCCTACAATTCTTGAGGCTACAAGTCCGAGGTCAGGGTGCCAGAATGGTCAGTTTCTGGAAGGGTTCTCTCCTTGGCTTGTGGAGGACTGCCTTCTCACTGTGTGCTCATCCTATAGACTGAATGTTTGCGTGCCCACTATTCATACGTTAAATCTTAATGCCCAAGGTATTTGGATGGTATTTGGAGGTGGGGCCTTTGGAAGGTGATTAGATCCTGAAGGTGGAATGGAATTAGTGTTCTTACATAAGAGACTCCAGAGAGCTTCCTTACCCCTTCCACCATGTGAGGATATGGAGAAAAGCCAGCCCCATATGAACCAGGAAGTGGGCTCTCACCAGACGCCAAATCTGTTGGCGCCTTGATCTTAGACTCCCCAGCCTCTAGAACTGTGAGAAATAAATGTTCGTTGTTTATAAGCTGCTCAGTCTATGGTATTTCTGTGACAGCAGCCCTAATGGACTAAGACAGCTCACGTGGACTCTCTTTGGTCTGTCTGCCAGACAGGAATCAAGCTGTCTGTGTCTCTTCTTAGAAGGATGCAAACTGCATCAAACGAGGGCCTGTCCCTCGCAACCTAATTACCTCCCAAAGGCCCTACCTCCAGATACCATCACATTGAGGGGCCAACATATACAATTTGGGAAGACACAACTATTCAGTCCATGACACCACCTGAAATGTATTTCTTGGGATCCATCATTTCTACACTGAATGGACATTTTCTGTCCTTGTATATACTCTGCTCCCCTTTCTTATATGTGTCATAATTCGTACATTGCCACAATTTAAATTAGAAACTGAAATAAAATTGGTATTTTTCTAAAGTAAAACCATGTAGGTATTAATAGTGACATGTGTTTTATGAAAATGGGCTTGGGAGGAAAATAACTGGTTTTATATAATAAAAAGAGTCTAGCATACTTTCTGGATTACCTGAAATAGTTAATAAATAAGCACTTATCTGAAGTTTCCTCTTTACATATAACTGAATAATCAAAAGATGATTTTTAATCAGGAGAGACATTAGTAGGCCATTTTTTATTTGTTTTCCCCCCAAATTGGTTCCCTGCTAGTCCAAAATGTTAGGTAATATGTAGCTCCTTACCTTGTGCCTTAGAGAAAATCCTCTAGTAAAAGAATACAAAAGGCTAAATATGTGTTTACTTAGTTATCTCTTGTGGTGTAATTATGGTTTTTCTTAGTGGCTTCTTACCTATAAGTAATGCTCTTTCGTTTTGTTTACATGAAAGAACTATGAGTTTCCAGTAGGAGATGAAAGGAAGTTATTTCTAAATGCTGAAAATGTTTTTGTTTTCTGACTGGTTGAGGTTGTTTATTTAATTTTGTTAAGTCTAGATTTGAACCCATTTGGTAGTTGATAGAGAAAAGTAAACTTTAAGTAAGAAAGTTTTTATTTGTATTTATTTGTTAAATATGTAGAATTAAAATCTCTATTGAAAAACTGGGATATGGTACGTGAAAACATTTCTGACAGCGAATACCCAATGAAACACATTTCAAGCTATTCTTATTTGCATCTACAATCTTCTTTTAATGTTTCCCTTAAAACATTTTCTTTTGAACTGACATTTTCCATGAATATTAGCTGGGAGTATAGTTAAAAGGGCAGGGAAAGAATGCTCCTTTGTTTAAAAAATGGAGACATAATTTGCTTACCATAAAATGCACCATTTTAAGTGTACACGTCCGTGGTTTCTAGTATACTTACAAGGTTGTGCAAACATCACTGCGATCTAATTCAAGAACATTCTCATCAGCCTAACAATAAACTCATACCCTTTAGCAATCATTCATCATTCCCCTTTCTCCCAGCCCCAGGCAACCACTAATCTACTTTCTGTCTCTATTGATTTGCTTATTCTGGACAGTTCATAGAAATGGAATTGTACAATATGTGGTCTTTTGTGGCTGCCTTCTTCTTCTTCTTCTTTTTTTTTTTTTTTAAAGATTTTATTTAGGGGCACCTGGGTGGCTCAGTTGGTTATATGTCTGCCTTCAGCTCAGGTCATGATCCCAGGGGCCTGGGATCAAGCCCGGCATCAGGCTCCTTGCTCAGTGGGGAACCTGTTTCTTCCTCTCCCTCTCCCTCTGCCTGCCGTTCCCCCTGCTTGTGCTCTCTCTTTCTGTCAAATGGATGAATAAAATTAAAAAAAAAAGATTTTATTTATTTATTTGAGAGAGAGAGTGTGAGAGAGCAGGAGCAGGGGAGAGGGTTAGAGGGAGAGGGAGAAGCAGACTCCCCACTGAGCAGGGAGCCCAACATGGGACTCGATCCCAGGATCCTGAGATCATGACCTGAGCCGAAGGCAGACGTTTAACGGACTGAGCCACCCAGGCGCCCCTGTGGCTGACTTCTTTCACTTAGCATAATGTATTCAAGGTTCATTTATGTTATCTCTTTTAATTCTCTTAAAGATAACTCATAGAACAATAGCAATCAGTTTTACCATGAAGGAAATGGAAACATACGTTAACTTGCTCTTGGACATGAAAATCACATATTCACTCAACGAATATATATGGAACATCTACACATGCCAGAAATATTCTACAAAGTGGGGTTATGGCATTTAGGGGTGGTGATGGTGGTGTCACTTAAATCAATAGACATCTAATGTAATATTAAATAGAAATAAGTACAATGAAGAAAAATAAAGCAAAATGAATGGATAGGAAACGTCAGGGGTATTATTTTAGGTAAAGTGGTTAGGGAAGGACTCTCTGAGCCGGTAACATTTGAGGTGAGACTTGAATGGAGGGAGGAAGTCGCACACAGGGAACAGCAAATGCAAAGGCTCAGAGACAGGAGTGGGTTTGGTGTATTGGAGGAACGAGGAAGACAGTGTGACTGGAGGGCAATGAGAGAAGGAAGGGGAAGAGATAGGTAGGAGGGCGGAGAGTTGATCTCAGGTAGGCACAGGTGCAGCAGCTCATCTGTCATAAGGGGCCCTGAGGTGCAATATCGGAGTGCAAATAATGCTAGCTGGAAGATCTGGTGGCGGGGGGATGAGGCAGTACTCTCCTGAATGTTTCTGTTACTTCAGTGTAACAAAAAAGAAAAGTGATAACTGACAGTGAGGAGGGGAGAGTGGTGCCAAAAAGTTGAGAAAGAGGGGCGCCTGGGTGGCTTAGATGGTTAAGCATCTGCCTTTGGCTCAGGTTGAGATCTCAGGGTCCTGGGATCGAGCCCCATGTCGGACTCCCTCCTCGGCGGGGAGTCTGCTTCTCCCTCTCCCTCTGCTTCTCCCCCTGCTCGTGCTCTCTCTGTCTCTCCCTCTCAAATGAATAAATAAAATCTTTAAAAAAAAAAAGTTGAGAAAGAGACGAGAATGAATGGACTAAGGATTTTTAGTGGAGTCATTTGGCAGCACTGAGGGACCACTGGAAGGTTGTAATGTGTTTTTCTCCAGCCACATAAGTCATCCAAGTATCAACATGAAGTTTGTGGGAAAGTTAGTTGTAACCAGGGTTGAAGCTTCGCCAAGTGAGGAGGACAGTGGGAGAGAGGACAAGAAAGTTGAGGATGTATGCAAGGGAGTGATTGTACAGGGACCGTGCGTGCAGTCCAAACTGGGAGAAGAAAGGACAGAAGAGGCATGATTGACTGGAGGGATAGTGGGATCAAAATATTGTTGGAGCCTGAATCCTGGAAGGAATGAGCTAGAAAACAGGAAGTGGTATCTGGAGAGTTTGCAAGTATTGGTTATGACAAAGTCTAATGTAGGACTCAGACTGGGTGGCTGAGGTGGGTGGAGGACAGGATTATTAGAAAAGTTTAAAAAAACAATAGGCCAGGTTATTGGATCTGTCTTGTAAATAACAAAATCACCAATAATAATGACAAGAAAAATGGCAGAGAGATAGTGAGGCAGATGCTAGAATGAACGAAGGGGAAGGTGGCAGATGACAATAAAAAGCAGAGGCAGCAGGTGGTATAGTTTAATGCCATGTATTTCAAGAGAGATGTGGATTTTCAGGAAGAAGGAGGAATAATGATCTGGAATTGGCAAAGGTGAGCAAGAGCTCACTCACCACGATCAGTGGTTTTTGGGTATGTGACTGATCAGGATTTGGATGCGAACTAGTTCTATCTGATTTCAAATAATTTCTATTATACCACTTCAGATTTGGATTAGAATTGCAGTCCTTAGACCTAGATTTCAATTTTCTCTTGCTATCCTTGCAGTGTATACCATTTGGCCACCCTCAAAATTATGTTGCTTTAAATAGTTGCCAAGATCCACTTGGAAAGTTGGATTCCTGTTAAAAAAAAGTCCATATCGTGCAATTGGTTAATAGGTTGAAGAAACTGAGTCCTCTGGCTTGTACTTTCCCATAGTCTGGGTTATATAATTGCATCCCCCTGGTGTTAATATGCTCCTCTGTTCTTTGCAATTCCTGAAAGTTGGTAATCAGATCATAAGGCTGATCAAACTCAGGTTCATTTCTGGTAAGAGGTGGTGGTGTGTACTTGACCAGAAGCCATGTAATGTCAGGCTGTCTCTCTCTCGGTGATGCAAGTAGCCACTTGTGATTTTTGTCGAGCTCTATTATTAGATCCAGTATTTCATCAGAACGAAAAATGTTGGTATTGCACCAATTCTTTTTATTAGATTAACAGCTTTGAAAAAACAACAACACTACTTCTCTCCATCAACTCTGAGTTACCCAGAGATACAAATCACTTAGGAGGGACAGGCTATACCCTCAGTTTACTTCTAAAAGAGGCTTATCTGCCAGTGCCTGTGGTTTTAAGGATGCATATATTTTGCCTTTAAAGTATTTAATTGAGTTTGTCCTACTTTTAAAATTAGACTACCTTTACTGGATGCAGTTGCACATTGTGGCTTAATATTTACAGTTAAAGGGGAATATATTACAGGATTTAGTTCTAACACCTTTGAAGAGGACTGCACAGAAAAGCATTCAAATCTTCAACAAGCAGCTTTCCAATGATCTGCTGCATTCACAAAAGCTCATAAAATATTAAGCTCTTCTGAAAGGTGACCAACTAACTAATTTATGGAAACAAAATTTCAGGTCCGCCCAAGTACGGTTATAGCAAATGGATATTCTATTTTTCTTTACAGGGAAATGTCCCAGGGCTGTAGGCTGTAGTGGTTTTGGAATCAGATAGATGAGGTTTGAATTTCCCTTCACTTATTATGGTGACTTTGAGGAACTTACTCTACATATCCTAAATATACAACAAGAAGGTGTGAAATAGTGAATATTCTAAAACATTATACATTTCTAAAACATTATACATTTCTAAAACATTAGAAAATACATATGTATTTGGCAAAAGCCTCCTTTTTATTCCTTTGGTTCAAGGTAGGGGATAAGGTAAGGAACATGACTAATTGCCAGATATTATTAATTATGGAAAAAAATTAACAGTAAAAAATGCTGTAATCAGGATGTGCCATCTTTGAGTATCAGGGCAGTGGCACGCTGGTCAGTTTTGGGCTAAAACCCTTTTAACTCAATATTGATGAAATGGCATCACGGCAGACCAGGCAGGTCTATACCAGAGGATCCCTAGAAGGCAGTTTAGAGAGAGAGAGAACTGGGCAAATGCCAGAGTTAAACTTGTCTTTGGTTCCACTAAGCAGTGGAAGACTGAACAGCAGTGAGACAGAAATGCACTCTAAATTGCTTAGAAAATAACCATAACATACCTAGACATTTGCTTTGTATTACTGTTAAACTGAGCCTTCTGTCTCAACCTGTCTTGCTTCCCACCCCTTCTCCCAGACTGAGTCAGTACTACCCCACCCCTAGTTTGGCTCCCTGCCTTACTGGAGTCCTATTATCCCATAGTTGTTTCATCTTTTGTGACTGTGCCGACATAGTTGTTAATTCACAGGGCATCAAAATGATTTCCAAGTCAGTGAGAAACAAGTACAAACACTGGAAAATGTATCCCCACCCCTTAATTTTCATAGGAGTCTGTTGATTAGAAATATATGAAAATTGAGATAACTGAGGGAATGGGGTAAAACAACAAAAAGGATTTTACAAAGTATAACTTATGTTCATATCTTGTCACTGTCTGAACTATATGTGTAATGTAAATTCTGTGGGTACTGTCTTTGTAGAGTTACATTTTTGTAAACTTTTTATTGAAGTATAATACACATACAGTGGGATTTGCATTTTTAAGGTCATTATTTAGTGTCATATAGCCTTGATTGCCTTATTAATTTGTTTTGACCCTTTAAAACACTTCTTAAAAATTGTGAATTTATGTGATAGAACATTTTCCCCTTCAAAGTGTCATTAAGTTCAGTTGTGTTCAGACTTAGTTCTGAGTAATGTGTAGAACAATGTGTAGTATTTGATATTGGCCAATGTATTTATAACTCCTGAAATCAACAAGTTGACAAGCTGAATTAAAGAAGTTCAACCTAGACCTTCAAGGTTATATTTTTTTATTCATGTTTACACATATGTGCAACTTACGGTATACTTCACAACTGTTAACTTACAAAGAATAAACAGATTTTGTAACCGAGAGTTGGAATGGAAACAATTTCTGAGATAGAGATCAAATTGTGTTTATAGACACCATTATTGGCAGATTTACTGTCAGTCATTTCCTGTGGGAATATTTCACTGGGACATAATTGTATGCCTTGATTATTCATTAAATAGCCTTTGCTCCATGGAATAAAAATACTGTAGGACTATGAATAGTAATGCATGCAAATTATAGTTCAACATTTCACAGTATTTTCCTAGATGAGGATTTAGATTATTTAACAAAGTATTTCTTACTCATAACTAAAAGAATTTTAAAACAACACCAATACAATATGGTCTAGTGGAGAGTTAGGCAATAGACTGGAAATTAAAGCTGTTTGTTTCCTCTAAATTAAAACTGTCATTAATTCAAGAATATTTATTTATCATGTACATATATAAGATGCTATACTTATGCTCTGTGGAGAATACAGAAGTCAATGATAAATAGTCTCTGCCCTTAAGGAATTTATGATTTTTCTTGTAGGAGAGATAAGGCGTGCTTTGTAGACAAACAAAAACCAATAAATATACTATGAATGGATATGAATAAAGCACTCCTGGAGTTTGGAAGAATGAGAGATCATGTCCATCTGGAACATCAGAGATGACTTCTGAGAGGTGGTTGAGTCGAGTCTTAAAGGATGGGTTAGATTTTTGCAAATAGAGATGCAGGTAAAATTATTCCAGGAGGCAGGGACTAAGTACTAAGGAAAGTAGTATATATCAAAGCACATTTAGAGATTGGAGTCTTTAACTGGTGGGGAAAAAAGAAACTTCCAGCTAGAAGCCTGCTTCTCCCTCTCCCACTCCCCCTGCTTGTGTTCCTGCTCTCGCTGTGTCTCTCTCTGTCAAATAAATATATAAAATCTTTAAAAAAAAAAAAAAACTTCCATAAATATATTTGGAAATTGGATGTTAGGACCAAAAAAAAATTTTTTTTAAGTAATTTCTGTCCAAGGTGGGGCGTGTGGGGTTCCAACCTATCACCCCGAGGTCGAGTGGCATGCTCTACCGACTGGGCCAGCCAGATGCCCCAGGACTAAATTCTTTTATTTAGTTATGCAAGCATTCATTTATGCAACAAGTATTTCTCGAATTCTTATTACGTGCGAGTACTGTGCTGGGAGTTAGGAGTACATTCATAAGCTACGCAGACAAAGGCCCTTCCTAATATGTAAACATTAAAAAAATATATAACTGGGGGCATCTAGGTGGCTCAGTCAGTGAAGTGTCTGACTTGGGCTCAGGTCAGGATCTCAGGGTCCTGGGATGGAGTCCTGCGGGGCATGGGACTGCGGGCTCAGTGGGAAATCGGCTTCTCCCTCTCCCTCTGCCCCACACCACCTCGTGCTCTTCTAATTAATAAATAAATAAAATCTTTAAAAAAATGTAACTGAAATCAGAGGTGACAGTGACGATGATTCTTACCAATCAGGGATAGGTCCATTCACCTGTGGCAACTGTTAACACAGAATACGGGATTTCATGTTTTTGAGAGAGCTGATATTTCCAAAGAACACCGTTTCCCAATTTTAACCCAATTGTTTCTCAACCAAGTTTTCATTAAAATGACGTGTAAGCGGGGTGATGGGGGGCACTATTTCTGCGGCTCCATTTTACAAGGTTGATAATCAGAATTTTGTGGTAGCATGCATTCATTTAAAAAAGAAAAATAGACTTAGGGGGACAAGGTGGTGATTTTTTGGGCAAAAGGATTCCTCCTAACTGAAAAGGAATCGTTGCAAATTTCCTTTAAATAGCTAGCTCCCCGTGTCATTAAAATGATTAGGAACGTTGCTAGAACACATTGCACTAAGTGAGATACACCTGTACGCACACTGTGTCCGTCAAAAGGATCTTTGTTTTCTCTCAAGCTAGGACTTGTTAGACACGCCTCGTGCAATGGTGGCAACGGGGAGGGGGTGAAGGTGACGGGTGGCAGCCAGGAGGGCACTTTCCCTTTCTCCAAAACTTCGCAGCCTTCCAGCCGAGACACCTTCCCGCTCATTCTTTTCTCTGCCTCAACTCTCACTGTCCGCCTATTCCCCCGGCCCCCAGTCCTCACCACGCTCTGGGCGCTCCCTCTCGCGTCCCGGTGCCCACTTCAGCTCACTCGCCCTCCTCCCTCCCCGACCCTCCGCCGCGCTGCGCGCCCACCCGGGAAACGCAGCTCAGCCGCCGGCACCCTGCGCGCCCCGTCGCGGCCCGAGGCTCCGGGGCATGCGCTCTGCGGCGCCGCCGCCCTCCCCCACCCCTTCCCGCGGCAGAGTTATGCCAAGTATGTGAGGAGCCCGCGAGGGCCAGCGCCGGTCATGGGGAGCCGCCGCCGCCGCCGTCGCCGCCGCCTCCGCGAGCGCAGATTTCTCCCGAACTGGGCGCCGTCCTCTTCCCGCAGCAGGGGCGAGCCTGGCTGTTGAGGCGGAGGGGATGGCGGACCCTCTGAGGAGGACGCTGTCCAGGCTCCGGGGGAGGCGGGGTCCCCGCGCCGCCGGGGGGCTCGGGCTCCGGGCGGCGGCTGCAGCTACCGTGACGGCCTCCGCGGTTGCCGAGGGAGACGCTGGCCGTGCCCCGGACGCCTGCCCATGCGAGCACGCCCGCGGAGCCCGGCCGAGCGGGGAGCAGCCCCCTCCGTCGCCGCAGGCGTGGGGTCCCGAGGCGCGGGTCCCGGGAGGGCGCCCGGAGCAGTGGGGAGCGCTCGGGCCTCGTCAGCGCGGCGGGAAGGAGGCCCTCTCCTCGGGTCGCGGGCTCACTCGCCCCTGTCTGCACGCCCCGCCGGGCTCCGAAGGCAGCGGAGACGAGGAGGACGACCGGGAGGACGACGACGACGACTACTACGAGAACCTGCCCGGCGGCTCCCAGTCGGCGCCCAAGCCTGAGGGGGCGGAGGCGGAGCGGTGGCCCCCGCCTCCCCCGGCGGCGGGCTCCTCCCCGGGGGCGGAGGGCGGCCGCCTGGAGACAGGCAGGCTGCAGACCCAGTTGCGAGAGGCCTATTATCTGCTGATCCAGGCCATGCACGACCTGCCCCCTGACTCGGGCGCGCGGCGGGGCGACAGGGGTTGGGCGGATCGCGGCTGCCTTGTGGGAGCCCGGGCTCTGGGCCAGCCGCCTTCCCCCTGCGGCGCTGCGGACCGCCGAGCCTGCCCCCAAGACTGGCAGCGGGGAGGCGGTGGCCGCCCTCGGCAGCAGGTGTCCCCGCCCCGGTCGCCTCCAAGGGAGCCGGGGGGAGGTCGCCTGCGGACTCCTCGGATGCGGCTGTCCTGCAGCAGAAGCCTCGAGAGCCTCCGGGTGGGTGCCAAGCCTCCTCCCTTCCAGCGGTGGCCGAGCGACAGCTGGATCAGGTGCGGCGCGCGCGGAGACCTGGGCGAGCCCCCGCCACGTGGAGGCGGGATGGACGGCTGGAGCGGAGGCAGCGCTCCGGCCGCCGCGCCCTCCGGCCTCCTGACTCGGGGCTCCAAGGACCCCGGCCGCTCCTCGGGAAGCCCTTTCAGGGATCCTGCGGGGTCCGCTGTGGTACGCAGCGGCAAAGGAGACGGCCAGGAGGGGCTCCCCTTCCTCAAGCCTCCCGCGGTGACAGTCAAGAAGCTGCAAAAGTGGATGTACAAAGGACGTCTGCTGTCCTTGGGAATGAAGGGTCGCTCCCGGGGGACACCCCCCAAAGTCACGGGAGCGCAGGCAACCTCTCCAAATCTGGGCCCTTTGAAAGTGCGCGAGAGCCAACTCCTCTCCGTGCCTCCAGATCAAAGAATTACTCTAACAGGTAGGTTCCTTTGCAGTCAAAATGCTAACACTTTGCGTCTTAATGTTTACCAACTGGGCTTCGCTTAAGAGCCAAGAATAAGGTCTGTTTCTGCAGACAGGTACGTGCCGGTGCCAGGGTCACGTGAGGGGCAGCCGAAAGCACCCGGTCACTTAGTATAACGCATTCACTTGCTTTGCCTTTTTCTTTTCTTTCTCTTCTTTCCTTTCCTTTCCGACAGTGGCATGAGGAACTTGGGGTTTTTGTTTTTTCTTCTCCAAGAACCAGTGTGCCTACTCTTCAGCACAACAGTGAGTAAAGGTTAAGCTCACCACACGCTTTTGGTATAGAGTTGGGCGGTGCTGCCTTGGTTTTTATTCTTTGTGGCTCTAGGCAAGTCCGTAGACTTTGTGGGGTTTGTGAATTTGAATTTGATCCAAAGAAGACTTTATGGGCTTCATAAACTCATTTTACTCATTACACGTTTTTTTTTCCCCTCTCTCCCAGGCGCGCGTGCACACAACACAGACACACACAACCAAAACCCCAAAACAAACCAAACAAAAAAAACCACTGTCAACTAAAATTTCTTTTTAGTCACTTAGGATTTCACATACTTCTCTTCACCTTTCCTCCCTCCTCCCTCCCATAAAAAACTAACGAAGTGAGTAATCTTTTTATTGTGGAAAATCAAGGGCACTAGTATTTTAATCAAAAAAAGATGTCACATGTACTTCTAAGAAAGTGCAGACTTTTAAAGTCGTTTGTAAACTTAACTATATTTGCCCTTATAAATAGGATTTTCCTCCCAATTTTGTATGTACATGATTTTTAATTTTCACTGAAGGTTTAGAGTACCAATTCTAGAAATCTTTTAATTATGTTGTAAATAGTAATTCTTTCCTGAAAGAAGTAAAATACCTTCAAACTGAGTCCAAAACAACATGATCCTTTGAGCTACAATCTTAAATACAAAGACTTTTAATGAACATAAAGACTTACATGTCATTAATTGTTTAAAAAATATTAGATGGTGAAATGTAAAAAGTATTCAGAGTACTTGGCATTTTCTCTGCCTTCGGCTCAAGTCATGATCCCAGGGTGCTGGGATCGAGCCCCGCATCTGGCTCCTTGCTCAGCGGGAAGCCTGCTTCTCTCTCTCTCCCACTCCCCCTGCTTGTGTTCCCTCTCTCGCTGTGTCTCTCTCTGTCAAACAGATAAATAAAAAAATCTTAAAAAAAAAAAAGAATTACAAATCCTCTAGGACTGGGTTTATACACATTAACTTTGTTTAATCAATAAATGCAAAACAGTGGGGAGAAACAAAGTTCACAAAACTTCTAATCACACAGTGAAGACAAATCAAATGATTCATTTAAAGCTTATACAGACTTGGAAAGTTTTTTTGAATCTATAAATCTCTAATCCATACCTGTCAATTTTTTCCCTCAAATTTATTCCATTTCACTTGAATAAAAGGATGTAAATTTTTTTGTAAAGAGAGGTGTGCTTTATTAAGCTAAATTCATATTAAAATATGCATTTGCAGGGGTAAAGTATTTGTAATCATATTTTATTGCCACTATAGCTTTATTTCCCATGATCTTGCTTCAGTTAACTCTTTGTAAGATTGTTAAACTTCAGCCATAGCAAAAATCTGCATAAAACTTTAGTTAAATATTTTTTACCCTTTCGTGGCAAAGGTTAAACATTTACCATCTGATGGCTTTTAAGGCCCTCAGTTATAGAGTAAATAAACATTCAAGGATTTTAAAAGTAATAATAAATGTAGCAATGCTTAAGAATGAATTCATTGATTTTTTTTTCATTGAGAAACTAATTAAATGGAAGTAACTTTAAAAGAAATTAAAATGAAACATTAGAATTACTGTGTGGTAGTATTTTAGATATTTTACAAGAAATCTAAGCAAAAGCTTGGATAATTTCTGGTTTAAACACCTTTCTCAGATGTTATTTAATGTTTTGTAATCAGATGTTATTTCCTTTCAAATTTTTTAGGAAAGATAAAAATAGTTTGTGTAATGTTTACATATCTAGTATAGATTTGGGGAGTTAATCTTGTTTTTTAACTATTTTTCATGAAGTTAGTTTAACTCATTAAAACAATTCTGGATACTTTATGTGGTTCTCATATTTACCCCCCATGACACTTGTCATTTAACAACAACAACAAAATAAACGGGTTAAGTAGTTTGCCCAAGGTCACTCAAACTAGTATATGGTGTGTATATACTGGTATATGGATTCAAACAATTACACCGATTTAGACTTAGATCTCTATGACTCCAAAACCTATATTTATTTAAGGTTAAGCAGATGCTAAAGTTCTTTAGAGGTCTGATCCAACAAATTCTATTATGTTGCTTGGATTGAGGAGATGAATGGAATTTCAGCAAGGTTTAGAAGGGTAGGTAACAACCTCAAAGTTGCAAAGATGAAGGAGTTCTCATAGATTTTAAGACAATTTTTTAATCAATATGTTTTAAACCTTTACCTTTAAATAACTTTAGTTCAGATTGATGTTACTTGGATTCTACTTTTTTTTTTTTTAACATCTTTTCCGGATTCTACTTTACAGTCATGTTTTCTAAAAATTAATTGGGCAGTCCAAATGAAGCAGTACATTCTAGATTGTATAAAGATGTTAAATAGACTAAAAGGTTAATATCACACTTTTCTATACAGTATTATTTATGAGGATATTTTGTTTTAAAAAATGATACGGAATTTATAATATAGAATATATAATGGGATAGAGATACCTAATTTACCTAATATTTAGGTATTTTGGAAATTTTTGAGACTATATAACAAATGGATTTTCTATTTTGACTTCTGGCTCCTACTAAGAACCTCTAAAACTTGAGATAGTTTAATAGTGCCAGTGATTTGGTGCATTGGGTATGTAGTGTTCACAGATTGGCCAATTTGTTCTTAATTGAGATGATTATTTAAGAAATCTAAAGTCATTACACATGGTAAATATTGTCAAGTTTCTGCAAGCCTTAAGATTACAAAGGAATTTTAATCTATTTGCCAACTATACTTCATTAAAAGTCTTTATAAATAAGTTTAATTAGCATATAGTACTCAGAAGGAAATTCAAAAGCACTAGGTTGAGCTGTTTCAGCCTTTTATTGCTTTAAAAATAGCCTTTTTAAAAAGATTTTATTTATTCATTGAGACAAGAGATACAGAAAGAGAGCACGGGACCCGATGTGGGACTCTATCCCAGGACCCTGACATAATGACCTGAGCAGAAGACAGAGGCTTAACCATTTGAACCACCCAGGCGCCCCTAAAAATAGCCTATTTTGACTCTACTTTTGCTGCTACACTATCTGTGAAAGGAAAACTTTAGGGCATGTAACTTGTTAATATTTTTGTCTAAAAATATTATACAAAAGAATTGTAGGCAATTCTTTTAAAATAGTATAATTAACTGGTATAATCTTGTGTAATATACCTTAAAGTGAAGTTGACATTTATAATGTGGAGTCCCATCTGTTTCTTCTCTTTTCTCAAGTATTTGTAGCTCTGATTTCCTATCTTTATGAGCTACATGATCTTTATAGATTTTTTTCAACAAAATCTTTTATGCATTAGCCCTCTTCACAATTAGTAACAATATGCATATAATTTTTTTATTGTCTTCTAGCTTTATTTTTATTTATTTTATCTATTTTTTTAAAAAAGATTTTATTCATTAGAGAGAGAGAGTGGGCATGCTCAAGCAGGGGGAGGGGCAGAGGGAGAGGAAGAAGCAGGCTCCCAGCTGAGCAGGGAGCCCAATGTGGGGCTCAATCCCAGGAACCTGGGATCTTGACCTGAGCTGAAGCCAGATGCTTAACCGACTGAGCCACCCAGACGCTCCTGTCTTCTAGTTTTAAATCCTCCTCTGAGAAATTCTGCCATTGTGGCCCTAGAGGCAAGTCCAGTTGCTTTTTTTGGGGGGGGAGGGGGGACAATGCCGTAGAACACTAGAGTTGCTGGTGGCAGGAAAACTCTGAGAATTACAAATTCAGCAGAAAATAGTGTGTTGATTTGAAAGTCCTACATTTCTAAGTGGAGTTTATTTTTTGAGAATCTCCAAGGCTATTTTCTACACCATTGCCACTCAAAGTGTGGTTATGGAGCAGTGCTTTTTAAAGTAAATGTGCATATGAATTCCCTGAAAATCTTGTTAAAATGCAGATTTATAGGTGGGACCTGAGATTCTGCGTTTTAACAAACTCCCAGTGTAGATGCTACTGTTTGGTACATACTTTGAGTAGTTAGCTTCTAGAGTTCCCAGTACCCCCATCACCTATCTTGATACATTTGTTAAAGTTTTGAAAAAGCATTCTACTTTATTCTGATACCTGATTCTTAAACTAATCCCTATTAGAACAAAGCAGTTGAGCTCTTTCTGCTTCAATTTTGTTATGTATACATTTATATTTACTACTTGCCTGTGACAGGTTTAAGCAGTTCCCTCTATATGGGTCTCATCTTGCACCAATAAATGTGAGATTTTGGAATCTGCCAGAGAGGGGGCCATATAGTATACTGGTTAACAGAATAGGGCCTCTGGGTTTCTGATTAGACCCCACCACTTACCTTACCAGGCTTGTGACCTTGAACAGGTTATTCAACACTGCAGAGCCTCAGTCCTCAGGTTGCTGTGAGGATGAAAAAAGATAATCCATTTGGTACCATGCTTGATGCTTAGTTAGCTGTTATCAAGAGAAAGGCAAGCAGGCTTTGTGAGAGTACTACCTTGCCCAGATCATTAGGATTCTGGATGGAGAGTGAAATGATCAGAAGTTGAGGAGTACTGCCTTGAAGAACACTGGGAGTTGAGCTGGAACACACCCCTTTAGCGGCACTTACTTATTCTGCTCATCTTTTCTTTTGTGCATCTTTGTCTTGCTCCTCCCCCTTACTTTTGTGGAACTGAAAATAGTCTCAGGGTTTTCTTTTCTACTGTCCCAAAAGCTAGCACACAGCTTTTTTCTTAAGGGTTTTGTTGCTAGTCACAAGGGAGGAAACATAAAAGATAGAAAAATAACTTTCTTCCTTTCCATTGTACCCATTTCCTCATTTAGATTTATCTGGAAAAGAGAAAGACACTTATAAGTACACTCATGCATAAACCTAAGGTTTCAGTTTATTCTAGTCATTTCTTCTGGGCTGCCAGGTTTGACTCTAAGCAGGGCTGTTTGTATTTATTTAAACTCTAATACAGTATTTGTAAGAATACTTTTATTTAGGATTTTTAAAAGAGAAGTAAGCAAAAGCAACAGAGTTTGTTTCTGCAGTAGGACTTTTTTATTTTATTTATTTTTTTAAAGATTGTTTTTATTTATTTGACAGAGAGCACAAGCAGGGGGAGCAGCAGAGGGAGAGGGAGAAGCAGGCTCCCCCCTGAGCAGGGAGCCCGATGTGGGGCTCAATCCCAGGACCCTGGGATCATGACCTGAGCCGAAGACAGATGCTTAACTGACTGAGCCACCCAGGCACCCCTGCAGTAGGACTTTTTTAAATGATGAAAAGATGTCTTATATAGGTACATTTTCATTGAGGGTTGAAATACGTAATTTCTCAGAAAGTTTGCTGATGATTTTGAGCTGGGACACTAAATGTTTAGTAAGTCATTTTAATTTATTATGAAACCATTGAGAACACAAAATTGGCTTGAGTAGTTCACTACTATGTAGAATATTTTTCTGAGTGAAAAACTTAATTGCCACTTCTACATTCTCTTACAGATTTTCAAAGTAAAATGACTTTAATTAGTCATTTAATTAATTATATCACAATGTGTATAATTATAAGGGAATAAAGACTTTTTTGCCTTGCCACTTTGCATACTATTTTGAGATCTTTTTTACTTGTTTCTTCTTTCAGTGTGTGTGTGTGTGTGTGTTTATATATGAATATAGCTGTAGGTAAAGCTAACAGAAGCTAAAGGTAGTTCAAACTTATGCCAGTAGGGTTTAACATTGATTTTAGCATAAAAGGGAGTAAATAGAAGATTGCAAATAGTTTTCCATTTCTGTGTAATTAACATTCATATTCATCCCTTTAGTTAATGAAAATAAAAATGAAATGTTTTAGATTCTTTATAAATAATTGCTCAAATAAAATTTAGTGCCCTGTAGGCGTTTCTTATATTTCAGTTTTAATACATGAATACATTTGGCCTTTATCAGAAATCACCAGTAATGTACCTATTTATCTCTAAATTTTGCCTTCAGCATCATGTACTATTTTGAATTATTCAGCAATAACAGTCAGACTGGTTTCAAGTTTTTGTAGTTTATAGTTTCATGAAAAGTAGTTGCATAGTATCTTGTGTAATTATTCCTTTTAATATTATACATTAGGGGTGCCCGGGTGGCTCAGTCTTTAAGTGTCTGCCTTCGGCTCGGGTCGTGGTCCCAGGGTCCTGGGATCGAGCCCCGGGTTGGGCTCTCTGCTCCGCGGGAAGCCTGCTTCTCCCTCTCCCACTACCCCCGCTTGTGTTCCCTCTCTCGCTGTGTCTCTCTCTGTCAAATAAATAAAATCTTAAAAAAAATATATACATTAAATACTCATGTCAATAGATGTGTCAATTTGCATAAGTATGGGATGCCAGTAGCTTTGTTTTTGTCATTGCAATTCCTTGGAATGCAGTACAAGTAGAAGCATGTCTATTTCATTTAAAATGCATGTCAAAAAACTCTATAGGACTCAAAATAATTTATCTAACTATATAAAATGTTGGATATTTTGAGAGACATCTGAGAAAAAGATACAATAAGATGTGACTCCTAGCCATTCTGAGTTGTATAATTTAGTACTTTTGGCTTCAAATTTACAATTGTGTAAAGACTACAAATAATATCTCGTGAATGTCTGAAGTGCTATTAAATAATATGGGATTTGGGCTTAAATGTGAAATAGATTTAGTTTTTAGTACACTTGGACAAAGACGTGGCCACTAAAAACCCAGAGGCCCCAGTGATTCATGAGTATGTGTTGATTTTCACTTTTTAATTTCTTTAATTTTGAAGGAGACAGAACCAAGAGGACTCTTGAATCTTGACGTTTTTCATTAGTTAAACTAAATCAATTCAAGATACTTACTGAATATGTGTTACATATTTGCATGTTAAATCTTGGAGGGTAGAGGTGTGTAATCTCTTAGTTGTAGCCCAGGTCTACTGCTAACAAACTTTGGAGTCAGAAGAGTTGATTTTGAGTGCTGCCTCTCCCATTTATGAACTAGGTGGTCTTGGGCAAGTTACTTTATTTTTCTGAGTAGTACTACACAGTTTTCAAAATATTTCCAACATTATCTCACTTAATTCTTACCAGCAGCCACCCTGTAAGGTTAACTGGGTTGATATCATCACCATGTTCAGAAAGGGCTGCCTACTTCCCTACTTTTTGGTGGGTAGCATGGTATAGGAGAGCAGGTATAGGAGAGCATGGATGTTAGGGTTAGACTGGCTTAAATTTGAATACTATAGCTAGCACATTGACCGTATTCTTCATTTTTTTCTGGCTTATGGAAATAATCATACCTTTCCTAGCATTTTTGTGGAGGCTTAAACGACGTTAAAGGCTTTCTTACTGTTTTATCTCTCATTGCTGATATACAGTAGGCACTCAATAAATAAATGCATAGTAGGCATTCATGGGAGCTTCCTTCCCTTTTGGTCCTAGTCTATTCCTGCCTCTGGAACTAGTGGAACTTGAAGCCCAGTTGCTGTTTGAGGGATGTTGTTTTAATTTAATTAAAAAAATTTTTTTTAATTTTTAAATTAATTGGGTAAAATTTAGAATTTAAAAAAGACAAGTTTACATTTTTTAAGGGATTTTTGTTCAGTAGAGGGAGGTTACTGAAAGCCTTGATTATGCATGAACCTAGTTTTTTGGTTGTTATTAAATTCCTCATAATTTAATATGTTTTTATCACTCTGTTATTAGGGTATTATATTTTATTTGTTGTAATACTAAGATGAATCAACCATATACATACTTAAAGTAGCACAGACTATAATTCCATAATTTGTAAAGCTGGACATGATCTTAAGTTTTTACAAATGTGGTTTTGTCTATTTTTCTATGTCTAGTGAATTAGTATTATGGTATATATTTAGCTTATTGACTGTTATTGAAGCCTGCCTTATGCAATTCTTTGGATGTGTTCCTCTTTATATGGGATTAATGTTATGTATACATTTTCAGAGTCTTATCTCATTATATTAACACAAACACATCCCAACTATTTGATGACCCTCATTGGACTATGAATTCTTTAAGGGTAGAAACTATTTTGTTCATTCTTATGTTCTTGCTCCTTAAGTTTGTGCCTGGTCAGTAATAAGAGCTGGTTATATTTGCCGTGAGACAAGATAGCTGGTTCTAATCTAGAGCCTTCTAAAGGGATTTTTATTTTTATTTTTGTCCTAGATACTTAGAACTTAAACCCTGCATAAGGTGCAACTGCATAACTATGTGATTGGGAAATAGATGTTATGCTGAAATTTCAGTAATCAGGAAAGCATTTAGTAATAAGTAAGCCACACTTATTTTTAAAGATTCACTCAAAGTTAATCTTTGTGTGAGAAAGTAGAAATATTACTTATGTTTTCTAAAGATTTCTGGTCCTTGTAGTAGTAAGTTGGAAATTATTAAAAATATTAATTAAAGGCATACTGTGTACAAAGCATTCTATGTAAGCTTTTTATAAAGTATGTTTTGCTTGGGTTAAGTCTTTGTTAACCCTATCATGTCTATAAAGGCAATCTCAGAGTTTGTTTATTCTTTTTCTCAGAGTTCTTATGTCACTTATACTAGTAGTCTAATAGAAATTATTTTTAGGTGAAAAAGCCAAAATTTTTCTTATTTCATTTTAGTCTCCAAATGTAATACTACTTTTCTATCTTTTTAAAAATAATATTTCAATAAGTGATTTCAAGTGACCTGTCTTTCCTGGTATGCTAGGCGTTATATCATTACATTCTACTTTCTTTTCCCTTTGAAACAGATTTATTTGAAAACGTCTATGGGTCTTCAGTGAAGAGAAGAGAACTTGAAGATCTGAAGGATAATATTGGATTCAGAGGTCATAAGCCACTTAACAGCATCACTGTGTCAAAGAAACGCAATTGGCTATATCAGAGTACTCTGCGATCTTTTAATTTGGAAGAGGAAAATAAGAAATGCCAAGACATAAGTCACTTATCCATCTCACCCAAATATCAGCTATCACGGCCTTTCTTCAAGTCATCTGAGGAATACTGTACATATATGGTGTGTGATGCTACAAATTCTTCATTATCAAGAAACTGTTCTTTAGACTTTAATGAGGAAAATGATGCAGATGATGAAGGAGAAATATGGTACAACCCCATTCCTGAGGATGACGACTTTGGTTTATCAAATGCCTTGAGTTTTGGTGAGGCAGACCCTCCTGTTCTGAAGTTTCCTGCAGTTAGTTTGAGAGTATTGTCTGGTAGTGACCTAATGAAAACAGAGCAGTACACTGAAGACTTGCTGTGCTCTCCAGAACTCAGAACCACACAGTCCAATGAAACGAATCCTGTAGAGTCCATCCATTCCCCAGAGTTCATGCAGCAGTTCAAGCAAAGGCTTGGACACAAGACGCAAGAAGGTATCATGGTAGAGGAGAGTCTCATGTTGAAATCTCCTTTTGCAGGTAAAGATGATCATATGTTTGCCTTTTCTTTTTCCGTTGTTCAATTCTTTTTTTTTTTTTGTCCTTCACTTTTTTTTCATTCTTATGTTAATCCCCATCGTTGTTCAATTCTTTGACAGTAGCTAAAACTAAATATAGTTGTCTATTATAGCTATGTACTTTTTCTTACAGAGTGAGTGAATTTTCATAAAAATAAAACTCAAAAACCATTACAAACCTTTTTATATAAATGGTGGTTTAATCCTATCACAGACTTGGTTTTTTAAGGGGTGAAGATACTGGGGTAGTCCTACACCAACTCTTAGGATGTCTGTCCTTTGAGATAGTAATTATTTTTCTCTTAGTTGAAAGAATGGAATCACAAGGTGTGGAAGAGAAAGATATATTTTTCATGGAAATCTGATTTTACTTCATTCATTCATTTACACCTAGCCTGGGTACAGCTGAAAAGTTGTATATTCAGTGTACCAGTAGTTACTACTTTATGGTTTCATGCCTACATTTCCTCATGAAAGGAAAGGAAGAAGAGAAAAAGAAATGAGAGGGAGAAGTAAAGACCTTGGAAATAGGTGCTACAATAGTTATGGAACCTAGAAAGGAAATAATTGGAAGTTTGATGCATATTAGGTTGAACCATATGAAATTGCTGAGATTCTACAGTTTCTGATCTGCAGAACACAGCATTTCATACAGTTCAGCCTGATGGTTTTATTTTTCTTTGATTGCCTTGATTTTTTGATATGCCTCTTTTCAAATTTAGTCCCAGACACACTACACAGGAAACCGCATAAAGCATATTTAGTTGCAGATATCAAATGTTGGATAGAAAGCAGTTCTGGTTCATATCAAGTCATTTTAATTTATAAAATTTCAAATGAGGGGCACCTGGGTGGCTTAGTTGGTTAAGCATCTGACTTTGGCTCAGGTCATGATCTCAGGGTCCTGGGATCGAGCCCCACATCCAGTTCTGCACAAGCGGAGAGTCTGCTTGTCCCTCTCCCTTTCCCTTTGCCCCTTCCCCCACAAAAAAATCTAAAAAAAATTTCAAATGATACAGAATATTCAAAGATGTGGGGTATAGCAGATGCTATCAGTACCTTGTGTACATCCCTTGGATTTTATTACTTATTTAGAGGGAAGCAGCCTACTTCCAAACATCAGTATCCGCATCTCTGCTTGAGGACTCTGAGAAGGGTTAGGGAATTTCTCTGCAGGGCAGTCTGGGAGTGCCCCTCAGACAGTGACTGACAGGAGTTGGTGTAGGGTTACCTCAGCTCTCTCCCTCCTTGAGTGCCATAATTCTACATTGTTTCCCAGAGTTTTCTCCTGAGGTTAAGTACCAGTTGCCCATAGTAGCAGGCTTGATAATTTTTGGATTTTCCCCTGAATTTTCTCACTTCTTGCTAGTATTTCTATACTTTACAAATAAACTACTTGCATTTGAATCCGTTCCTCAGGGATATGAGGAGGTGGAGTGAATGTTATATTGATAAGAGAAAAAGTGAGTTAAAAAACAGTGTGTACTATATGATACTAGTTTTTTGAAAGAAACACTGAGAAGTTATGCTGGAAATATTAAGTAACCCCCCCGCCATGTTGGGATTGAACGTAATGAAAAATTTTGTGTGTGTGCGTTCCTAATTGTAGACTGACTTTTCAGCATGAATTTGTGGGGTTTTTTGTAATCTGGATGGAGAGAGAAATAAATGCTATATAATATAATAGTTAGGAACGCAGGTTGTGATTAGGGTGGAATGGTAGGGAAGGCTTAAAGGAGTATGGCAGAGTGGCGGGTTGGTATGGTGCAGAAAAGGCGAGAGGGTATAAGAATAACTGCAAAGTTAGAAAGCCAGTGTCTGTAAAATGATACATACTTTGATTTAAGTTATTGTCTTTAAACTTTATTATTTTATGTTTGTGGCAAATTGTGAACCTGGAAAGACTAACAGACATTACAAAAACAAAAAACAACAACCCCAAAACTTGAAAGTATGGTAGGGCTGATATTTAGGTCTCCTTTCTCACTGTTACTCTTCTCTTTAACATATTATTAAACTATAAGCACTATTAAATATGACCAAAGGAAATATTTATTTATTTATTTATAAATATTTATTTATTTTAGAGAGAGAGAGCGCTCATGCTCGGGTGGGGCGGTGGCAGTAGAGGGAAGGGGCAGAGGGAGAGGAAGACATGCAACAAGCAGACTTCCCACTGAGCAAGGAGCCCAACACGGGGCTTGATCCCAGGACCCTGAGATCATGACCTGAGCCAAAATCAAGAGTTGGACGCTTAACCAGCTGAACCACCCAGGCACCCACCAAAGGAAATATTTAGACAGTTTATTTACATGTCATCATTTTTTGTTTTAGTTTGATCAGAAAGGTCACCTAAAGTGATGTTTTCTTTTCTTTTTTAAAATATTTTATTTATTTATTTGACAGAGCACAAGCAGAGGGAGAAGCAGGCAGAGGGAGAGGGAGAGGCAGGCTCCCTACGGAGCAGGGAGCCTGATGCGGGGCTTGATCCCAGGACCCTGGGATCATGACCTGAGCCAAAGGCATATGCTTAACCGACTGAGCCACCCAGGTGCCCCTAAAGTGATGTTTTCTTTAGCAATATTAACAGAGAACTGTTGAGAAATACGCAAAGAGAATGGTTGAATTTTAAAATAATTTTCTGATTAAGAAATAGGAAAGCTGGAGTATATTTGATATGAATGACAATTTTTTAATCATCCTAACACAATTATGACTTGTCTCTCAAGTCCCATGTGTATATGTATCTTTTATTTAGCTGCAATCATAGCACTCTCCTTTTTGGATATTTTCACTTGGTATTTTCATCTTGTATTGTTACATACTGTAGAATAACATTATTGTTTACCAATTTCATAGTCTTTAATTGGGTTGATGGGTCCTAATCTATTTGACTCATTATGTTGGGTGTTAATAGATTGTTTCCACTCCTATTGGAGTGATCTTCATCATGTTCTATTTTACTTAATTAGGATTAATAACAAGTAGCATTACTGGGTTTTTCTGACTGGTAACTATTATATGTAATTCCTATATTACATTTCCTATAAGTTTTACCAGCTTACAGGCAACCAACAATTGGTTGGTCGATTCATTTATTCAGTAAACACTCAGTTTCTGCTGTGTACCAGTTACTGTTCTAGGTGCTGAAGGAATGTGCCAGTTTCACTTGATTCTAGCCTGGCCCATGAATTTATAAAGATTTTCATTTTGTACTTTCCCTTTATAACTAGTCTGTGATTTGATTAGTGTGATTTTGGTTTAATTTTAAGCAGTTATTGAATTTGGTAATAGTTCAGCTCTTGGATTTTATAAAAACAAAGCATTTTTATTTTAATAAATTATCTTGTCTGCAGTTAGAAATTGCTAATTTTTACAGTATTTCAATTTAATAATTAGTTAAGGACTTAAGTAAGAAATATTTAATGCATGATGTGTAGAAAAAGTCAATGTTAAATTAACTCCTTAATAATGTAAAAAAAACCTAGAGCAACTTAATATACTGGGTAGCTTTTTAAGCCATGACAAAAGAGATTGTAGACTACAGCAGGACTCCGATTACTATAGAATGTTTTAGGCCAGTAAACCAGTAGAATTGTACTACAATTTACAGTACAAGAGAATGCTTTGTCTAGTTTATCACACACTCCATTTCTTATTAGTTACTTACCAGAAAAGCCCAGCAGGCATACTTAAAATAGTCCTTTCTCTAGAAAGAAACCACTTCTTTGTCATTAGGACACACAAAGAGGGGTGGAGGGAGACTATATTAATACTTTAAAGAAAGGTCATTTAATCTATTGATTTTTGAAATGAATTAATACTTTTTTGGATCATTTTAATTGTGAAATGTATTACATAGAGTAGCCTCTGATATGAGGGTCACTAGAGATCTTTGTAAGGAATAGTTAGATGAAGTGTGAAAAATTGATTTAAATTTTAAATAGTTTAAAAAATGGATTATTTCTTTATTTCTTTTTTTTTTTTTAAAGTAAGCTCTAGGCCCCACCCTGAGATCAAGAGTCACATGCTCTACTGATTGAGCCAGCCAGGCACCCCTAGATTGTTTCTTTAAAGGAACAGTTTAAACTTATATTAGATTTTAGAAGATATTTTCATTTTGCTTTATTAGTTTGAACCCTTAAATAGGAACAGTTTCAAGTTTGTTTGTTTTTTTTAAGATTTTATTTATTTATTTGACAGAGAGAGAGAGATAGCGAGAGCAGGAACACAAGCAAGGGGAGTGGGAGAAGGAGAAGCAGGCTTCCCGCAGAGCAGGGAGCCCAATGTGGGGCTCAATCCCAGGACCCTGGGATCATGACCTGAGCTGAAGGCAGATGCCTAACAACTGAGCCACCCAGGTGCCCCAACAGTTTCAAGTTTTAAAATAAAATTTATTAGTCTGTACATTTTTAAAAAAATTTTATTTATTTATTTATTTATTTGAGAGAGCGAGAGACAGAGCACGAGCAGGGTGAAGGGCAGAGGGAGAGGGAGAAGTAGGCTTCCCACTGAGCAGGACCCTGAGATCATGACTTGAGCCAAAGGCAGATTCTTCACCAAATGAGCCACCCAGGCGCCCCTGACATTTTTTTTTTAACTGGGGGATTGAAAGTTTGAGGTTAAATAGAATATTTTAACTTCTTAATAGTTGAAAAATGGTCATTAAAAATCAATTTAATGTGTATGTATAGACAGAAAAATGTTTAGAAGGATGGAAAGGCTCTAAAGTATAGTATTTAAGAATATAGGCTTTGGGGCGCCTGAGTGGCTCAGTTAGTTAAGCAACTGCCTTCGGCTCAGGTCATGATCCTGGAGTCCCTGGATCGAGTCCCGCATCGGGCTCCCTGCTCAGCGAGGAGCCTGCTTCTCCCTCTAACCCTACCCCCTCTCATGTACTCTCTCTCTCTCCATTCTCGCTCTCTCAAATAAATAAATCTTTAAAAAAAAAAAAAAGAATATAGGCTTTGAAGGCCTATGCTTAGGTTTGAATCATTCCTGTTTCTTCCACTTACCAGCTTTGTGATCTTAAACAAATAGACAGCTCTGTGCATGAGGTCTTTATCTGGAGAATGGGATGCTAGTGGTATCTTAACTCATAGGGCTATTTCAAGAATTAAATGAGGATCCTTGCATACTTAAGTATTAATTTTTCATACTTTGTCTAAATAAATGTTGGCTGGTGTTATAAATATTAACAATTTAATATTAAACAACTTTTAATATTCTTTTCACCACAATATTTACAATGGCTAATCTCTTGATAGTGCAGTTTAGGCTATTTACTTTATTTGTATTTCTTTGTATCTTTTAAAAACTTTTTGCTTTTACATTCAGAAAAAAAATAAAGCTATTTTTGGGTGGAGAAGAATTAAGAAACATTTAAATGCTTTACTCTTCATGAAAACTGAGAATTATAAGAAAACTTATTTATGCCTCTGTACTGTCATTTAATACTTTGAAATTGCAAGGAAAGACCCTAATTTAGCTTTTGAAGTTCTAGGGAGTTACTGTATATAAATAATATAAGAAATGTCTTTATAGTTTTTAAAATCAATCAATTAGCTTTATGATATTGAATATTCAGTTATTCTTTTTAAAATTTATTTTAATTTTTTTTTAAAGATTTTATTTGAGAGAGAGAGAGCATGCACAAATGGGGGGAGGGAGAGGGACAAGCAGACTTTTTTGTTTTTTATTTTTTTGAATACACTTTATTTTTTTTAAAGCTTATTTATTTATTTGAGAGAGAGCAAAAGTGAGAGAAATAACAGGCAGAGGGAGAAGCAGACTTGCCGCCGAGTGGAGAGCCCAACATGGTGCTCAATCCCAGGACCCTGAGATCAAGACCTGAGCCAAAGGCAGTCACCTAATTTACTGAGCCACCCAGGCGCCCCTGTATATACACTCTTTTTTCTTTTCTTTTTTTTAAGACTTTATTTATTTGCGAGAGAGACAATGAGAGACAGAGAGCATGAGAGGGAGGAGGGTCAGAGGGAGAAGCAGACTCCCTGCGGAGCAGGGAGCCTGATGTGGGACTCGATCCCGGGACTCCAGGATCATGACCTGAGCCGAAGGCAGTCGCTTAACCAACTGAGCCACCCAGGCGCCCGCCCCTGTATATACACTCTTGAATCCATTCCTGCAACTCTTCCTTCATGTTTTAAGGGCTTTCAACTCATTGCTGTTGTATCGTGGGATATAAGTCGAGTCATCCAGACTGCTAAGTCTATAGAGCACTTGTAATTCATCCCTCCGTTCATTTCTCACTTTTCGTCCCAGGTCCCCACTTCCACTCCCATCCCTTGTCCTTCTGGACACCTGCTCTAGCGTCTTTAAGCTCAATGTGGAGCTCGATCTTATGACCCTGAGATCACAACCTGAACCGAAATCAAGAGTTGGACCCTCAACCAACGGAGCCACCCAGGCCCCCCTCGATATTCAGTTATTCTTGATTGACTGGAGTTGATTTTATATAATCTTCCATAGTATGTTCTAATAGAACATTAGAATGAAGAAGGGCTCTTAGTTGTCAAAATTATAAATTTTGTTTTGTTTTTAAATTTTTTAAAAAACCAGTCCTGCTACATGATAAAATTTAGTTTTTAGAGGATTGTAAATAGAAGAAATGTTCCTTTGGGGACCTGGGTGGCTCAGTTGGTTAGGCGGCTGCCTTCCGCCCAGGTTTTGATCTTGGGGTCCTGGGATCGAGCCAGCTTTGCGTCTGGCTTCCCTGCTTGGCAGGGAGCCTGCTTCTCCCTCTCCTTCTGCCCCTCCCCCTGCTTGTGCTCACTTCCTCTCTCTCTCAAGTAAATAAATTAAAAAATCTTAAAAATAAAGAAGAAATGTTCTTAGAGTAGGATTTCTTTTTTTAATTAGAGTAGGATTTCTGAATAAACATATTAAAATAGGAAATATGTTAAAATAAATGTGTATTAATATGCCAAAATAAACCTATTAAAATAGGAAGCTTTCCTAGTTTCCTCTGATATCCACTGCTTATGGTTATAAAATAACATACTCCCTGAATTATACTGCAGTGGGAAAGATTTAAAAGGAACCTATATTACCCTTCCTCCAAACCATTAGAATAGAAAAGCAGATGGAGAGGGAAATGCTTTTTTCCTCTGTAAGCTATTTAGAAATCCACCCCTTTTTTTTTTTTTTAAGATTTTGTTTTTAAGTAATCTCTACACCCAACGTGGGGCTCAAACTTAACAACACCGAGATCAAGAGTTACATGCTCAACCAACTGAGCCATCCAGGCACCCCTGGAAATCCTTGATATTCTATTTGAAGGGGGTAATGGAGATTTACCTAAACTTGTAACTAACTAAATCTCCCCAATGAGATGAAATGAGAAGAAAATCTGTCCACATGAGAGTTTGTTTAGTTGATGATTTATAAAGTAGGAATCAGAACATATCACCTTGTAATACCTTTTTTGTTTGTTTGTTTTTTAAGGTCCTGGGATCCTAGCTGCTACAAATAAGACTGAATTGGGAGTGCCAGAGCCATCTTCTCCAAGCCCTAGCCCTGTGAAAAAAAGTAGCTCAATTAACTGGTCTTTCCCAGATAAAATAAAATCTCCACGAACTGTGAGGAAACTTTCAATGAAAATGAAAAGGTTGCCAGAACTTAGCCGAAAGCTGAGCGTCAAAGGAACTTTGAATCATATGAACAGTCCAGATAATACTCCTTCCTTGTCTAAATGTAACTGTCAAGAAATGCATCATGCTGATATTCTACCTTCTGGGAACACAACCACAGCTGCTAAGAGGAATGTTATAAGTCGGTACCATCTGGATACCAGTGTATCTTCTCAGCACAACTACCAGAAAACGACGTTTATGAGTTCTAAGTATTCGTGCAAAGGTGGTTACCTCAGTGATGGAGATTCACCTGAACTTATAACTAAATCTAGCAAACATGGATCTGAAAGCAAATTTGGAAAGGGAAAAGAAATAATTCCAAATAGTTGTAACAAGAATGAAATAGACATTGATGCTTTTAGACATTACAGTTTTTCTGATCAACCTAAGTGTTCACAGTACATATCTGGGCTCATGAGTGTGCATTTCTATGGTGCTGAGGATTTAAAACCACCCCGGATAGACTCAAAAGATGTCTTCTGTGCGATTCAGGTAGATTCAGTAAACAAAGCAAGAACAGCTTTGCTCACATGTCGGACAACATTTTTAGACATGGATCATACTTTCAACATAGAAATTGAAAATGCACAGCATTTGAAATTAGTAGTGTTCAGTTGGGAACCGACTCCAAGAAAAAATCGAGTGTGTTGTCACGGAACTGTTGTTCTTCCCACTTTATTCAGAGTGACAAAGACACATCAGTTGGCTGTCAAACTTGAGCCTAGAGGTCTTATTTATGTGAAAGTGACTCTTCTGGAACAGTGGGAGAATTCTCTTCATGGACTGGATATAAACCGAGAACCAGTAATTTTTGGTGTTGATATTCGAAAAGTTGTAGAGAAAGAAAATATAGGACTGATGGTGCCACTCCTGATACAAAAATGTATTATGGAAATTGAAAAGAGAGGCTGTCAGGTATTATTTCACTGTTTCTCTACTACCTCCTTATCATATTTATCTACCTTAATTAACTAAATTTATAGTTAAGTCTTAGGGGAAGGAATTTAAGGTAAGGTTAAAAAAAGTCCAATTTAGACATTTTCTCATTCCTATTTTTTATTTTTATTCCATTACTGTTTAGGGTACTTTCACCTGTGTTGTCAGTGAGCAATTGAGAGCATGCTAGATGGTTCTACAATTTATGTTGTGATGCAGAGCTACATGGGCGTTATACCTACATATCAGGATTGTTTTACAATGGCATTCCTAGGAAAAGCCGGAGCTGATAAGATAGGCAGAGACTAATTCATTTAAGGAATGATTCTGCATGGTTTGACATTCTTATGGCACAGAATTCCAACAGTGAATCTTAAAACCCCACTTTACTCCTAAAACTAACTCCCTGCCCTTATTCCATACTCTCCCTCCTCCCATTCTTCAGGAAGCATAAGCTTATTTGTCTCTGAACTTTGGGATTGCATGGAGGATGAAGAGAGGTCCTACTAATAACATTTCTCATTCTCTTTTCCTTTCAAATAAGAAGGTTAAATAAATAAATAAGAAGGTAAAAGCAGCCCATTAAAACAAACAAAAACCCTGGTGTTGTATGTAATCAGATATGCAATATTAACCAGTTTATTAGACCTTATCTTTCTTTATTTTCTTTAATACATGTGGGCTATGACAATGAGAAACAGCCTATCACTGAGGATATTATTCTGAGGTACAAGTAATTGTTTAAATTTAAAAATTAAGCCTAACATCAGTATTTCTGAGGTATTTCTGCTTTAGTGCTATCAGAATTTATGACATTGATTAAAAACACCAGGGGTAAATATCACCAAGTCTGAACTATGATTTCTTTGTATATAGAAAAGATTTTAAAATAACTCACCTTGGACTTGATGAGGAAACTATGGAAACGGTGTTAAGTAAGTTAGTGGGGTTTTGTATTAAAGATGCAGGGAACAGGTACTGGTTTCTCCTCCATTATTAATTAGCTGTGTGATGTTGGGCTAGTCACTTAATCTCTGTGGGTCTTATTTGCTGATATCTATAAAAATAGATGAAGTAGCTCTCTGAAGGTGAGAGGTAGGAGGGACATCTGAACTTTTGAAACCTCAGATGTATTACTCAGATTGACTTTATGTTGTCTATATGAGATTGAAGCCTTTAGTTTCCAATCTAACTCTTGGTCCGGTTACTTTTTCTTAAGGTTCTCTGTCCCCCCACCCCTTTTTTTTTTGGCAACATGTGGAGAGGTCAGAGATTAGGCAGACTGTAAAGCTAATTATTAAACAGAAACTTTTACAATTGAATATTAAAATAAGTAACTCAAATAGCACTGTACTTTTACAGTCTCTTTTCTGAAATATTTTATAAAGAATGTATATATAAGATGTAACTTTTTTAAATACTAAGAAAACATTTTTAGCAATGCTTTTTATTTCTATACTTAAAGTTTAGAAATAGTTATTTTAATAAAGAATTATTTCCTGTGATGGGGTGCCTGGGTGTCTCAGTCGATTAAGCATCTTCCTTCAGCTCAGGTCATGATTCCAGGGTCCTGGGATCCAGTCCTGCATCTGGCTCCCTGCTCAGTGGAGAGTCTGCTTCGCCCTCTCCCTCTCCCTCCCCCTGCTTCTGCTCTCTCTCTCTCAGATAAATAAACTCTTAAAAAAAAAATGGTGTATTTTAAAAAAAAGAATTATTTCCTGTGAACTAAAAAGTAAAATTTACAGTAGTACATTTGGAACTGCAGTTTTTAAACACCTTTTTTGGTTTTGTTTCTTTTTTTTTTTTTAAAGATTTTATTTATTTATTTGAGAGAGAGAATGAGATAGAGAGAGCATGAGAGTGGGGAGGGTCAGAGGGAGAAGCAGACTCTCTGCTGAGCAGGGAGCCCGATGCGGGACTCGATCCCGGGACTCCAGGATCATGACCTGAGCTGAAGGCAGTCGCTTAACCAACTGAGCCACCCAGGTGCCCCTTGGTTTTGTTTCTTTTGCCTTTTCCCTCCCCCCCACCCCCCAGAGAAAGAAGCTTATTGTGTCTGTATTTTACAGACTTGTACACTACTTGGATTTTGTTTACCTTTTTAGTCCGTAATTATTCTTGTTTTTGTTACTGTGAACATGAGGTTTTAACAGTCCTACAAAAGTAGTTTGTCGCATCTTCCAAATGCTTTGAAGGCTACTACCACCTATCCCCTGCTTCCAATGGGAAAATTATGGTGGAAATCATACTCATGGTTAATCCAGTACAGATTTTGTCTCTGATAGAGGCATCAAGCATGTACTTCAAGTGTTTGATTCAAGAAATCAGCCTCTGAAGATAGGGATAATATCCTGAAGTGTCCTTTCCTTGAAATAATCTATATTAGATCTCTGTCTTCCTTTATTCACCTTTTGGGATAGCATGGTCCATTAATTTATTACTTACTACTGAAGTATTGCTTTCTTTAATTTATTCTAGGTTCATCTCCGTCTCAAGTTGAAGGGGATACATCTTTATGAGGGAATTTTGTGATACTTAAATGTGCCTACACCCGAAGGGTCTGCTTGAGTTAGTTTCTTCTAATGTGATAGCATTTTAATATTTTAGCTTTATTTTCTGGATCATCTATGGTTCTCCTATGTCTTGTGAGATGTGACCAGCGTAGGACACGCTATTCTCAATGTGAATTCACTATGAATGTGGATAAGAGTAGGAAATTTCCTTCTTAGTACATTCCTTAATTTCCCATATTATGTTGATCCTTGCATTACCTTCTCTTAAAAATAGTTGCAGGTTCCTGGGGCGCCTGGGTGGCCCAGTCAGTTAAGCGTCTGACCTTTGATTTAGGCTCAGGTCATAATCTCAAGGGTCATGAGATCAAGCTTCACGTTGGGCTCTGCACTCAGCAGGGAGTCTGCTTCTCTCCTCCCTTCCTCTGCCCCTTGCCTTGCTCACATGCACGCACTCTCTCTTAAATAAATAAATCTAAAAAAAAAAAAAAGAAAGAAATTGTTGTAGGTTTCTTACTATCTTCCAATTAATATTTAGTGCTTATCATCTCTAATATTTTACGTAACATTTCTCTGTATCTATTAGTAACACTTTCCTATATCAAGACCCACCTTCTATATTCTATTCTATATTCTATCAGTTATTTAATGACTTGGAGAAGTTTGTGTCATTAACTACACCTGGAAATTTCATTTGTGTACTCCTTCTCCTAGTTTATAAGATTTTAAAGTGATTCCTAGTTCAAATCCTTGGGGATATTCATTGTTTGTTTTTACTTTATTTCTGTCTTGAAATAATTTCTTTATAACTTTCTTCAATTCAAGGTAATTCAACTTCCTAAATCATGTTTGATGTGGAAGTACAGTTAACAATAACTTATTTTTCTTGGTTTTCTTGAAGGTTTATTTTTTTTTTAAAAAAACTGATTGCTTAATCAGACATGTTTTCCTTTTATAGCTATCATGTTGATTTCCTCTCAGTGAATTTATAATGAGCTTCCTAAGACTTAAATTTTATCTCCTGTATGAACTAACAATGTTTAAAATATAAATCTTTTTAGTGTAGGTTGAGGGGAAGGAGGGTGGTATCTGTGCATCTTATATATATTTTGAACTAAAGGTTTTATTTTACCTTTAATATATTATTTTAATTGAATTTCTTTATCACTTAATAATCAATTAATTTAGTAAGTTAAAAAAATTCCAGGTTTGCTTTTATTTCTTCCCTAGAATCTCTTTTTTTCCCTAAAAAGATAACACAAATAGTATACTGGAATCTTGTTTCAACTATATACTTTTTTTATGGAAAAATAAACTGAGATTTAAAGAGATTAAATAACTTGCCCAAATTCACTAAGCAAGGAGTAATAGAGTGGGGCTTTTGGAATCTAAAACTGTTATTTAACCACTCTGCTGCATTTCTTCAGTTTAGAGCAAAAGATGTGAAAGGGCACAATCTTGGGCATAGTGGTTGACCATATAAAACCAAAGTGAAGGGCTGGTATCTTAAGATAAGATAGATAGCACTACAGAAATCATAGAATATTGTTTGAATTTAAAAGAAAGAATAGAATATTTTTATTCTTGAAGACTGATGAATATAGTCTATGGTGAGATTTCAAAAGCTGTTTGAGGTATTTTTAATTAAATGTCATCAGAACATATTTGATTACCAATTTCATGTGACTTATACATTTTGTGCTACTATATTTTCTCTTTATCAAATTTACCATAATATAGCCATAATTTTATTTCTAGGTGGTAGGCCTGTACCGATTATGTGGTTCGGCAGCAGTCAAGAAAGAACTTCGAGAGGCTTTTGAGAGAGATAGCAAAGCTGTTGGTCTGTGTGAAAACCAGTACCCAGATATAAATGTAATAACAGGTAATAAATATTTTTTATTCTATGTACATATTCTGGAAAGACTACATCTGTAGGAAGAGGAATTGAAATACTATTTTGTAGCCCAAATTGAATTGGGTTTTATTCTGAAGTCTTGCTTTTTTTCCTTCACAAACATTACTGTGTTATTTTCTGTGGGGAGGTACCAAGATATGGTCCCTGCCCTCAAACAGCCAACAAATATTGAGGGGGTTAGGGGTGGGAGTAAGACCTACATTAAATTACCTATACTAGGTAGCAGAAGGGAAATGTAGCAGAGTACATTTTCTTCGTAGAGGGATAAATAAAACACCATTAGAGTTCAGTTTGATTGGAGCTTAGGTCATGTAAAGGGCATTGACTATCTGGGTAGAGAATTCAGATTTATTTAGTAGGCAGAGGGGACCCATCAAAGATTTTTGAGCAGGGGAGTGAAATCTTTAGAGATAATCTTCTAATCTGGCAACTCTGTGTGATGGATTGGAATTAGAAGAAATCAGAAGACAGAAAACCAGTTAGGAAGGCTTGGCAGTAGTCCCAGCTGAAGGAGTCTCATAGCAGTAACAACAGGAAGGAATAGAGCTGAAAGGATATGAAGAAAGAGAGGGCCCAGATAAGCATGACTTAGACACCTGGTTGATTGGGTACCATTTGGAGAAGCTAAAAAGCTGAGAGGAGAGCTACTGCTTTTGGTGGAGAAATGTAAAGAAAGATTATGAATTGGGTTTCTTTTCAAACATATATTGAATTTGAGGTACTAGTTTGAGATCTATGTAAGTATATCAGGCAAAGTAGAAAGTACAGCTAAGGAGAGGATGTAGTAAAATTTACCAAGTGGTGAATATAATCCAGTGTATAGCACTAATACTCCTGAGACATGGGGGTGGAAAATGGCAATGTGAGGGTCATTGACATGTAGTTGTAATTAATGCCTTGCGATTGTCCATAAAGTTTGAAAAGACAAGGGCTTTGAGGATCTCCAAACTTTGGAGGCATGCAAAGAAAGATCCAGCTAAAGAGGTTGAGAGGAAAGGAGTCAGAAAGTTTGGGAAACAAAAGACAACAGAGTTTAAGGAAAGGTGTGAGGCAGTGTCATTTGATGGAGGGATCATAGAAGATGAGAACAGAAATAAGGCCTTTGAATTTGGCCATTATAAGATTGTTCATAACTAATGGATATCTTCAGGGACTATTGGCTTATAATTCTATGTTTGTTTTTGTTGTTGTTTTACTTTTTATTAGCAAGGTTTTGAAGTATATACAAAAGTAGAGAGAATACTATGATAAACCCTCTTTATCCATCACCCGGCTTCCATAATCAACACATGACCAAACCTGTCTCTTTTATACCCTTCATTTGATTCTCCCCTAGACATGGATTATTTTGAAGTATATCTTGGATATCATATCCATTCACCTATAAATGCTTTGGTATGTATCTCCAGATCTTCTGTGTTATTTTGATAGTTCTCTCTACTGTTAACTACCATTTTTTTTTATGCTGTAATATTGTTTATTTATCTCTAAGGTTCACCTTGCACATATTAAAGAGATTTTTGTTGGTTGGAATCCTTTAAAACTTACTTTTAGGATTGAGGCTTTTCATATAGCTGAGGTTCTCAATCTCTGAACTCTGAATGACTGTATTTTCATAGTATTTAATATTTACTCTTAGATCATCAAAACTTTGATCCCAACCATTTTAAAAGAGACAACAAACCAAGGCACTTTTTCTTTCTTATAAATTTTAGCAAATCAGAAATATTGGATACCTTTATTTTTGTAAAGGAAGAAAGTTTATCCTTTCTTTCTATGAAAAAAAATGGATCACATCTACAAAAAAAGTAGAATTTTCCCCTTAATAATATGTAATTAAAATCAGCAAAGGACCCATTTTATGAATTCATTAAAGGAAATTTTATAAATAGCAATTCCCAGGAAATTACACTCTATAACCAAATGAAATGAGATTTTACCTTGGTGGGGCATTATCTTAGAAATAAAAGTAAAATAAATAAAAATAAAAATCGTGTCAAATATGTAAAAATTAAAAAGATGAATGATGTGGTTTAATTTGATTATTTGCTATGACAAGATCCTTAGAAATTTGTAGCATATGCAGATGATATGAATAATAGGCCATTGAATGAATATTAAATTTATAGCATTCTTTTCTAAAATTGAGAGTTTCCAGGGGCGCCTGGGTGGCTCAGTTGGGTAAGCGACTGCCTTCAGCTCAGGTCATGATCCCAGGGTCCTGGGATCGAGCCCCGCATCGGGCTCCCTGCTCAGCGGGGAGCCTGCTTCTCCCTCTCCCACTCCCCCTGCTTGTGTTCCCTCTCTCGCTGTCTCTCTCTGTCAATTAAATAAATAAATAAAATCTTAAAAAAAAATAAATAAAATTGAGAGTTTCCATAATTTATGAATTGGGTATTTTTTGGCTCTATTCATCGTACTCTTCCATTTCAGGAAAGCTGGTTTTTTTTTTTCTTGTTTTGTTTTTGTTTAAGATTTATTTATTTATTTTAGAGAGAGAGCGTGCAGATGGGGTGAAGAGAAAGTGAGAAAGGGGAGAGAGAATCCCAAGCCAACTCCACACTGGGCATGGATCCTGACGCAGGGCTCGGTCCCAGGACCCCAAGATCACTACCCGAGCCAAAACCAAGAGTCTGATGCTTAACCAACTATGCCGCCCAGGTGCCCCAGGAAAGCTGTTTTTAAAAGAATCTAGAACTATTTTCTTTCTTGATAAAGAACAAGTGAAATGATTTAAAATTGAGAAATGTCATTGAAATTACAATAAATTATACACAGGGCCTCATTATGTCTCAAAAGAAAGGATATTATTGATTTGGGGGATTGGCCAGTAATGATGTTGCCTCATGTGTTTGTTCCATGTGAACTCACATTTCTAAGTATACTTTGAAATATAATTAACAGTTCAGTAGTTCTAAAAAATGAGCTATTAATAAAGTGAATAGAGTTTACTCATAGTTTAATGTGTTCTTAGTAGTTGGTTTGTCTGGAACACAGAATGAAGTGCTCCAGACAAACCAGATTTTTCAATGAAGTGCAAAATTTAAGGTACGAAATCTATTCATAGTTGTTTATGGAGCTTATTTATCAAAGGAACAAGAAGAAATGAGAAAAGTAAAAATATTTATCATTTAGTGATTATTAGAAAAGAACAAGCCTCCTGCAGAGGAAAATTCAATTTGAATGTGTCTGCCTTATGTAAAATAGACTTCATATTTCAGTATTAAACCATCGATACCTAAGTTCAGTACTTAAACGTATATTTGACCATGACTTTTTCTGATTTTAATTCTTTTTAAATTATTCATTCTTTTATTTTCCCTCAAAAGAAAACTTGGTCGGAAATAAACCCAAAATTATCTTTAAAACATTAATAATTTTCTTCATTTATGCATATTAAATATACATTTTCCCTACCATATGTATTGTATGTTCTCTGATCTCTGGCACATTAACTTTCAAATTATTTCTGTTTTTCCTTACCTGGATTGAACATAGACATCTAAACTGTATAAACACTAAGGAATGCAAAACACTGAGGAATGGTTATAGAAGTAGCAATTGAAATATACTGAGGCAGTGAAAGCCATTTGATCTGAGTAACATCTGCGGAGTGTGACCAAAGCAAACAGGAAGTTCAGAAAGAGTAGGTGAGGTAGGGTGGGGTAGGTTAATGGACTTAAAAAATTAATTATGAGGAATTCTTAATCTCAGGAAACAAACTGAGGGTTGCTGGAGTGGTGGGGGGTGGGAGGGATGGGGTGGTTGGGTGATGGACATTGGGGATGGTATGTGCTAAGGTGAGCGCTGTGAATTGTGTAAGACTGTTGAATCACAGACCTGTACCTCTGAAACAAATAATATATTATATGTTGAAAAAAAAAAAAAGATAGTAGGAAGGGAAAAATGAAGGGGGGGAAATCGGAGGGGGAGACGAACCATGAGAGACTATGGACTCTGAGAAACAAACAGGGTTCTAGAGGGGAGGGGGTGGGGGGATGGGTTAACCTGGTGATAGGTATTAAAGAGGGTACGTATTGAATGGAGCACTGGGTGTTATATGCAAACAATGAATTGTGGAACACTATGTCAAAAACTAATGATGTAATGTATGGTGATTAACATAACATGATAAAATAAAATTTAAAAAATTAATTTATAGAATTAACTTCCAGAAATGTCAGTGATTCTATGTTCAAATCTATCTACTCTAATGTATCTTTATTATCTATAGAAGTTTCACCTGAGAAGGAATGATTCTCAGGGTCCTGTAGTTGTATTTTCAGTATTCTGGTTCTGGTGAGTTAATTTTTTGTTATAGTAGGTGCTGATAGAGGATAAGGGCACCTTCCCAGGGGACAGTGTCTCACTTGAAGAATGAGGTTATTTAGTATATTAATCTTCATAGTCCTGCAGTTGCTAGTAGAAAAATGGTATCCACTCATCTAACCATCATATACTGAATGCTTACTATACACTAGACACTTTGCTAAGGCATTTGGAATACAACAATGTGTAAGAGATAATCTCTGCCCTCAAGAATACTAGTCTAAGGGGGAAGACAGATAAGAGACAGCTGATTATAATATATGAGGAGGAACACCTAACTAAAATTGTGGGAAAATTAGGGAGAACTTGGTGGGGAAGGTGACTCCTCAGCTAACTTAAAAGGTGAACTGGACTTAGCCAGCAAGGGAGAGCAATCTATTAGCAAAAACTTGGAGATGGCAAGCCATATGACTTGCAGTACTTGCTAAAGAGGAAAGCATCAGGCAGGTGAATGGTGAGAGAGAGCTGGAATGCCCTCTCAGACTGAAACCCAGACCTGGCAATGAGGGTCATTTGGAAACAGCAGAGTTAGAACATGATCATTTTCATTTTTCTCTCTATTTCTTTCTATCTTTTTCTTCCCTCCCTCCCTCCCAAGTTAGTTGGATGAGTTTCCATGTACTAAGTTTTATAATAGCACTTCCACATTACAGACGTAGAGGTAGCTAGGAGGGCTAAAAGGAAGGTATGGAGATGGTGATCTACTAACTCTTTGAGGTGAATATGTGTAATTCTATAGTGACTTTTTTTAATTTTTTTTATTTTTTTTTTAAAGACTTTATTTATTTATTTGAGACAGAGAGAATGAGAGAGACAGAGAGCACATGAGAGGGGGGAGGGTCAGAGGGAGAAGCAGGCTCCCTGCCGAGCAGGGAGCCCGATGCGGGACTTGATCGTGGGACTCCAGGATCATGATCTGAGCCGAAGGCAGTCGCTTAACCAACTGAGCCACCCAGGCGCCCCTATAGTGACTTTTTAAATTATTATTCCCTTGTATTTAACAAAAAACAAAACTTAAAAAATCGTTCATTTGTGTTGCAGTGCTAAAGGGTAAATAAAAGATTATTTGTTTTGGTATTTTTCTCCAAAACCAGAGGTTTAAACTTAACACTGTACATTCCTGGGGTACTGGTGTGATGGTGGCTGTAGAAATCAAAGTAAGAAACCCAGAGGACAAGGGGAGTCTATGCGTAGGAATAACTAGAATCCACTTAGTCACTTATCCTTCTCTATCTAGAAATTAATTGGTTTATTTACTATTTATTGAACATTTACTATATGCCAGGCATTCTTCTAGGCACCAGGGACAAGTGAACAAGATGAACAGTATCTTAGTCCTTATGTATGTATTCTAGTGGGGGAAGAGAGAATCAGTAATCAATCAAATGAATAGTGAGATATAGTAACTTATGAGTGATAACTAGGACATTGGGAATGATACTGATTGAAAATAGTAGTCATCTTGGTGAATCCTGTGGCTAGGGGGTCAGGGAAGAAAGTTCATCTGAGAAGTGCCTTTTGAGCTAAGATCTGTATAATACAGAGTTAACCATTGGAAGGTCTGGGGCCAGAGTTCTAGGTAGAGAGAACAGAGTGATTTTGCTAAGTGAGATTAATAAAATACAGATACTACAAACCAGTCTTTGAGAGGTAGAAGTAGTTTTAGTTATTAGAATGCTTTTTTTTTTTTTTTTTTTTTAGTGTGATGATACCTGTTATTCTGGGGATGAGTAGAATTTTCCTGTGTAGTTGGTCCTTGTGCCTGAATGAAGGTGAGACGCATATGGTTTCACAGTAATCTAACTATTAGAGAGTAGCTTAAGAGATGTAGCCAGAACCAGTTCTTTATTTACCTATAATTGCCTGCATTTTCTTCAAGTACATGATAAAAGACTTACTGTGTTGCACTAAATAAATTTCTCCATGTAAGTTTTCCCCAAGTTTCCCTTTAGCCGTTCCTGTGGCAGTAAAGATTGTCACCACAAACTTATCTTAAAGTTTTTATGTCCTCAGAGTGTTTGAAAGATGTTAAGAAGGCAATATGGCTTAAGATACTCCAGTCTGTCACTAAGTTTTTGGGATAAGGTCATATAGCTAATGTCTAGATTGATGGGTAGTTAACATAGTATATGTCACAACATAGTATAAATACCTCTTCTCTGTATCATTTTATGAAATCTTTTGATTATTTTTCCAATGAACTCTTTGTCTACATATAGAAAAGGAGCTATAACTTTCACTTCATTGAACATAATGTACATTGAGCATTCTTAACTGCTTAGTATTTGTTAGTAATAATTCTCCCTTATTTGCCCTCAAATTATAGTGAAGTAAGTAATCTTGAACTTGGATTAATATAAAATTCCATTTATATTAATTGTTTAGTATATTATATAAAGGATAATGATATTTGAAATAAGTATTTTACTAAGCTATAAAGTTATCTTTTCTGGAGATCTTTTAGGTTTTAATTTAATTTAATTGCTTTATAGGGCAAGTCGCAAACTACCAGGGCATATTAAATTTTGTTAGAACTAACAAGTCGTGCTTTGTTAAGGAACACATATGGAATCTTTTTTTTTTTTTTTAATCATGCCCTAGAGGGTTGGTAGTGTCTTTATTTGGCAACTACAGGAAATTGCATTTTCACTTTCTAAATCTAACTCAATGGTCCTCTTTACACCAAATGTTCCTATTCATTGTAGATAGGTTTAGACTGCAAAACTAATGATGGTAGTAAAAAAAAAAAAATCACATAATATAACTTAAGAAATGGGAATTTCTCATGTCTACTGTGTATAAAATGCTTTATTATCATCAGTATACATTTAACATGTATTGATTGTTATGATATGCCAAGCTCTTTATATATATCGTATTTCTTTATGTATATCAAAGAAGAAGTTTGGTCAGTAATCTCTTGGTTTACCAATGCTATTTCCAGATTATCTTTTCACTGTTGAGTGGAAACTTATGCTCTCCTGAGGAATAAAGCTCTCTTGAGGCTCATGGCACCACCACCTCTATCTTTCCTATTTAACATCTGCAGAACTCTTGGGCATTCCCATTTATTCAGTGAACACTGGGATATCTCACCAATGGTTGTATTTCCAACTGAAGTCCTGCCTTTGTCCTAAGTGATTTTACTATGCAAATGACCCATCCAGAATCTGTTAAAAAACAATTCTCTTTCCATTGAACTGTATAGAAATACAGTTGATTTTTATATATTGATCTTGTACTTTGCTAAACTCATTTATTAGTTCTATTATTTTAGTGGATTCCTTAGGATTTTCTATATATAAGATTATGTTATCTTCAAATAGAGATACTTTTACTTCTCTTTTTCCAAGATGGATCCTTCTTATTTCTTTTTCTTGCCTAGTTGCCCTGGCTAGAACCTCCAGTATATGTTGAACAGCAGTGGCAAGAGTGAACATCCTTGTCTTGTTCTTGATTTTAGGAGAAAAGCATTTAGTTTTGACCATTAGTTATGATGTTAACTGAATTTTTCATAGATTCCCTTTAGCAAGTTGAGGAAGTTCCTTCCTATTCCAAGTTTGTTTGGTATTTTTATCATGAAAGTGTGTTCAGTGACTTTTATGAGTCTATTGAAATGATCATGTGGTTTATGTTCTTTATTTTATTGATACAGTATATTACATTAATTGGTTTTCAGATGTTAAGCCAACCCTTGCATTCCTGAGATTAATCCCACTTAGTCATGATGTTGTTTCTTCTTCTCCTCCTCCTTCTTCTATTGCTGGATTTAGTGTGCTAGCATTTGTTGAGGAATTTTGTGTCTGTATTCCTAAAAGATATTGGTCTGTAGTTTTCTTGTGATGTCTTTATCTGGTTTTGGTATCACGGTAATACTGGCCTTTCTACTCTGATCTTTATAGTTTCCTTTCTTCTACTCACTTTGAGTATAATTTGCTCCTTTTTTTTTTTTCCTATTTTCTATTTTCTATTTTCTTTTTTTTTTTTAAAGATTTTATTTATTTATTTGAGAGAGAGAGAGAATGAGAGACAGAGAGCACGAGAGGGAAGAGGGTCAGAGGGAGAAGCAAACTCCCCACCAAGCAGGGAGTCCGATGTGGGACTCGATCCCGGGACTCCAGAATCATGACCTGAGCCGAAGGCAGTCGCTTAACCAACTGAGCCACCAAGGCGCCCTATTTTCTATTTTCTTAAGATAGAAACCCAAGCCATTGATTTGGGACCTTCCTTCTTTTCTAATGTAGACACTTAGTCCTATAGATTTCCCTCTAAACTCTGCTTTAACCTCATCCCACAAATTTTGATGTGTTGTGTTTTCATTTTCACTTAATTCAAACACGTTCTGATTCTCCTTTTTCTTGTTTGATTCATGAGTTATTTAGAAGTATCTTGGTTTGTGTCAAAATATTTAGGGAATTTTCCAGATATTTAAAATTATTAATTTCTCATTTAATTCCATTATAATTATAGCACATACTTCGTGTGACTTGAATCTTGTTTGTTTTTTTTTAAGATTTTATTTATTTATTATGAGAGAGAGGGAGAGAGTGAGTGAGTGAGAGAGAGAGCACGAACGGGGCAGGGAGGGGCAGATGGAAAGGGATAAGCAGACTCCTTGCTGAGCAGGGAGCCCGATGTGGGGCTCAATCTTAGGACCCTGGGATCATGACCTAAGACGAAGGTAGACGCTTAACCAACTGAGCCACCCAGGTGCCCCATCTTTTTGTATTTATTTAAACTTACTTTAACATCAAGGACATGCTCTTCTGTGGTGAATGTTTTCATTTGAACCTTTGCGAAGAATGTGTTCTGGTGTTTTGGAATGTAATATGCTATAATTACCAATGCACTCAGGTTGATTAATAATGTTTCAGTCCTCCATGTCTTTATGTGTATTCTTTCTTCTTGTTAAGAGAGGCATGTTGAAATCTTCAGCTATGATTGTGGTTTTGACTCACCCATCTCCTACCTCCCCCTTTCCTTTAAAGACTTCAATTACACATGTATTAGGTCACTTGTGTTTGTTTTACAGCTCACCTATATTCTGTTCGTTTTTTCCAGTCTTTTTCTTTTTCAAACTCTTTGTTTAATTTTAGATTATTTCTATTGCTGTGTCTTCAAGTCATTAATCTTCTCTGCTAATATTAATTTCATCCATTATATTTTTAATCTCTGATATTTTAGTTTTCACTATTAGAAGTTTGACCGTTTTTTCATACCTTCTGTCTCTACCTAGCATGTTCAGTCTTTCTTCTAGCTTCATGAATATATGAAATACCATATAATAACTGTTTCAATGTCCTATCATCTATGTCATTTATGGGTTGGTTCACGATTGATTTTCCTCCTCATTATAGATCATATTTGCCTGCTTCTTTATATACATTGTAACTTTTTGTTAGATGTCAGATGTTGTGAATTTTATCTTCTTTGGTGCTGGGTATTTTTTTTTTTTATCCTTTTAGACACTTCTGGGCTTTGTTCTGGTATGCAGTTAGGTTACTTGGGAACAGTTTATTTTTAGTTGTGCTTGTAAGTAGAATGAGAGCAGCTTTTAAACAAGGCATCTCTTTTTCTATTTCTTTTTCTTTCTTTCTTTTTTTTTTTTTACTTATTTATTTGAGACAGAGAGAATGAGAGAGAGAGCACATGAGAGGGGGGAGGGTCAGAGGGAGAAGCAGGTTCCTTGCTGAGCAGGGAGCCCGATGCGGGACTCGATCCAGGGACTCCAGGATCATGACCTGAGCCAAAGGCAGTTGCTTAACCAACTGAGCCACCCAGGCGCCCCTCTTTTTCTACTTCTTTGATCCACTACTGAAGCAAAACCCTTCTGTGTACTCGTATTAGTTTCCTATGGCTGCCATAACAAAGTTCCATAAGCTAGATGGTTAAAACAACAGGAATTTATTGCCTCATGATTCTGGAGGCTGGAAGTCTGAAATCAAGATGTCAGCAGGGCCCTGCTCCCTCTGAAACCTGTAGAGAAATTCTTCCCTGCTTCATCATAGCTTTTGGTGATTTGCTGGCAATCTTTGGCATTCCTTAACTTTATAGATACATCACTGCAATCCTCTGTCTTCACAAGGTGTTCTTTACATCCTCTTCCATTTTTGTATATCTATCTCTGTGTCCAGATTCCCCTTTTATAAGAACACCAGTCATATTATATTAGGACCCACCCTAATGACCTCATTTTAATTTGATTATCTCTGTAAATATCCAAACAAGACCACATTCTGAGGTACTGGGGACTAAGACTTAAATATATTTAAGATTTAAATATATTTTCTTTGTGGGAGACATAATTCAACCTATAACAGTACTCTACCCAAATCTCATGAGTTACGAAGTTTTTCCACTCTGGTTGCTTAGGACAGGATTTACTGCCTGCCAGTGTAAGCTCCTGAAATTGTTCCCTCTAATCTTTTTGGGCAGTTCTTTCTCCAGCTTTCGTTCGTTTCCTCACCTGCACATGCTGATCAGTGCCAGATAGAAACTCAGGGGGGTTTGGCAGTATCCAGCCTTTTTTCTGGACAGCTGTCTACTCTCTAATACTGTCCTTCAAGCTCTAGCTGCTTTGCTCTCCTTAGACTTCTGGCTTCCTCTCCTCAACTTAGCTAGACTTACTAGCTACCTGTATTTGCACCTCCTCACTGTGACCTAGAAAGGCTTTCAGGCAGTAAGCTGAGGCAGTTATGGGCACACTGCATTAGTTTTCCATCCCTTAGGGATATCCTTCGTTGCCTGATGTCCAGTGTGTTGAACATAGTTTTGTTTTGTTTCTAGATATTTTATCTGGTGTTGCCAGTTGTTTCAGGCAGGAAGTTAAATTTTGTCCACATTACTCCATGTTGGCTGGAACAACTGGTCTGTTTTTCTAGCCTGTATCTGAGTTCCTGATTGCTACTAGAAAAAAATCACACAAGGGTATATCTTGATACTAGTATAAATTCATGGACTTCAGAATTAACTGGGCTTTCAGTGGTGTCTGCTAATAAATATGTTCTTATCTCTCCAACCCCCCTTCTCTCATTCTCCAGAGTGTCTTTACTATTTTCTCACTCCTCAAATCTCACTTTTACCCGTATCACTCTTAGCTGATGACCCTGCCTCCTAACTTCATGGAGGAAATAGAAGCCATCAGAGAGGAACCTCATCTACGTGTGACCCAGCCTGCCAACATGCTTTCTTTGGCATACATCCTTGCCACTTTTCCACTCCCTTTTCTGTAAGAGTGTAGAAATTATCTTCCTCACATTTTGGACTAATTTTAATTCCCTCATGTGTTCTCAGGAGTCTCTTCTTCTTTCCTTTTTGGGAATTTTGCTCAACTTATTCCTGTCTCTTGGACCTTGAAAACCATTTTAATATCTTCTTTATATTAGCATTTAAATGTTCAAGTCTCTTTCATCTTAAAAAAAAAAAAATCCCTACTTTGATCCTGCTTCTCCCCTTCCCACTCATCTATAGTTATCACCTTCTCTCAAAGACAGATTTCTGAAGCAGATTGCCTACCTTTCTTCTCTTTCTCTAATTCTTTAACATCCATTTACTTCCTAACCAAATGCAACCTGACTTCTGTGTCCTTTATTCCCCTGAAGCTGTGCTTACCAAGGTTGCTGACTTCTTTGTCTGGTGGACATTTTTTGATCCTTGTCTTAAATTATCTCATGTTTCTTATACCTAGTTACAAAAACTGCAACCTTAGAATCACAACAGGAATTTGTTAAAAATACAAGGACATGAGCCCTGACCCCTGGGGATTATGATTTAGTAGGGCTGGCATGGGGCTCTGGAATGTTTTTTTTTTTTTTTTTAAGTTCTACAGGTTATTTCAGTGTGCAGCCAAGTTTGAGAAACACTGTGCTCCATAGTACTTAACATGGTTCTTATCTAACCTGCTTATTGTTGGCTATCAGTTGATACTGTAAACCTTTTCTTTTTTTTTTTTATTTAAAGATTTTTATTTATTTATTTGAGAGAGAGAGAGAATGAGAGACAGCATGAGAGGGAGGAGGGCCAGAGGGAGAAGCAGACTCCCTGCCAAGCAGGGAGCCCGATGCGGGACTCGATCCCGGGACTCCAGGATCATGACCTGAGCCGAAGGCAGTCGCTTAACCGACTGAGCCACCCAGGCGCCCTGTAAACCTTTTCTTGAAACATTCTTTTCTTGACTTCCTTGGCAGTGTACTCGCCAGTCTTCCCTTAGCCTCTTCTTACCACCCATACTTCTTTAGTCCTCTTTGGAAAGTCCTCTTCCTGATGACCCCTTAAAAGCTGGTGTTCTTCAGGGCCTTCTCACATCATCTGCCTCCCTGATCATCTCAGCTATTCCTAAGCTCTGTTATCATCTTTAATCATTTTTAAGTTGATCATTCTCAGGGTCTCCAACCATTTCTTTCCTGAGCCTCAGATATTTATATCCAGCAACCTTGAATGTCCCATAGATACTTTATGCTGAATATATTCAAAATGAAACTTCTTTCTATCCCCTATTCCCCCCTTTTAAAAGTATAGCACTATCCACCTAGATGCTCAAGCTCCAAACCTAGGAAACATCCTTACCCCTCCTTTTCCCTCGAAATCACAAATGCATTTTAGATTTAGTGATCCTGTTTTGGGAGTTTATTCTATAGACATACCTGCATACATACAAGTAATAGTATGCAAGGCTATTCATTGTAGCATGTTTTAGAATAACAAAAGATTAGAAACAACCGAAGTATTCCATCTGTAGTGACTGCCTAGATAAAATTCTAGAACATTCATACTTTGGAATACTGTGATGTACTCCACTTTTAAAAATCTTATGGCATAGTAGGAAGATGTGATTCTAGTTTATTCAAACAGATACTTTAATCCAGGCTTCTCTTTGGATACAACACCGAAAATCTACAAAGCAATATAAGGAAGAATACTCAGTTTCTCATCAGTAAATAAACAAATGACAAAACAAGGTCTGCTCTCTTAACAACTTCCAAATATACAATACAGTATTTTTAATTATAGTCACCATGCTGTACATGGGCCATTGTATTCTTTAACTTTCAAAAGTCTAGAAAATCAAGATTCATGTAATTGGAATAATTTATAATTAATATTAGTGTGCCTTGTTTTCTCAACTTTTGTTTCACATGTATTTAAGGAGGGCCAGAATCAATAGAGTATATGTACCATGAATTGCTTACTTTATGAATAACAAACCTAATATGTATGATCATTGGAAATTATGTGTGTGCATTTTTAGCATGCTTTCAAAACAAGAAGTCAATTACTGAAGCAATTTATAAGATTACAAAATGCTAGTGTTTTGTTCTAATAAGTTTTTGTTGTTATTTTTATTATTTTCAGAATATTAAAGTTTGGCTATAACAATACTTTAAAAAAATTCAGTTTTTTAATTTTATTCTGAAGACCAACTGCTGTCTCTCTGTCTTTGTTTTCTAAAGGCGTTCTTAAGGACTATCTAAGAGAACTTCCTTCTCCCCTGATAACAAAGCAGCTTTATGAGGCTGTATTAGACGCAATGGCAAAAAATCCTTTGAAAATGTCGTCAAGAGGATGTGAGAATGACCCAAGTGACTCTAAGGACACTGTTGACCTGCTTGATTGTCTTCCTGATGTTGAGAAGGTAAACATATGTGGTATACCTTTTTCCCTAAAAGCCAGCTAATGAATATATACTTAGCTCCAGTGCTACAAATAATTGTACAGGTATTTCGTATTTGTGGCACTACGACTTTAAGCTCTGCCTTTACTAAAGTCTCCTTAAACAACATACATTTAAAAACTGCTTCTTAAACAGAATAAATCTAGATAACAGTTTTATCTTTTCTGTGTATAATTTTAGTTTAGGCACAGGTATCTCCCATACATTTTTTAAAAAGTATGATTACCTTATTATTAAAATAATACATGTTTATTATAGAAAAATTGGGAAGATATAGAAAAGAATGGAAAATTGCAATTATCAATATCCAAAGGCAACAATTAACATATTAGTTTATTTCCTTTTAGTATTTAAAGAATATGGTAACTGTTTCATGTATGTGGCTTAGCCTCAAGACTTAAACAACCCTCACCACCACCATTTCTTTCCTTCTTGCCTCTTCCCATTTGCCGCCTCCTCACAGTCTAAATCTTGAGATCAGTATCTTCAGGCATGCCTGCAGAGCAGATAGTAGGATAGCTGGGTCTGCAGAACAGTCTTAGCCTAACTTTAGCTGTTGTTCCTTAGAACAAAAGGGAGAATAAGGGTGATATGGCTGGGCTTGTCCAGATGAGGCCGACTTTACCTGTATTTTTTATCATGTGAGGGTAGAAAGGGCATATATAGAAATTTTTAAAAAAATATTTTATTTGAGAGAAAGAGAGAGAGAGGGAGAGAGCACAAGGGGGGGAGGGGCAGAGGGAGAGAGAGAAGCAGACTCCCTGCTTAGCAGGGAGCCAAACTTGGGGCTTGAACCTGGGACCCTGGGATCATGACCTCAGCCAAAGGCAGACGCTTAACGACTGAGCCACCCAGGCACCCAAACATATAGAAATGCTAAGCCCCAAAACTTCATTCACCAGTTTACTGTAGTCTTTTGAACATCCTGTGCTCACTCCAATTAGATTAGCAATTACTACTCCTTTGGGTGGGAAGAGGGGAACAGCTACAAAGAGGTAGGCAGCAGCAGAAGGGTGGGGTGAAGGGATAGAGATATTCCTTCTTTGATAAAAAGTAAAATTGTGTCATTTTACTTAATAAGTGAAGAAATGAGTATCCAGGTATTTAAACACTTATCCAAATTATATAGCTTTTTATGAGTGTTGTAGTCTGTTATCTGAATTTAGGCCTTTCAGGCCCTAAAGCTCATACGATTGGCGTCCTTTTTAAAAGGCTTCATAATATCCCATTGAGTGAACTTGACATAATTTGTCACTATTCTCTTTTGTATAATATTTAGGTTTTGAACCTATTTGTATATATTTGTATGCAGAGATTTCTTTTCAGTTAGAATTACGTATTTAGAATAGAATCTCAGAGTGGAATTGTTGATTTAAATGATGTGAACATTTAAAGGTTCTTAATACATCTTCATGTTACTTTTCAAGAGGGGCACAACAATTACATTTTTTAGCTCGTCTTTGTAGACAAAAAAATATTTTTTTATTTTAAGTTGTATTTCTTGGCTTGCAATTGAGATTAAACCTACGATATTTAATCGGAGATGGTTGTGTGTGTGTGTGTGTGTGTGTGTTTTCACAGCACAATATGCTGAAACTAGCCTTAAGATGTCAATGAATGTAGGGTCCCACTTATGTTAGGAAATGCATAGTGAATGGAGAAAAGGGACAGATACTTATTACTTACATTGTTTTTATGATTCATATATTTGATTTTTTAATTTCAAAATATCAATTATAGTCTCTGGCTTTCCTTCTCTCTTCATTCCTTTCTTTCACAGCCAAACATTGAAGGAATGTTTATTTCGGCTGTCCTTCTTCACCACACTTGACTACTCAACACATGGTAATCTGGCTTCCCACCCTGCCTCTCTGGACTTGTTTTTGCCAAGGTTTCTAATGACCTTCTGATCACTGAATCCAGTTGTCACTTTTGCTCTAGAAATATGTCATTTTGATTTTTTTTTTAATTTTTAGAATTACAGTTTTATTTATCATTCATTTCTTTAATTATGAAGAAATTATATACTCATTTTATTTGTTAAATGATCATATACCAGTACTTCAAAAACATTTTTTTCCATAATTGCTTGAACCTAAATAACCTTCCACTTCTTGAGCAAACTCCCCTTATTAGTTCCTTCAAGTATTAAAAAGTATTCTTTTTCAACAAATTTTTCTGTTATTTCTAGCCATACTATTCATCGTTTGTCTACTTGAAGTATTTATTAATTAAGTGCATTGGCCTTTTTCCTAATCTGAATCATGATAGACCGGGTCATGTTTGAAATCGTTAGCTTCCTAGATTTAAGGATGGTAGTCCCCTACTTATGATTACAGGATTTATCTGTGCTTATGAACACTCTTACCTACCATCACAGCCTTTGTGGTTGTCATTTTAGAGGAGGAAAGAGAGGAAAATGTTGATGTATATTTTCACAAGGACTCCAGTTGAAATTTGGAATGCATTCATGAGCCTTTTATAAAGAGTATATATTTTAACCATTTAATGGATCAAATTATGTCATTGGAACCTAAGTGTCCTATGTAATGTTTTTATAAAATATGTTTCAGAGTTCCAAATATCCAACTTGGAAGCAAATCTTTGAAACTACTTTTTAAAAAGTGACAGGATGCCTATCTATATTTTCTGCTATAAATTGTGTCCTTGAATTTGCCCCTGTGTTTAACTCTATTAAGTGAAATGTAATTTAATTTAATTTAGGCAACCCTAAAGATGTTGCTGGATCATTTGAAATTGGTGGCTTCTTATCATGAAGTGAATAAGATGACTTGCCAGAATTTGGCCGTGTGCTTTGGACCAGTATTGTTAAATCAGAGGCAAGAGACTTCCACCCATAACAACAGAGTCTTTACTGATTCAGAGGAACTTGCAAGTGCTTTGGATTTTAAAAAACATATTGAAGTTCTTCATTACTTACTTCAACTCTGGCCAGGTAAATGATTCTATGGAAGTATTTTCCTCTTTCAATGATAGGGTGTTTGAATTAGCTAATCATTAAATATGCCCATATATGATTCAAGAAAATCTTTTCTAGATTTTGCTTTTTCAAATAGTTATGAATTGATACCTTTAAATTTCTCCATTTAAATTTTTTGCTTTTGCTGATAATATTGTAGACATATAGATCAATGTACACATTTTGGTCAGATCTGGATTTGTATCCTGGTTGTGTTACTTATTAGCAGTCTGATCTTGGGCGAGTTCTTTAACATCTTAGAGCCTCAATATCATCTTTTGTCATATGGATTTAATAATATGTTTATAGAATTTATAGGAGAATTAAATAAAAAGTTATGTTTGTAAGGTGCTCAGCACAGCTCTTGTCACATAATAGGTAATCTGTAAATATTAATTTCTTTACCCTTCTCATTTTTAGTTCAACTGGTATGAAGCAGAATTCATTTTTTGCCTTCATTCAATTCTTCTTCCTGACATCTTTACTGTATTCATGGTTGTTCTTCAAATTATCCAGGCTTAACTTGACGGTCATCTTTGATCTTTCCATCTTACTTATCCATCCCTTGTTCCAGTCAATAACAAAAAGCTGACGGTTATTTTCCTAATATCTCTCTTATATAGTTTCAGAGCTAAAAGGAATATGTATTTAACTAGATGTTCTATATAGGATGCTGTATTTAAGTTTCAAAATTTCCTTATTCTTTAGTAACTCCCACTCCCCTTCCCTACCCTGCATAATACCAAACATGAAAGTACTTAGGGGCTTTGTGTAGCACACAGTGGTCAAAGTGCTTGGGCCCTGGAGTCAGTATGGATTCGGGTCCAGATTGTGGCCCAGGCACATATTTAATTCCCCTAAGCCTCAGTATGCTTCTCTATAAATAGTGCCTACCTCAGAGTTGTGAAGATTCTGTAGACAAAGCATCTAAGGCATTGAGCAAAGTGTTTTGCATAAAGTTAGCTCTTTGTTAGTTACTCTTTTAAGGATACATATGAGGATAGACGAAAGTACAAAGAAATGCTTCATTTAGTCTTTTAAAATACATCTAATTAATTAAAGAAAGTGAATAAAATTTTCAACTTTTAAATTTATAAAGTTAAAAATTTTTGCTTTCTTTCAAACACAGGCTTAAAAACCATTTCTAATTTATATTTTAATTGAATTGGTATATATTATTAATTATTTAAAAATCCTGAATCAAGATGCTCTAATAATTGGTTTGATTTCTGCATTTGGTACCCAACATAAGGGAGCTCTCAGGTTAAAGTTTTAAATGTGTGTTTCCTATAGTTTTTCCTACAACTGCCTTAATTCTAATAAGCATCAGGAATTGGGAAAGGAACCATCTTAATCATTCTAATCACAAATGAAAACTTGCTTACCTGGAGTTTACTATCAGTACTTGATTTCTTTATTATTAATTCTGTATCAGAGGTTAATGTTATTTAAAAATAACTGCCCCGGAGGACCTGAATAGACATTTTTCCAAAGAAGACATCCAGATGGCCAATAGACACATGAAAAGATGCTCAACATCACTGATCATCAGGGAAATACAATCAAAATCACAGTGATAGATCACTTCATACCTGTCAGAATGACTAATATAAAAAAGATAAGAAATAACAAGCGTTGGTGAAGACGTGGGAAAAAGAGAACCCTTGTGCAGTGTTGGTGGGAATGTAAATGGTGTAGCCACTATGGAAAACAGTATGGAGGATCCTCAAAAAATTAGAAATAGCGTACAATCCAGTAATTCTACTGTGGGGTATTTACCCAAAGAAAATGAACACATGAATTTGAAAAGATATATGCACCCCTGTGTTTATTGCAGCTTTACAGTAGCCAAGATGTAGAAGCAGCCTAAGTGCCCATCAGTAGATGAAAGGATAAAGAAGATGTGAAACACACACACACACACACACACTATGGAATATTAACTCAGCTATTTAAAAAAGGAGATCTTGCCATTCACAACAACATGGATGGACCAAGAGGGTATCATGTTAAGTGAAATAAGTCAAAGACAAATACCATATAATTTTACTTACATATGGAATCTAAAAAACCAAATGAACCAAACAAAAGCTGGAAATACACTCATAAGTACAAGAGAACAAACTGGTGGTTGCCAGAGAGGAGGTGGGTAGAGGGAAGAGTGAAATAGGTTGAGAGGACTAAGAGATACAGACTTCCAGTTATCAAATCAAATCAAGTCCAGCAGATGAAAAGGACAGCATAGGGAATATAGTGAATGTTATTGTAATAATGTCGGTGACAGATGGTACCTACGCCTATTGTGGTGAGCATTGTGTAATGTGGAGAGTTGTTGATTCACTGTGTTTACACCTGAAAGTGATACAACCATATGTCAGCTGTACTTCAATCAAAAAAAAAAAAAAAAAAAACAACCTGCCCCCTTTTCTAATAACCTGTATTTTTCTTTAGGTATAGTACCTCAGATAAAGGGCAGAAAGATAGGGAGAATAAATACCAGTTAATTTGGCCCTCTAAATCATTTGCTTTTGGATTCAGGGAAAGGCAGACATCAAGCAGAAGCAGTGCAGTTACCATGACTGAGAAAATTGGTAGTGATACAGAGAACGGGCCACAGCATATGAACTTGGTGAATGCCCGTCTCTGTGCATCAGGTAGAAGGGTTTGACCCTCCTTGCTATATGCATATCTTACTTATTTTTCTTTTTGTGGAATTTCCCCTACTCCGGAGATAAAAAGACTTGGTTCCACCCTTCCCGCTACCGCCTTTGTTTTTTACTTTAATTTTTGTATTATTATTATTATTTTTTTTTTAATTTGGGGCAATGATAACATTTGCTTTAAGCTTTCCATTTGAAAAATCGTATCTGCAAAGTGATCAGTTGGAGTCCTAGCATATTGGAACTGGAAGGTAAAAATCATCCTGCCAGTGGCATTTCAGGTTGTCCTCTGCCAAGCCCTAAGGTTCTTTGGAAGCAGCTTTGGAGCCAGACTGGCAACAGGTGAGGGAACAAAATGTCAACACACTTCCCTTTGATCAAAATAGTCTTCATCTTTTTTATGTATTGGATTTTTACAAAATTGTTGCTTTTTAAAAATGGTTTTGCTGTTTTAAGAAGAATATTGAAATTTACTTTCTCTTTACAGATGGGGAAATAGCTTTAGAGAGAGTGTAACTCCTAGACCAGCTGTTTGCTGTATCACATTTTCTGTGATGAGTAAATTTGGGGCAGATTTCTTGGGGAAAAGCTATAATTTTTTTCTTATTTCTTTTTGTTTCATTTTTCTCACTAGACTAAGCCTTATGAGGTCAGGGATTATATTTTGCTTACCCTTATGCACCCAAGTTCTAAGACAGTGCTTGGCATTAACTAGGCACTTGATATATTCTGTTAAATAAGGCAATTATACTATATATAAAAGGCTAATAAAGTGGTGATTAAAATATAAATCCATCAGTAGAACAAGATAAGAAAGTTAAGTTTCTTAGTACTTATCATTACATATTGAAACATTTTCAGCAAACAGATTGCATTTTAAATTTTATTCTGTTGCAGTTGGCCAGTCATAGTGCTGGGAAAACCAGAACTTTCCTTTTGGGGTTAAAATTAGCCATTTTCTCTGCATTTTTTATAGGAAACAACCCCACCATCAGTAGTTTAAAAAGTCAGTGAAGTTGATTTTTCACGAATTGAATTTTTAGTCTAAAAGATATAAAATATTATAATTGCTTTCTTAAATATTTTCCAAGAAAATATACAAAAATCATGTTTGAATAGGGATTTAGTTAAACAACTTTAAGTAATTGTCAACAAAATAAATCTGGGTTTTGCAGGTGAATGTCAGGGCACAACAAGATAAGCTCAACCCACAGTCAGAAATGTTTTACTTTGGGGTGCCTGGCTGGCTTAGTTGGTAAAACATGCAACTCTTGGGGTTATGAGTTTAAGTCCCATGTTGCCAAGCGTAGAGCTTACTTAAAAAAAAAAAAAAAGTTTTACTTTGGACCACAAACCAGATGACTTCAAGGTTAGCAAAGTCCTGTAATGAAAACAACAGTCATGACACTTAAGCACTAAGAACAGGAATAGCACAGAAAATGAGGGAGAAAGACAAGGAGACTTATTGGGTATTAGCAGGTAGAGGAGAAAAAGGAGTTTGAATAATTAAACAGCGGAAAAAATTCAGATATTCATTCTGTAATTGCATCAATTAAATAATAAAACAGTGGAAAAAATTCAGATATTCATTCTGTAATTGCATCAATTAATGGCATGGGGCATTCTATATTAATACTGCTATTAAAGACCAATTTAAATATCAGACCTTTATTTTCCAGAAAATTTTTGATCAAGAGATTTTAGCTATTCATAATTATATATACTGGTCATCATAAAAATATGGACAAATGGAAATGTTAAAAACATACCTATATATAGTTATCAAGTATTTTAATAAAATCTAAGTAAAAAAAATTATGTGATCTGGAAAATGTTAAGATCACTGTAAGTCTGGAAAACTAGAACTATATACATGTTTGTATTACTTTTCAATTATCTTATTTTCTATAGTAGGAAACAAGCATTCATTATATGCTGGAGTGTGAAAAGTGGGTGTGTTACTACTGATAATATATTCACACTGATAATATGTATCATAGTGAAAGAAAGCGTAAATGGAGAGGCATTTATTAATGGAGACTGAACAAGCAGAAAGAGAAAGGTATTATGGACAGTTTTTAAAAGCTATGCCCCAACGTTTAAGTCCATTTTATATACAGAAGGAACCTTAGACAAATGTTTTGTCCAATATTCACAAAAAAGGTAAGCAGTAAAGCCTTGGTTTGTCATGATGTGTGTATATCATAGTAATCTGTATGGCCAGCACAATGTATACTCTTAGAAGAAATTAATCTTAATATGAAGAATGTTATTTGAGATTGTTAGATACCTAACCAGAACGGGAAAATAAAATATCTGTACTGTTTTCAGGCAATAAATGAAGACTATTAGTAGCTAATGCTGTGTAATCAAACTCAGGTAACAAATGGTCAAGTCTAGTATTTGTGCATTTTATCAAAGTGAAATTTGGGCTGCTTAGTAAAAAAAATTATGACACTGCTGCTAATAGAATTGCAAAAAAAGCACAAAGGTTAGAGTGAGCACTTTAGATGCCTTTGCCTCATTTACACGTTTGCAGAAAAAGGAACTTTTTGTTTTGTTTGTACACCAACATGCCTTGCCTGCTTTTTTACTGTAGCTTTTAATTTAGAAGAAGCTACCAGCTTAGCTACTCTTTGAATTATAGCTAGATAATAATTAACTTGCACCGAAAGTTAATCAACATCAGAAATTTGTTTGGGGATGTTATGATATGGCATGAATTAGCACCATTGAACATTCTACTGGCTTCTGTCCCTAATCTTGATTATTTCTGGTGATAGAAAAAAGTAATTATGAATGCTTTATTTTTTAATAGTGTGCATGTTTTGTTTTAATGCATGTTTGTAGTTGATTATTAAACGGCTTATCTTTGCTCTGGTTTTTTAAGGCCAGTTGGATGGCCGTGACTAAGCAAATTTATTGTTTGTTTCTAGTGCAACGTTTAACTGTCAAAGAATCAACAGACAACTTGTTTCCAGAGCAGAAGTCTTCTCTAAATTATTTGAGGAGGAAGAAAGAACGACCTTGCATGTTAAATTTGAGTGGTACTGATTCATCAAGAATACTTAGACCAAGGCAAACCAGATTAGACAGTCCAGTTAGCAATCGTTATGCAGGAGACTGGAGCAGCTGTGGAGAAAACTACTTTTTAAAGACAAAAGAAAATTTTAATGATGTAGATTATGATGATGTCCCCTCAGAAGATAGAGACAATGGAGAAAATTGTAGCAAAATGTATGGACCAGATATAATGATTGAACAGCCAGTACCCATGTCCAAAGAGTACACATTTCAGACATACTTGACAATGCAGACAATTGAGTCTACAGTGGATCGAAAAGTCAATCTTAAAGACCTGCAAGAAAGCATTGATAATTTGATTGGAAATCTGGAGCGTGAACTCAACAAAAACAAGCTTAATATGAGTGTTTGAGATTGAGAGTTTTAATTTGCTTTTTTGTCATATTTTAAATTTCACATCAGTCTTTCGCTTTCTTATACCGCTCACAGTGATGGTTTTATTTTTTTACTCTTGAAAATTCCATTAATTTCTAGTAAGTTCATGTGATTCAATTAAAAACACTATTCATTAAGTTTTTACGTATCTTCATTAGAAAATTTTTCTTGGGGCACAGATAACTTCGACTTGTGGATCTTTTAACAAATACGGCCCATTCTATGGAGATAACTTCTAAATGCACTTATAAGGTTCAGATAAGTTATTAGCCCCTCATGGTTTTTGTACATTACAGGAACTGCTCTTTTGGAGCTGGAACAGATGTTTCTTACAGAAGAACGTGGCAGCTGCTCTGTCCGGTTTGCAGTGAGTCCACATACTCTGCAACATCATTTGATCATATTTCATTTGCAATGCAAATGCTGCTATAAAAACCTTTTTATAAATAAAAGTAAAATTATACAGATATTAATGTATTCTGTATTAACATTCAGTAATTATTTAAGCTTATAAAAATTAAGTATTTTTATAATCCTGAAAATGTGTCTATTTATAAGTGCATATATGGATAGATATTAGAATGGGGGAGGCATTGGCTGCAGAATCACATGTATCTTTAAAGCATATATGTCGTGAGGCCAAAATTATTAGCTTAAAATGTCTTTTTCAGGGAAAGAACATTTAAGTTAAAGGAGTTCTGTAGAAACACTTGAACCAAAACACTAGAAGCATCTGAATAGAAATAATAGACTTTCTTTTTTTTGATTCATAGAAAGTCACAATATCCCTAGTGAGAAGTCATCTTTTAAATTGAAATCCTCTAATTTCTTAAGGGATTAAGAGCCCAGATTTCTGTACTAGTGATTTACATTAAAAAAAAATCTTCACCTGTTCTATGCATTTTTATGTTCTGCTTTTTAAAACAAAGTAATTATACTTTAAACGTATTTATTTGTAGTAGTACATTGATAACATTGACTTTATAATTACCTTCATTTGTTTCTAAAGAAATCTTGCCAACATACTCCATGTTACTGATTTTGAAAAATTAACTCATTTTGGCTAAGTATATCTACAAGATAGTCACTATAGCAATCATAGCAGTGTTTGAAAAATGTAAATTTAGAAGACTTTTTTATTAAATTGGAATGTATTTTTTTTAATTTTTATACCCACAGAACATGTAATTTTAAAATTATAAAATTTGAATCAACAACTTAAAGATGTAGCAAGCCATTAGAAAACGGACTTCTTGATGTTTTTCTAAATATTGAAGTATTTAACTATTTCTACGTAATATACATTGATAAACAGAACACCTTGTTATTTAATTTGAAAACTCAATTGTTAAAAAGCCAGATAAATAACTATTTTTATATGAAAATTTAATTTTTTAAAGCTTTGTATAACAATTCCGAAGAATACCAAAAGAATATGTGACAGAGATATATATTGAGTAAACAGTCAAAAGAAATGTGCTTTAAATGTTTTTGTTTGGGGCGCCTGGGTGGCTCAGTTGTTAAGCATCTGCCTTCGGCTCAGGTCATGATCCCAGGGTCCTGGGATCGAGCCCTGCATCGGGCTCCCTGCTCAGCGGGAAACCTGCTTCTCCCTCTCCCACTCCCTCTGCTTGTGTTGCCTCTCTCTCTGTGTCTCTGTCAAAATAAATAAATAAAATCTTTTCAAAAAATGTTTTTGTTTGCTATATCATGTATATTGTATGAATTGAATAAGTTGTTTCAGAAATGTAAAAGTTTTATTAAAGTATTATAACCTTGGTGTCATGCTTTTAATTATCATAATGATTTTAAGGATTACTTAATGTCATTCTTTGTCTTCTCAAACAAAAGTGTTAGAGTATTGGACAATCGAATGTTATCCATAAATAGATGTAACGATATTTTTTGGTCCAGAATTGAATTATCCAGAATCTGAAATACTTTCAAGGCCAGAGGTATTTTGTTATATAATTTTGGATGGAAATAGTTTAATCTCTGCCATCTTAAATAGAAAATACTAAACATCTATGTTGTCTGAATCACTGAGTCCTAACTACAAATCTCTTTTATTGACTCTTCTGTATTTAGTAGTGCTCAGTAAGTTTATGCCTTTACTTTAAATGATCTTTAACTTCAAACCTTTTTTGAGTTTTTATACCTGCTTTTTCTGCACTAGTAGACTGTCGGCTATCATTCTCTTCTAAGTCTACCAGCCCCAGTGTCTTAGGATTAAAAACAATTTTAATTTTAGTGCATGTACCTGAATAAAGTTTCAAGCAATTCAGATGGATAGAGAATAAAAAGTGTGCCATTCACACCGCTTCTCAGAGGTAACAGCTGCTTTTTATTCTTCGGGTAAGTACTACCTACCTCCATCACTGGGTCTAGGTTTACTGCTGCTATTTCTTGATTTGTCATTTAAGTATGAATGATAAAGAATGTCCATTCCTCCTCCCCATTTAATATTTTTAGTTCTTCTTTCAGTGTCTTTTATAACTTTTAGTAATCTTTGTTTCTTGATCCATCTGTTTTAAACAGTGTCTCTTGACTTGCTACCATTGTGGAGATGACCAACGCTATACTTCCCTTCAGCCCATTACTGCCCTTTACCTCTTAATTTCTCTAAGTTACACAATTAGTTGATATAATCAACATTAATAGGTTATATTATTTGGGGGGACTATATTTGACTTGTCTTTTCCTTTATATTTTTTTCCTAAAAACTACAAACCAGTAACTAGCCATTATGCGCTGGATTATGCAAAAGTGTTTAAAGGTTAGCCAGGTGGTTTTGTCTCCTACATATCCAATCTTATGCCCTGAAGTCTATGCTGATTTAAGCAGAATATTCCAAGCTAAAGGTCAAAAGGATTATTTTATCGTATAGCTATCAACTTCTCCAAATCATGCTGTGTGTTATTTGCTTCATAATTGGGTCATGGCTTTTGCAGATTTTCATTTTCTTTTATCTTGCTATTGAATTACCAAATTTGTTCAGAGTGCTTTTAGCTCTCATCCTGGGATTCATGAGGTACATTCTTGCCTTTATTTTTTTTTTGACAGGAGAAAAATATCTTCTTCAGTATAAGCCTGAGATCATCCTAAGCTTTTAACTAACTTAATCAAACGTGGACAATGTGGTTTTTTAGCTGTCATCCTGGGATATATTTTCCTTGCACTCCTATATTCGGTTTTGTTTTATATCTCACCTTTCTAAAATGTAGGGGTGTTTTTTGTTGTTTGCTGAAGTATATAAGTAGTTCCCTCCACCACATATACCTCTTTCCATCCCTTGTACCCCCCCACACATGCCCCCCACAAGAAGGGTGCTTGAGAGAGGTTTGAGTCCTTGCATTTCTGACAAGGCCTTTATTTTTTCCCTGTACTTCATTTTGATTGGACCTGCAGTTCTAGATTCAAACTCATTTCCCTTTAGAACTGTGATGGCATTTCTCTATTATCTTCCTGCATCCAGTTTTGCAGTAATCCAGGCAAGAAAGATGGTGGTTTGGACCAGGGAAGAAGCAATAGAGGTGGTGAGAACTGGATGTATTCTGGATATGTTTTGGAAGTAGGAGCCAAAAGAATCTACCAGTGGACTGTGAGAGGAAGGGGTAAGGCCTGAGCAACTAAAGGATGGAGTTACCATCAGATGAGATTGAGGTGACTCCATTATATTTTTTAAATGAGCTCCTTGTAGTGGAAGTTGCTATTACCAATGTAGTATTTATCAAAATACTTGTAATGTCCTGTTAACTCTAAGTATTAATGCTTCTGTACCTGGTAATGATGCCAGTAGTCACTGCAAGAATAAGAAAGCAGGAAGACTAAATATCAAAGCCAAGTTCACATCCTAACTCTCTGGAAAACTTCAGATTGTGTGGCTTTGAAACAGGTTGGGGTAGTGGTATGGTTTCTGAAAAGAATGTTTCCAGACATAAGGACTTTAAGGCTTAGGATTTTATAATTTAAAGACACCAACTTTTAGGTACTTGGAAAGTGATCAAATTGTATTATGTTTAATAATAAGTTTCTTTTTGAATCTTACAGACTTGAGGACTTTGGTATGAAGAAGAATGCTCTTTTCCCAGCCCAAGGCTCATTTTTAATTCAGTAAGGCTCATGTTTGATAAACATTGAAGTGCCAGAAATCAGAGTTCTTGGTTGCTTTCTGACTCAGCCAAAAACTGGCTAATTAAGGCAGAAATGGAATTCATTAAAAAATAATAATGATAATGTTTCAGATAAAAGAGTTACCCAAGCACCCCTGTTCAGTTAATTATTAATGAATGAATGCAAAGGTATTCTCAGAGAATGGTTATCTTTTTGTCAGGAAAAGACTAAGGACCAAGAGAAGCAACGTCTATGTAATTATTCCAATATTCACTCCTGGGCGCCTGGGTGGCTCAGTCGGTTAAGCGTCTGCCTTTGGCTCAGGTCATGATCCCAGAGTCCTGGGATCGAGCCCCACATCAGGCTCTTTCCTGGGTGGGGAGCCCGCTGCTCCCCATGTTTCCCTTGCTTGTGCTCTCTCTTGCTGACAAATAAATAGATAAAATCCTAAAAAAAAAAAAAAATTTACTCCTGAGTAGTAATTCTTTGTAGTTAACAAAGTGTTCTCTCTCTGTCTCTCTCTCATTTTTTTTAATGACTTGTGTTTTTTTTTGGAACTAGAACGGCCTTGGGAATATTCTTGACTTAAAAAGTGAGTTCATAAATTTTGGGTATTTTTTTTTTCTGTAAAATAGCAATTGTTTCAGTGGAAACAATTATTTAAATAATATGTGTATGAAAAAGTGTCTCTCACCATAAGAAAGGAAAGTCTCTGGGGGAGCTTTTGTTAAAATGCGGCATTTATTTCTTCACAGAAATCATGAGCAAAAAAATCCCGATTCATTCTAGTGTGCACTTTTTGCTAGAACTGAAAAAAAACCTATTTTTCATTTTATTAAAAGAAAATATCTTCATAAAGTTGAATGAACCCTACAAGTAGAACTCCTATTAGAAAGAGTAGCAGAGACCACTTTGGGGAACAGGCACTACATTTAATGTTTTTTTGTTTCTTTGTTTGTTTTGTTTATTTATTTGACAGAGAGATAGAGAGCACAAGTAAACAGAGAGGCAGGCAGACGGAGGGGGAGAAGCAGACTCTCCACTGAGCAGGGAGCCTGATGTGGGACTCCATCCCAGGACCCTGGGATCATGACCTGAGCCGAAGGCAGCCGCTTAACCGACTGAGCCACCCAGGCGCCCCACATTTAATGTTTTTTAATCTTTCTCAATGTCAAGTGTTTGTTTTAAGCAAGGGAGAAAAATGCCTAGATATTGCCCCTGGGTTGGGTTAAATTAATCCTTATCTGTTTGATAAGGCCCCTGGCATGCTTTTAAGTCATTTGAGTTAATCTTTCTTTTTTTGTTGTTGTTTTGCTTACTGGAGGTATTTATAAACTGAAAACTTGGTGTTGGCCTCAACATTCTACATATTTCGTTGACTAAAAACTCCTCTAGGGAGAGTTTAAAATTCCAACTTTAGAAAAATACAGTGAATATTAAATCAAGAAAAGGGAAAGTCTTGCATTCAAGACATTTTTGTGAAAGAGCAAGCCTGCAGCTCATATTTTTTCATAGCTGCAGATATTGAACAGCGACCCCTTGTTCTTGACCTTTGTTCAAGAAAAGGGATGCAGTTTGCCAGCATTTGGTTCTCTTTTTTGACTGACTTTCCCCTGTAGCCATTGTAAAACTCACGTTTTAACCTAAGGGCAAATTTGAATCATTAGGTAAGTGAAAATAGCTCCTCTAAACTGGTTGATAAGAAATGTCAGAGAATAAAGGGCCATCTGTCCAAGGTTATGAATCTATGTTTGCTCTGTACTCAATGTCAAAATTCACCTGTAAAGTCAACTAAACTATACGTAAAAGAAGGCACGTTATTATCTTCTTCCACTGACAGTTCATTACGTTTTCAAATATAAAGAAAAGTTGAAAATTATACAGTGAACACCCATGTATCTACCAGCTAGATTCTATAACTGTAAGCATTTTGTTATATTAGTTTGATATCCATCATTATCTGTCTTAATTTTTGGTACATTTTTAAAGTAAGTCACAGACTTCAGTACTTCATAGTAAGTGTCAATTTGGAAGTCAAAAAAAAAAAGAATTGGAGATGAACTTTGTGCGATTATAATTAACTCCTAAAAGAGTCACAGAATATGTGAATTCACTACAAATCCTAGATTTCATCACAGTTAGAAAGATCTAACTTTGCTATTAATAGCCTCTAAAAAATAATGCATATTTTGGGTATCTTGTGATCCTTTCCACATAACTTTTAGCTTCCCAGACTTCTCTCATTCACAGATAACCTTCACAATTTCTACCATATTCAAATACCATGTGTAATATTGTTTACTTATTTTCTCTAAAAAATTTTTATTTTCAATTAAATTTATTTTTAGAGTACAACTTTATATCACCACCATAAATGGAAAATTGGTATCATTTGTCATAAATAAGTTGACCATATTTTTTTTTTCTATACACAAAAGTAAATTCATAATGTATACCTTGGCATGCATACTAAGGGAAATACTGAGTTATATAGCCTCCATCCTTCCCCCTTTTCCTTTCACAAACACTGGGGCACAAGGAAAGTCAAATCTGCATTGGAAGTGGACACATAGATGATACCAGGCTGTTCTCTTTTTAAGGGACAAAAGCACCACATCCAGACTTGCCTGAATCTCACTTGAGCTGGCAATGGAGAGAGGAGGAAGGGTGAGAAAGCATCTGTCTGCAGCCTGTCTGAGATTGTGTCCCAAGTGGGGCACATTCCTCATGAGCCCTGTTTTGTCAACCCCAGCTGCTCTGGAGTTGCAGACTCCACACTGGCCACAGCCCAATCTTTGCAGCCTGAGGTTTGAGGACCTCTCAGAGCAATGGCTCTGACCATATTTTTTTTTTTTTTACATCATTAGTTTTTTTTTTATTATGTTATGTTAATCACCATACATTACATCATTAGTTTTTGATGTAGTGTTCCATCTTTTTCATTTTGTTTCCCCTTATAGCTTTTTTTTTTTTTATTCATTTGAGACACAGAGATACAGAGAGAGAGAGAGCATGAGCAGGGGGAGAGACAGAGGGAGAGGGAGAAGCAAGCTCCCAGCTGATCAAGGAGCCCAGTGCGGGGCTTGATCCCAGGATCCTGGGATCATGACCTGAGCTGAAGGCAGAGGCTTAACCATCTGAGCCACCCAGGCGTCCCTCCCCTTATAGTTTTAACCTTCTCCTACCAACCTATCTTCTTCCAAGCTCCCTCTGTGTTAATGTAGGTGTGGTAGGAGACTAACAGCACAGCTATCTTTCCCTCCTGAAATTATAACCAAGACCTAGGAGCCAGACATATGGAGATCGAAATACCAGATTTACTACTGATGAAGGTAAGCTGAAGAAAAGGGCTACGGTCTATGGCCAAGTAGGCTTATTCCTATATTCCCTGTGATCTGATCATTCCCACCCAGTCACTGGCACATTTAGTTAAAAACAGGCCTCTCCTGGCAGGGGTACAGCCTGTCAGCACTACAAAGAAGAAAGAAAAGTGAATACTACAGACAGGCCAGCTCTGTAGGTAAGAACACAGAAGGCTCCCAGGCAAGCACGCTCAAGTCCTGCTCAATTCACCAGATGAGTCAGTCTTTGTGACTTGGAGAACAGTTAAGTGAGGGAGTCAGAGAGAAGCTGGAAGTGATCCTCCCATATTCCTTCCTCTTGAGAAGTCAAGTTCCCGCTTTTTGATGGAAACATGAGAAGTACAGGATGTTATCCCCTAACAATTACCTCCTATTGCTTCCTCCTATAGTGACCAAATGTCACAAGATGAACTTTGGGACCCTTCATCAAATGGAGCAGGAAACGGAAGTGTGTACTGGCAGCCAAAACCAACATGCAAAGATTTTCCAGGTAATTGCTGCCATTGGGCATCCTGTTAACCAGCAAAGTGGCCAAAATTGGGCATATTCTTGCCTCCCTTGATAAAATATTTCCTCCTTTAGCCCCTGTGGCCATGTGCCAGTTCTGCTGCCTTGAGCCTCAGATACCCCAACCAATCTTCCCTTTCCCCACTGTGCCCCACAGAGTCTGCCTCCTCCTCTGCCTATAAGTAAAACTTACCTTCCATTCGGGTCTGTGGTCTCACCTGGAAGTATGCAGTCCCATCATCTGAGTAAAACGCTAGAGTGTTAATGATGGTAGGGTTTATTTATATATTTTAAAATAGGAGTTTATTAAACCTCATAAAGAATATGCATAAGAAAATATCAGAGGAGGGCACCTGAGTGGCTCAGTTGGTTAAGCGACTGCCTTCAGCTCAGGTCATGATCCTGGAGTCCCGGGATCGAGTCCCGCATCGGGCTCCCTGCTCAGCAGGGAGTCTGCTTCTCCCTCTGACCCTATCCCCTCTCATGCTCTCTGTCTCTCGTTCTCTCTCTCGCAAATAAATAAAATCTTAAAAAAAATAAATAAAAAAAATAAAAGAAAATATCAGAGGAACTCCTTTTGGTTTCTCTCTGTTCTTCCTGTTAACTCTCTGCTCCCTGGATGATGTTGTTACAGTTGCATGTCATGTTTGCTTCTGAAAGACAGCTTTTTTATTAGCCATCTGAACCTCCCATAGGATCACTTAAGCCATTCTCAGCTATACCCTCAGTGCATTTACACAGGGCCTGAGTCTCAGTGGGATTGGACCTCTAGCAAATCACCGAGTGGAAATTTTACAAAAGTCAGAATTGCAATATGTAAATTAGCATAAATATACATACGAAGGCCAAAACAACCTTGAATAAAACAAAAGAACGACTATGGAAGACCAATACTATCTGATTTTAAGATGACTTTTAAAGTGACAGTCATCAAGACAGTATGGTATTAGTATCGGGATAGATATGGAACATAGTAGAGTTCAGAAATAGGCCCTACATATATGGACAACTGACTTTTTTTTTTTTTTTAATTCTTACGTTAATCCCCATACATTACATCATTAGTTTTAGATGAAGTGTTCCATGATTCATTGTTTGTGCATAACACCCAGTGCTCCATGCAGAATGTGCCCTCCTCAATACCCACCACCAGGCCAACCCATCCTCCCACCCCCCTCCCCTCTAGAACCCTGTTTGTTTTTCAGAGTCCAGCAATTGCACTACTGGGTATTTACCCCAAAGATACAAAAGTAGGGATCCAAAGGGGTACGTGCACCCCAGTGTTTATAGCAGCAATGTCCACAATAGCCAAACTGTGGAAAGAGCCAAGATGTCCATCGACAGATGAATGGATAAAGAAGATGTGGTATATATATACAATGGAATATTATGCAGCCATCAAAAGGACTGAGATCTTGCCATTTGCAACGACGTGGATGGAACTGGAGGGTATTATGTTGAGTGAAATAAGTCAAACAGAGAAAGACATGTATCATATGGACAACTGACTTTTAAAAAAATTTATTTTTTATTTTTATTTTTATTATTATTATTTTTTTAAAGATTTTATTTATTTATTTGACAGACAGAGACACAGCGAGAGAGGGAACACAAGCAGGGGGAGTAGGAGAGGGAGAAGCAGGCCTCCCGCCGAGCAGGGAGCCTGATGTGGGGCTCGATCCCAGGACCCTGGGGTCATGCCCTGAGCCAAAGGCAGACGCTTAATGACTGAGCCACCCAGGCGCCCCTAAAAAAATTTAGTATTGACGTATAATTGAAATGGAGTGTTACATTAGTTGCAGGTGTACAACATACTGGTTAGACAATTTTTTTTTTTTTAAGATTTTATCTATTTATTTGTCAGAGAGAGAGAGCACAAGCAGGGGAAATGGGGAGTGGCAGGCAGAGAGAGAAGCAGACTCCCCACTGAGCAGGGAGCCCGATGCAGGGCTCAATCCCAGGACCCTGGGATCATGACCTGAGCCGAAGGCAGACGCTTAACCGACTGAGCCACCCATGTGCCCCGATTCGACAAGTACTCAGTACTCACCACAGTAAGTGTAGTCACCATCTGTCACCAATGTTATTACAGTATTATTGACTATATTTCCCTATGCTGTACTTTACATCTCTGTGATTTACTTATTTTATAACTAGAAGTTTGTACCTCTTCAACACTGTCTTCTGTTGTGCCCATTCCTGCCCACCCACATCACCTCTGTAACCGCCAGTTTGTTCCCAGTATTTGAATCATTTATTTCTTAGTTTGTTGTGATTTTTTAGATTCCACATATAAGTGAAATCATATGATATTTGTCTTTCCCTGATGCACAACTGATTTTTGACAACAGCAATCCAGTGGAGAAAGGATAGTCTTTTCAATAAATAGTGCTGGAATAATTGGATATTTATATGCAAGCCCCCTCCCCCTGAAACCAAAAGAACACTTTGATCTACACTTCATACCATATGTAAAAATCAACTTGAAATGGATCACAGATCTAAACGTAAAGCCTAAAAGTATAAAACTTCTAGAAGAAAACCTTGGTTATGCAAAGATGTCTTAGCTAAATCAACAAAAACATAATCTATAAAAAACAAATTGATTAATTGAACTTCATCAAAATTAAAAATTTTCTGCCATTTGAAAGACACTGTTAAGAGAATGAGAAGATAAACCACAGACTGAAAGTAAATATTTGCATATATCTGGTAAAAGACTTGTATCCAGAATATATAAGGAACTCTCAAATCTCAATAATTAAAAAAAAGCCCTCTAAGAATAATGAGCAAAATATGTAAATAAACACTTCATGAAAGAAGAAGTGGATAAAAAGTAAACACATGAAAGTAAGCTCAGCAGCATTAATTATCAGGAAAATGCTAATGAAAACTGCAATGAGATACCACTACACACTAATTAGAATGGCTAAATTTTAAAAGCTGACCATACTAGCAAAAATATGGAGGAACTAGAACTTTCTTACACGTTGGTGGGAATGTAAAATAGCACAACTACTTTGGAAATATTTGGCAATATCTTAAAAAGTTGAATATATACACACCATATGAGTCAGACATTCTACTTCTAGATATTTATCCAAGAGAAATGAAAACATATGCCCATAAAACAACTTGCACAGAAATGATCATGGAAGAGTAATTTGTAATAACCCCAAACTGGAAACCATGAACCCAAATGTCTATCAAACAAATCATGGTGTATCCATGCAATGAAATACTACTTAGCAATAAAAAATAATGAACCATTAATATACACAACAAAAATGGATCTCAAAAGTGAAAGAATAAGACAAAAATAAGTACATACCATATGATTCCACTTATATAAAATTCTATAAAATGTAAACTAATCTATAGTAATAGAGTTCTTTGTGAACTAATGTATGCTTGGGTGATGGTTATATGGGTAAATACACAATTAAAAATTAAGTTAGCTGCACACTTACAATTTGTACACTTCACTGTTTATAAGTAATAGTTCAGTAAGAAGGATAATAAAGAAATGCATGTTTCCTGTAGTAATTCCAACAATGCAGAAGAGTATGTAGTTGAAAGCCCATTCTTCTATGCTCCTCTTGTCTTTTCCTTATCTCCTACTTAAATGCAATCCCACTCCCCAGAGGTTTCCACTATTCATAGTTTGATATTTGTTAAAGAACTTTTTCAAATTTTAAGATACGTAGCACTAACTTTCTTCTGTTTTCTACTATAACTATTTGAGTACATAGCTGATTGTCTTACTGGATTATATGTATTAAAAGCAGAAACTTATAATATGTCTCTTTATAATTCTTAAATAAGGAAGGGATAGAAATAAATATGCTATTTTGAGGCAATTGCCATAGTTATGGACACATTACAGATAACTCACATTTACTGTGTTTCAGACACTGTACCAGGTATTTTCTATGTTCTATTTCATTTAATCCTCACAAGAACCAAAAAAGGTGCTTTTCCCAGTTATCTACTGCTACATAACAAACCATACCAAAACTTAATGGCTTAAAATAATGGTAGGATTTACTCTGCTCACTTGTTCACAAACCTTGTGAGTTTGGGCAGGTCTTGGTAGGGATTGATCATCTCGGCTACAATCAGCAAAGGCTCTGGTAGCTCCATAGCTCAGGCCTGGAATTATCTGAAGGCTTGTTCCTTCCACATGTATGGTGGTTGATGCTGGTCGCTGGCTGAAATCTTACTTGGGCTTGTCAACCAGAACACCTCCATGTGCCCTGTCCATGTAGCCTGGGTTTCCTCACAACATGGCGGCTGGCTTCCCAGGGTGAGTTTTCAATGAGAGGGCCAGGTGGGACCTGTATCTGCATCACCCTTTATGATCTGGCCTTAGTATCATTTCTGCTGCATTCTATGCTTTGAGGCAACCACAAAGTCACACTCCATTTCAAGGAGAGGGGAAATAGAGTCTATCTCTGGTTGGGGGTGTGGCAATGGTTTTGAAGCGCATGTGGAATGGGAAATACTGCTGTGGCCACTTTTTTTTTTTTAAGATTTTATTTATTTGAGAGAGAGAGAATGAGAGACAGATAGCAAGAGAGGGAAGAGGGTCAGAGGGAGAAGCAGACCCCCTGCTGAGCAGGGAGCCCGATGTGGGACTCGACCCCGGGACTCCAGGATCATGACCTGAGCCGAAGGCAGTCGCTTAACCAACTGAGCCACCCAGGCGCCCATGCTGTGGCCACTTTTGAGAATTTATTTTGCCACAGCAGAAACTTGTCATGGTTAAATTACTAAAACCTGTAAGTGATTGAGTACTCAGAATTGTCTCTGACTCCAAAGCTCTGATTATGATCCAGATAGTTGTCTTACTTTGTGACTTTGAAAACTGTTAATATCACATTGTCAATTCCTGTTATAGTCTCTAAGACAAATTTTTTTTTTTTTTAAGATTTTATTTATTTGAGAGAGAGAGAGCACGAGCAGGGTGGGAGGGGCAGAAGGAGAAGCAGATTCCCCACTGAGCAGGGAGCCCAATGCCGGGCTCAACCTGGGTTTGACATGGGGCTCGAGGTGAGGCTCCATTCCAGGACCCTGAGATCATGACCTGAGCCAAAGGCAGATGCTTAACTGATTGAGCCACCAGGCGCCCCTCTAAAACAAATTCTCATTAGCACTGTTCATTTCCCGTAGAAGGACTGAATATGAATCATTTTTTAAATGTATGTTGTACTGCATTAGATATTAATTCATTTTAGGCCATTTTTAAAAATTCTTGGTAGCTTTTTACCCATGCAAAGGGAATCGCATTTTCCAGGAAGCAGAGGTGAGGGAGAGCACAGCAGGTGTGGAGAACAGCATGGACTGCACCATCTGAAGGAGAAGCAGGTAAGCTGTACAAAATGGGCTCAAAAAGCACGCAGGGCTGTGTCATAAGCAGGTGAAGAACTTAGACCCTATCCTGAGTCCAACAAGGGCCACTGAAAGGTTTTAAGGAGGGAAGTGATGGGGTTCAGATTTTATTTTTAAATGATCACTTTGGCTTCAGTGTTGAGTATTTAAAAGCATGGGATTTGGAGTGATATGCCAACCCCAGTTCACCCACTTACTGAATAAGCTAGGATTTGCTTGGAATATAGTGTACTCTTTTCAACCTGAAGATAGAGGTATTTTCTAATATGAGAAAGTTGCTTTTTCTTATATCTTCAGCTATCGCTTTTTAAATATTTCTAGTATCTTAGTGAATGTGCACAGATTTGAGTCCAGTTCCTGATTTCCAACTAACAGTTGTGCACATATGTTCTAATGAGACTGAGTATTCTCTAATCCACCTGATGGGCAAGGCTATGGAGTGGTGACAAATAAACCCTGACGTATCCATGGTTTAATACAATAAAGGTTTATTTCCTCAATGTTAATCATTGAAAGTCTGAAACAGGTTGAGAAACTTTATTTCATAAACATGTCATCTGAAACACATAGCAGTTGGAGGATATCACAAGGTGAGTTAAAGCCAGGTCCGGAAGTGGCTTCTATCATTTCTACCCACATCCTGTTGGCTAGAATTCAGTCACAGGCTCCAATCTAGCTGCCAAAGAGGCTGGAAAATGTAGGGGTGCACACAGATATTTGATAAGCATTGGTGGTTTCTGTCATCTCCTTCCTTGCCCAGATTTTCTGATACTCTCAATCAATTGAAATTAAGATCCTCATAATGAACTGAAGCAAAATCTTTTTATTTCAAATTCTGTCTATAGTGTATTATTTCTGAGGACTAGATCTCTCTGGATACACAACCCCATTACCAGGATGACCCCTACTTAGATTTTGTATAACTGGGAGTTCATTCTGGTTTTTTGTTAGATTTAGATCCATAGAGTCTGGAAACTTCATTAAAAGTGAAAAATCAGTGTCAATTTTAATTGTTAGCTTGTTTACTAAGGTCAAAATAAAGCAGAAACTCACCATATTTTAGATTTGATTTAGTGTTGTTTTCTTTTTTTTTAGAAAACTTTTTAAAGAGAATTATTCTTCTTAAAAATACAGCTTCAGGCTGGAAGAACTATCTTTAGTTGACAGGGTAGAATGTGAAATCCGGTATTTTACATCTTCTTTCCTTCTCCTCTTTAAGGAAAAAAAATAAAAACAGCCCAGAATATTACCTGTACAGGTGACTTAGAGAAATCTTATTTTCTGTCCTTTGAAGTTCAGAACATTGTCACAACTGTGGGGAAACACAACCTAAATTATTTACTCTACTCACTGCATATATTTTTAATGTCGTATTTGTGAACAGAGAGCATTTGGAAGCAATTACACTTAACTTTTTTTTTTTTTAACCATCATTTCCCCCAATACATTTTTGAGGTTGGTTTTTTGGTGTTTGGGATTCTACTTTGATTGTGTGCAGTTGTTTTTACATGGCCTGTGACCCTTAAATAGCTCATCAGCCATGGAACGAGTGGATTCATCACACAGGGTTTAATTTGCCCTTCACTGAGATATTTAATTTCCACCCCGGGAGCCTTGCTCAGTTACATGGTATCTGACCTGGCGATGGCATCCTAGCAACTGGGTGGAAGATCGCCTACCCCAAGCAATGCTCAGGGGTAGAGGGCACAGGGAAATGTTAATCATTGACAGTCGTGGATTAGTGAAGCTGTGGATGTGTACCCAGGCCACTGACCACCATTGACTCTACTGGAGTCAATTGCCGTTTCATCTGAAGTGCACCCAGATGATATGGTTATCTGAGGACCTGAAAATAGGCTCGTTGAATTATGCAACATTTCTGGTTGGGTTAAAAAAAAAGTTTATAAAGCTGAATGATAATTAAATTTAACCTAAATAAATCAAGTATTATTAGAATGGTTAATTTTCTAGGTAGCCATAGCATTTTAAGTTCTGCAAAAAATAGAGCTACTCTTTAAATTTTAAATGCTAGGGCCAACATATCTGGTCTCATATTAAAATGATCAAGGCTAAAGTTAAACTAGGTGTGCAGAGCCACTGCTTAAGTCATATTTGAGAGAGACATTCGCATTATTGATAATAATAACAAAAATGTTAAAATCAGAGATTATTACATAGAACAAAGAGGAAACACTATATTTTCTCTGGGGTGTGTGTGGGTTGCCGGGAGTGGGGGGCGAGTACCTGAGGCTAAGCAAGAAGGCAAAACTTACTAAGCATCCACTAAGTGCCACGTATTTTACATGCATTACCTTCGGGTGAGGTAGGTATAATTATCATCCCCAATATACAGATGGTGTAACTAAGACCTAGGAGACAGTATGGCTTACCCAAGGGGATGAAGCTGGGATTCAGACTCAGGTCTGCCTGGATCCCAAAGCCCTCTTTCTTTTCACTACATGCCAGATCAAAAGACTGAAGGGAAGAAAAAGAAGCCTGAATTGGCCCACGGGGCAGCTGGGAAGGAATGGGCAGTGGGAGAAAATGCTGGAGCTATGGGAACCGGAAGAAGGCACACCAGCTGACTCCATTTTCGTTCATGCCCAGTATTCCCCCATCTTCCATTATTGGAAGTCAGCTTCTCAGCTGGAGTCTCCCAGTGTGAGTTGAAGAGCCTCAGAGAGAACTCATCCCAGAGAAGGGGGAAGCAGCGCAGTGCATTTGCCTGAGCTCCAAAGCCTTGGGGTCCAAGAAAGGTGAGCATTCTGAGTGGTCTGAATCATCCCACCCCAACCTTTTTCCTTCCCTCTCTCCTTCCATACGCACCAGAATTGCACTGAGGTCTAAAGGCCCTCCCTGGCTTCTTCTGCTCTCTCTCCCAATAAATCTCTAGTACATCTAGTGTTGCCTTGGCGTTAGCTTCATGCGGAACCTAAACTGACACAAAGGCATTGTCCCAGCACCTTCTGCCATGTTACAGTCCATTAGGTAGCTCTAGCATATTGAGAGAAAGGAGCCTCGAGGGCCTGATGGTTGTAGGCTTGTTTTTTTTTTTTTTTAAAGATTTTATTTATTTATTTGACAGAGAGAGACACAGCGAGAGAGGGAACACAAGCAGGGGGAGTGGGGGAGGGAGAAGCAGGCCTCCCGCGGAGCAGGGAGCCCAATGTGGGGCTCGATCCCAGGACCCTGAGATCACGACCTGAGCCGAAGGCAGACGCTTAATGATTGAGCCACCCAGGCGCCCTGTAGGCTTGTTTTTAAACATATGTGAGTCAACCTTCATCCCAGGAGCAACAGGACACACCTGGGGGTGCTTTGCAGAAGGATGAGATACCAGATAAGCAGGTGGGCCAAGATCCCATGAAACTTGGGCTGTGGCTGTTTATGTGACCCCACTGGTGGCCATAGGCTGGTGAGATGATGAGGAAAACTAAGATTATAAATACACGATACAAATATCATACTGAACTGATAATAACTGCTCTCATAAGGCAGAGGAACCCCATGTTTAGTTTCTACAGCAAGAATATTAAAATTGTGTTGTATTTGTAAATTAGGTAACATAGAAGCCAAAATTTACTGCTTGCCAAATGCCAGGCACGATACTAAGCTCTTTATTTGATAACCAACATCCATTACTCCCTTCTTCTATGCTAAGAGAACCCTGCTTTTGTTTGAGACAACAATGAGCCAGCCCCAGGTGATGGCTTCTGTCACGCAATCATGACATTCCTGTTCTCCATGGTCCCAGCTGCTTCTGCACTAAGAGGTGTCCACACAATGCAGTTCTGTCCAGGAGACCTAAGCAGAAGTCTGTTGAGGTGGGAACGGAAGACTGAGTTATGAAAATGCTTCTCCTAGAAGACTGACTACAGGTCACCCTCTTCAGGTCTTTGCTCAAATGTCGCCTTCCCGGTAACACCAACCCTGAACACCCTGTTTAAAATTGTAGAGCCAGGCAGAGTGTAGGCACTCAAAACTTTTTTTTTTTTCCTTTGGGGGAATACATGAAGACAAAATAGGGAAAGTTACTGGACAAAGTGCAGAATAGCAAACACAAATGTCCTGGGACAGGAATATGCCTGGTATGTTTGGTGAATTGCAAGAGGCTGACATGACTGAGGTGGCGTGATGTGGGGGAGGAGAGAGAGATGAAACCAGAGTGACAATGACAGCCTGATCACATGAGGGCTTGCAGGTCCCAGTAAAGTTTTTGGCTCATACTCTGAGTGAGCTGGGAAGCCAAGGAGGAGCTCTGAGGAGGATAGCCTCTGCCTTCCATTTAAAAGCATTGTCTGGGGGCACCTGGGTGGCTCAGTTGGTTGAGCGTGGGATTCTGGATTTCAGCTCAGGTCATGATCTTAGGGTTGTGAGATTGAGCCCTGCATGAGGCTCTGTGCTCAGCATGGCGTCTGCTTGAGATTCTTCCTCTCCCTCTGCCCCTCCCCCTGTCTCTAAAGTATTTAAAAAAATATAAAAGTACTGTCTGGCTGCTGCTGAGAGAGAGACTGAAGGGGGCCAGGCGGAAGCCCAGAGAACAATTAGGAGGCTACTGCAAGAGTCCAAGCTGGTGATGGTGGTAGCTTGGACTAAGGCGGTAGCAGTGAGGAAGGAGAGAAGTGATCAGGTCCTGGATGTATTTTGAAGCTGTAGTCAACAGGATTTGCTCACAGAGAGAGTATGGATTGTGAAAGAAAGAGACAAATGATGGATCACATCAGGTTTTTGCCTGAGCAACTAACTGAAAGCAAGGTGATTGGGAGGACTGCAGTGAGAATGGGTTTGGAGGGAAATCCAGGCACTCAGTTTTGGATATGTTTAAATTTGAGATGCCTACCATATATCCAAGTGGAGATATTAAGCCGTCAAATGGATGTACAGCTCTTGATTTTGTAGGAGAAGTTCATGCTAGGGATATATGTAGTATTTAAAGCTATGAGACTGTATGTATTTACATAAGCCATAAGTGTGGGGAAAGAGAGAGAGAGAAAGAAAGAAGGAAAGAAAGAATAGAAAAGAAAGGGAAAGAAAGGATGGATGGAGGGAGGAAAGAATGAAAGAAGGAAGGAGAAAGAAAAAGAAAGAAGGAAATAAGGAAGGGAGGGAAGGAAGGG
>NW_023270447.1:23958725-23962959 GCF_011800145.1 Mirounga leonina
GGAAAGGAAAGGAAAGAAAGGAAGGAAAGGAAAGGAAAGAAAGGAAGGAAGGAAAGGCAGGAAGGAAAGTTTGTTCCAGTGCAAGGTTGAGTGCTGGGACAATCCAATAACGATGATACTAATATATGTGGGGCGCTGCCTCCTTAGACGCAGGTGCTCATTTACCCCTTGTAGAATGTTGCAAGGTAAATACTCTCAACTGATGGGATAGTAGAGGAATCTATTTCACAGGGTAAGTCATCTGTCCAAAGGCACACAGTTGGTAAGTGCTACTACCTACCTGACTTTTGAGGTAAATAACGGAGTTTAATGTCCTCCAGCAACTTAACTTATAAACCTTGGCATCACCCTTTGTCTTGCATTCCCCATCCAACCAGCCTTTCATGTTTATTTTCACATTAAGCTTCAGTACAGCGTGTGTTAATCTCTTGACTTGAACGACTAGTACTGCCTCCTAATAGGATTTCCTGCCTTCGGACTCTTCCGACTCCAATCCATCCCTTATCCTCCTAAAAATAAAGCTGCTTGTGTCACCTTCCTGCTTAGCCCTTCTATTAATTCCCCATTATCTGCAAACTCTAATCCAGCTTTTTTAGCTTGGCTTCCTGGAGCCTTCACAATCTGGCTCCAAGCTACGGTTCCAGTCTCATCTCCTGCCACTCTCCCTGCAACCCCAACTCCCATGCCAGTCACTTTCCTGTGACGTTGAACCTCTGGTTGAGACACACCAAGCTCCTTGGCAACTGTTTCACATGCTCTTTCCTTTCTGTGCCCACATTGGTTAACCCCCCCAGTACAACATTGACTAGAAGACATGTTGGGGGGAACTGTGTTGTTCCACATCTCAGAAGAAAGCTTTCAATTTTTCACCATTAAGTATGATGTTATTGTAGGATTGTTTTAGATACCCCACATCACAGGAAGGAAGTTCCCTTCTTTTTGTAATTGATAAAAATATATTGTTGTTTTATCATGAACAGATGTCGAATTTTATCACTGCTTTTTTGCATCCGTTTGGTAGCATAAATTCTCTCCTTTAATCAGTCATTGATTTATTTTCTACAGTTAAGTTAACCTTGTATTCCCTGGGTAAACCCAACATGATCTTTATGTATTATCCTTTCTTTATACATATATTCCTGGATTCAATTTGCTACTACGGTATTGAACACATAGCACTACAATCTGTGCAGAGGCCCCAGGGGGTGGGAGCGCTGTTTGGAGGGGCAACCAAAAGCAACCTGGTAATTGGGAACAAAGTTTGATTTCCACTTCTCTCTGGGATTAGGGGCTCTAAGTAGACATCAAGGACAGGGGGGTGAAGGGATTACTATAGGAAAATGAAAATTCCGTTATTGGTAACTTTCATATTCAGTACAAATTTCAGTACACATTCAATCCAAAAATCAAAACAGATCTTATTGTTATAAAACAATTTTTAATAGCAGTGACATAAAAGGCTACTATTTATAAGTAAACCCATTTAATGTTTAGTTTGCTAGTTCACCTTACATAAAAAATGATGAATAAAAAGAAAAGAAAGTCCTACAAAATCCCCAAAACACCCTTGTAGAAAGCTTTTCTACAAGTCCATGAATGACATCGTCTCTTTCACTTTGATGAAGCCAAGGTTGATGAGGGTGTTCTTTTCCAGTTCTAAGTAACTCTCATAGTCCATTTTCAATTCAGCCTCCAACTGTTCCTTTGACTTCTGATACGTTTTCTAGGGGGGAAAAGCCAAATCATCCCAATAAAGCACTGACAGCTAGAAATACCAAAGAAAGGAAGGGGCTGGTTTTGAGCAGTTGGCCTAGCCACTGCCCTCTGGGAGGGTTTTGCGGGAGGGCAGAGGGCAGGAGGGCATCTCTGGCACAGTGAGGGAGAGTGGCAGCTGGCCCTGAAGGGCGGTGGCAGAGAGAGAGTGGAGAAGGGTGTACAGGTCTCTGTGGCTTGGGAAGCCTCCTGCCAGACGTGAAGAGGCCAGATGTCCATCCTGGCCAGCAACCCTTTTCTAGCAGTGGTCCCTTGAAGGTCTCCTCATGGAGTCTGGTTTTGCAGAACTGGGAAGTGGGGAATACATGGCTCTTTGACACCTCTTTCTCAAAAAAAATCCCCTCTTCTAGTCTTCCTTTTTTCCCGTGATCCTTGTCCCCCTCCTGTAGCCTGAAGTGTGGATAATTGCCTAGAGCTTACAGAATTCTTTTGAATTCCTTCCTTTACTAAGTCCTATTTAGATGGCACAGCAGCTTATGGGTCACACGGAAACTGCTACTTTTTCTAGCTTTGGGTCTCCAGCTGAAATTCCAGTTAGAAAAACTCCCATTTCATGTGCTGTTAGAGCTGTAATTACTATTATTTTTCAAGAAGTGAGCTGTACCCAGACTCAGTGCTTGCAAAGAGATGGGTGTACGGTTTCCTTCGGATTTGTGGGTTGACATGTACAGCCTCATCCCTGGCAACGGCAGGGCACCTGTCAAGACCAGCCATGCTGGATGGATGTGTGATCTCCCCCTGCCTTCTGTAATCACAACAGTAGACGCTTCCTACCATTTTCTATGTGCCGCTTACTGGCTAAGTGCTGTAAATATTTTAACTCATTTAATCTCCTCTACAGTCCCCTGAGGTTGTTACAGCTGTTCCCATTTTCCCTGTTATCAGCGGTTGCTCGTTAGAACGTATTTCTCACTGACATTACTTGTTTTTCCTTGGTGACACCTTCCATGTTCTAAATGTAACAGAGGAGCCCATTTAAGTCCATTCGTTTATCTCCAATCTAGTTCCAGAGAAAATGGGAGAAGTAGTAGCTCTACTTTAAAGAGGGTACTATGTCGGGGCGCCTGGGTGGCTCAGTTGTTAAGCATCTGCCTTTGGCTCAGGTCATGATCCCGGGGGTCCTGGGATCAAGCCCCATGTGGGGGCTCCCTCCTCAGCGGGGAGCCTGCTTCTCCCTATCCCCCTCCCCCTGCTCAAGCTTTCTCTCTCTCTCTCTCTCAACTAAAAAAATAAAAAAATCTTTAAAAAAAAAAAGAGGGTACTATATTACATGGAAATGAAGCTACAGGAAGAAGCTGGAGATGTTTTGGAAACTCAAACACATGATACAATTTCAAGATATGATTATTATAATATTCAGGTGTTTTAAAAGTATTTCATATGCAAATTATTTTTGGATTTTCCACAGGTCTACTGGCTTCCAGCTGATGTGGATGATTAGGAGCTGTCACTGTGGTATTTAATCACTCACAATAATCATGGGTAATTGTGGGCATAAAGGAAGGGTGTCCGGTTGTCTCACACCACAGAATTTCAACCAGTGTTTGTGAGTATGCAAAAGAACAGACCGAGACCAAATCTTTTATAGCAGGGAAAATGATGAAAAGTTAATTGATTGGTATTCTTTTATACCTTGCCACCACTAAACAATCCTTTTGAAATGAGGCCTTCTGCTTTTATTACACTGATACATATCTATCAATAAGTGATAATGTTAACATTAAGAATTCCACATGCTCATGCTCTCACATGAATAATTGTGCTGGAGGAGGTTATATATTTGCCTATAAAGAATCTATAGGGCGCCTGAGTGGCTCAGTCATTAAGCGTCTGCCTTCGGCTCAGGTCATGATCCCAGGGTCCTGGGATGGAGTCCCACATCGGGCTCCCTGCTCCGCAGGAAGCCTGCTTCTCCCTCTCCCACTCCCCCTGCTTGTGTTCCTGCTCTCGCTGTCTCTCTCTGTGTCAAATAAATAAAATCTTAAAAAAAAAAAAAAAAGAATCTATAAATGGGATCAGTGGTGAAATTGCTGGTGACAAAAAGCCTAGGAAGGGAATGAGCAAGAGAGAAGTAGAAATGTGGACTGAGGGGCCTCTGCTGAGAGAGAGAGAACTAAATTCACAGAATATCCAAAGGTCCCAATCCCAGTGGGCAAGGGAAGACCAACAGTGACAGAAGCTGGGAAACAGAAAGGTGAGGGCCTTCAGAGCTTTAGGTTCCTTTCTGGGAGAAAGATGTGTCCTCTACCAAATTCTCCTCTATCTCAAATTTTATAGTTCCCATATATTATATTATAGTAAAGTTCCTATCCATTTGTCTGTATACTGGTTCCCATTTACTAAAAGTCTACTATTTGTCGGGTTACTGAACTGAAAAGCCTAATCCTAAAAGGTAGTTATCAGTATTCCCATTTTATTTATTTATTTATTTATTTATTTATTTATTTATTTATTTATTTAT